>NC_081314.1:52787313-53118875 GCF_026419965.1 Kogia breviceps | reverse complement strand
CTCTATCTGGTTACGGAATCATTGTTTAATAGATAATCCTAGAATAGAATTAAAAACTAAGAACATATTATGTTAAAAAGAAAAGGCACCTCAAGTATTTTCATGATTAAATCCTTTTTCTATTGAGATATAATTGACATATAACATTATATTAGTTTCAGGTGTACAACATAATGATTTGATGTTTGTATATGTTGCAAATCAGAATTAAATGCTTTTATAAATGAAGAAACCCGGAATCCTGGACAAGTAGGTTTGGCAATGACCTACCTAGGGTAACCACGCTGGTCAGGGGAAAGGTAGGCAGCCCTTGAAAATTATAGGTCAGGGTTTTTTCCACACTTGCCCCACTGCTTTTTAGTCAGTTATTAATGGATTTCTTAAATCTGTCCTCTCATCAGCATTTTGCCAGAAAGTAAGCGGAATAAGCACCACCCCCAAACCCTGGTAAAGGAATCAGTTGAAGGCAGAATGCCTGCTTTCAAAGAGTGGGATCAGGTTCTGGGTCATGAAGGCAGGTCCTGGACCTGTGAGTGGCACTTTTGATTGGTAAAAGACAGATTAAGTTTTTAAAAGACAGAATGCTCTCCTTTGACTATGTTCTCTACAGATCTTGTTGTCATGATTCTTTATGTTGTGTCCCTCCAGCCTATTACCGTAAGAGCGCCTTGTTGAGAAGGTGCTACTTTTGAGAACATGCTCGAGGGGAGTAATTGTGCCCCTGCCAGTCTTCGCTAGGCCACTGCTGGATAACGCAAGACACATTCAACTCTCTGAGTATGTGTGTGGCTCCCTAGAGCAAGGAATTCAGAGAAGGGATTGTTCTTTGTTAAACATTACACAGGGTGTATGTGACACAGCAAGCCTCGCATTAAGAAAATTTGATTTGTGAAGTGGGAGCTGGAAAAGATTTATGAATTGGCATGAGAGTCACAGCTTTCCATTTGTCATCAGAGGGCTAGTTCTCGGGGTATAAAACAGGAAAGCTAGTTCTTTTGATGAAAATAAAAAGGAATATTTTTGTTCAGGTATGGGAAAATGTACAGTTATCTTAGTGTATATCTTGCCCTTTCTTAATATTCAGTTATCTTTCTCTCCCCCCAACCCCTTCATTGTCTCTTGAAGATATTTTATAGAGTAGTTGCAGACATTGCACCAGGAGAGGAGCTCCTGCTGTTCATGAAGAGTGAAGACTATCCCCATGACACTATGGCACCGGATATCCACGGTTAGTACCTCTCATGCCACCATCCGCGCCACCCTCATCTGGAGATTGTGATGGAGCATGCCAAAGGGTCCATCACACTTGGTACTTGTTAGTTTCCCTGGGCAGACAATGTCAGTTTTAAGGAATTCCTTCTCATAGAGTAGCTATTTTCGTGGTATGACATCTGGCTAATATTACGGTGAAGCTAAAGTAATTTCAGAGGTCTTCTCTGAAATGGAGATCAGAGGACTTTTGAATATTTGGACTGAGACATCACATAGATAAACCTTTTGTCGATGCCTTAGACTATAGTGAGAGTCCTTTCACTGTACAAAAGTCATTTCAGGGAGCTTGGTCTTGGGCTTTTGTATATCTAGCAGTTGTTTCTCCCATCTAATGTTCTATTACCGGGAAAAGTATTTACTTGTTTAAAATCCTAGCCAGCATGACCATATGGGAGAGCGCTGGAGAGATGAGGATTGGGAGAAAAGTACAGATGAGGAAATTTTAGAGCCAGAGGAATTTGTATTTGTCAGAGACCTATTCTAAATTAAAGAAGGGGGGATCAAAAAGAAATATAATTACTAGTGATGTATATTCAGGTAAGAGTAAAAGGAAATTTTATTTGTATTGATTTGTATCATTGGGATGAGCGTTTAAGACTGTTTTCTTTCTTTTTTCTGTTTCTCTCCCCTCACATAATGTGATTTGATTTAGCATAATCTAGTGGTGTCTCTAGAGTGTTTTTATAGTTGGAAGGACCACTGGGAAGGGTTACCAGTGAGAGGTGAGGATGGCTCCACTTCCCATCTCTCTGGCATTCCAAATAGGAGAACCTCAGCCTCTGCATCTGAAGCTCCTGGAAAGAAAGCTACCACTATTGGCTGGCTCTTTACTTGAACATTTTTCTCCTTTGGCTGAGCTGCATTCTGCCTCTTTGTAGATTATACCAGTTGTATTTTGAGGAGCCTTTTGGAACTTGTTTTCTTCTTAGAAACTCTGACAAGTCAATGGCCTCAGAAACCGAGACTTGTTAACTAGCCTGGTAGAATTTGAGCCTGAATGGGTAGCCTGACCCAGTGGGAAAGGGCTCTTTGACAGCAGGGAGTGCTCAGATGATTAAAAAAAAAAAAATTAATTTGGACTGTCTCTGGTACAAGGCATCTTTCATCAGTGAATGTTTGCTCTAAAAAGGTTTTCAAACAATTATTTTTTAAAATATAAATGGTTAGTGTACTATTCTAAAAAGCCTAAATAGAGGTGACGATTTTTCTTTTAGGGCTACCATTCATAAATTACCTACCTTTACAACACTCCTGGAACCCATCGGTTGCTTTTCATTTTCAATGTGTCATACCCATATCCATACATATACCCAATATGTTAAATATAATGTTTATAATGTTTACATGGTGATTTGTATTTCATACTTCTAGGATTTAATGTTTCTTAGAAAAGAGAAAATAAAACAGATGCATGGTACACCTACTGTATGCTAGATATTTTCTGCTCTCCATTTAATGTCTCATTTAGGCTTTTAGACATAGATCAAGCCTGTAAGAAAGGAATTGTTTCCATTATACAGATAGGAAAACGAGGCCATATAAGGCTAAGTAAATTGGCCAAGACCACATGGCTAGAAAGTGGTAGAGGCAGCATTCAAACCAAGGTCTTGCTGTCTCTGAAGCCTATGCTTTTTCATAGGCCTGGAGGTTGTTTGTGTTTAGACTGCTGGCTGAGATCCTAAATTTAGATCTTAAACATGTGAATAGTGTCACAAACTATAGGAAACATTTCCATTACCTAGTTTATGTTATTGAGAAACCTGTCTTACAGCTGAGGTGATTTATTTTAAAATAGCTCCCTCTTCTTTAACCAAGTCCAAAGGTGACAAACCCTACTGAATCTACATACTAATTTCTTTACTTTTCTGGCCCCTGTGTTATTGGTTTAGTTTAAACTAAACCAGTATCGTATATGGATCACAGCAGCAGCGACCCGTTTGACCTCTCTGCTTGGCTTCTCAAGCTGCAATGGGGCATTCCAACTTTCAGTGGCCTTCTGTATCCTTCTTAGCATGGATCTAAAAAGCCCCTAGTGACCTGCTACCCTCTCTACCCTTCATTTCCCACTCCTCCCCTACATGCACCCTAGAAAGCTGTCACACTTTACTATAGCTTTGCCGTTCCACGAGCCTGCCCTGCTTTTTCTTGCCTTCGTCCTTGGTCCATGGTATTCCCACCGCCTGAAATGCCTTCCCTCATCCTGCTTCACCTGGCTGATTCCTCCTCATTACAAAATCTTTGCTGAACCTCTCTTCCTCAGTATAGATGGATTTGGTATATTCCTCTGGGCTCCTAATTTAGACCTGTGCATGCATCTGTCATAAGATGTATCACACTAGTTGTTCACATGTGTGTCCCCTTGGGTTTCTTATGTATTCATTCCCTAGCAAAATGCCTCACATTCAGTAGGTGACGAAAATATTCCCTCAAAAACATTCGGTCAGTGAATAACTGGATGTAGGTTCTGGCTGCAGGTCTGTAACACAGGGATGATGTATCGTGTTGCTGTCCTCTGTGTCTTTCAGCATTGTGAGCTGTTTGCAGGACTTCTGTGATCATATCTGTGAGATCAGTGCATAGTATGGCCTCATGAGTGGACTGAAAGCTATTCCAATAAAAAGAATAGAAACAATGGCGTCACTACCTGACACTCCATAGCCTTGTTATCTCTGGTCCCCACTATTAGCATTTATTTATCTTAGTGATTTAAAGTGCAAATGCATGATATGCTGGCTATTTAACAAAGCCATGCCAATTAGCACTGGCCCTGAGGGAATATAAATGAGCCTAGAAAAGTGCTAAAATCATGCTATGTCACATGATAAGTAATGACGAATGTTAAAGCATTTCCAAGTGTATTGATATTAGCCAGGCTTAAGTATGGTTCAGATAGGGACTCTGTCCCGTGTCCCGTCCAGGTAACATGGCACAGCGAGAAGGGTATGGAACGGAGATGTGTGTTCAAAGTCTGACATAACCATTTAGCTCTATGATCGCTGACTGGTTACTGAACTTCTCTGAGCATCAATACCCTCATCTGAGAATTGGAATACAAATCTGATCTAATTCCTCCCGGTCAGGTTTTAGGAAAATCAATAATCGACGTACAGGGTTGAGGACATAATGATGCTCAATAAGTGGTCATTATGACTTTTAATAGCCTGTGAATATTAAACCCTGGAAGGGTTTCGTCCTAAAGTTTTATCTGATAAGAAAGCTACACGGGAGCCACAGCAATCACTTCTGTTATTGTTGTAGGTTTTGTCCTGGCTTCTTTACATTTATTCTTTCTTTTTTTTTTTGCCACATGGCACAGTATTCGAGATCTTATTTCCCCGACTAGGGATCAAACCCGTGCCCCCTGCAGTGGAAGTGCGGAGTCTTAACCACTGGACCACCAGGGAAGTCCCTACATTTACTATTTCTAATCCATGTTAAAATGGAAGTGGTGGAAAGGACAACCAAATAATTTCTATTATGTCTTCCGTAATTCGATAAGAACTGCCAGTGTGTGGTGGCCCTTCCTGATCACCTAGTTCTGATAACACCTGAATTATTTTCACAGAAGAACGGCAATACCGCTGTGAGGACTGTGACCAGCTCTTCGAGTCCAAGGCTGAACTAGCGGATCACCAGAAATTCCCATGCAGCACGCCCCACTCGGCATTCTCAATGGTAGAGGAGGACTTTCAGCAAAAACTCGCGAGTGAAAATGATCTCCGAGAGATACATGCAATTCAGGAGTGTAAGGAATGTGACCAAGTGTTTCCCGATTTGCAAAGGTTAGACATGGCATGTTGCACTACAAAGTTGTGTTTATTTACTCTACAGTAAAATGTTTATGCTGAATTTTCAGAATTGATGCAAATGGCAAATTTGGAACAGCAATGACCTGGACAAATGTGTTAGTCACATGTTCGGAAATCATTTTCCCCTGGAAATTCTCACCTGTCAAATATTTGCAGTGAAGTTAGAATTAGTTATTTTGATGCCAGATAGAAAATAATACCTTTATTATTTAAGGAGGGTTATTGGCAATTGAAAGTTTAACATTATACTGAAATGTAACTTAGAGGAGGTATCAAGAGTAGAGGAGTCAACAATGATGCTAATTAATCTAGTTATACACCAAACAGAAAAGCGACCCTCTAGAAACATTTAGACGATAAAAAAGAGACTGTGCTGGTACTTACTTAATGAAAGATAGGTAGTCTTTTGATAGATCAGTGTAATCTATTGATTTAATTTCAACTATTTATCTAAACTGCACATATATAAAAAGAATAAGAGAAGCATGTTCAGTGAAGAAAATATTGAATTTTCAAAAAGGGAAAAAGTAAACATGCTCTAAATGAAATAGTTCTATAATACTTATTTTTAACAAAACAAAAATCATATTTCAGTGATAATATTAACTTTTCATAGCCCTTTGAATTTAATTCAGTAACATTTAAAAAAATTTCTGTTAAAGAAAACAGCAACCCTGGAACCTATGTTTTGAAAACTGTGTTGATAATTATGCTACAAAATGGTCTTTCAGATCAGAAAGGTGTTTAACCAGCTAATAAGTTTTTTGTTTGTTTTTTCTACCTAATGGTTTTTGTCTTGGTCCACAAACAATTTTAATAATTGTATTCATTACTTTGCTTTTAAATCTGGAACCTATAATCACAATTTCAACTGAACATAAAAACACTGTGTTTAAATGGGTATGGGAATATATCAGCCGGCCTTAGTCAAGGATGTGAATCACAGTTCGTCTTGGACAGCTCACCTCTTTTAATTTACCTTTTTGTTTCCTTTCTTTCCTTAGTGCCTCCTCTTCCTCTTTGTCCTTTCAGCTCTGTTGATTGCCCCGCATCTGTCTTCTCATAGGAAAGGGTTTCATATGGTGGTCATTCCATTTTAATGCATAGATGACCAAAAAGGCATCAAGTATAACCCATTCCTTGAGGAGACTGAGTCAAAAGAATGAATCTGTCTAGTTTTGAAAATTCAAGCTTAATCTAGCTATTAGAGAGAAAACATGTTGGGGGCTAAGAGGGTTTTCCTGTACTCTTTAAACTTATCTTTACTACTTAATATAAACCCACATAGAGAATAAATCTGTTATGTATGTTTGGTAAAACATGGATTTGTAATAAAATATCATCACAGTAGGTCTCCTAAATACATTGTGTCCAAATTAAAAACCAAAATGAAAATACTTTCCTTACCTGCTACTAAATACCAGCAGGTAAGAAAAGTACTTATGCTGTAAAGCCGTATCTCTGATGCCAGAGAGTAAGTATATTTGCTTCTATTTTGTTATCCAAAATAATGGACACATTATAAAACAAAAATTGACGGACTGAACACTAAAATGTTGTGTATAGCAGTACTTCTTAGGTGGAGAAAACTTCTTACTCTCACTAGGTATAAGATTAAGCCTGAGTCAGTGCTACTTAATGCCAAAACCAACTGTCAATTTAGCTCCTTCAGTCAAACATTCAGTAGAAAACAATAAGGAAACCTAATTATCTGGCATTGGATGAACCCTCAAAACTCACCTTTCAGTAGCTCAGCCAGATGGATATATCATGTCACTATGCGACCGATGTCAGTCATCCAGGTGATATTGTGGGTTATATAATTTAGCCAGTGCAGAACCTATGTGCCCTGAATATTTTCCACTTTATTGAAAGCGATATTGTTTTATACGTTAAACAAATGAGAATTCCTTTCTTGACATGATATATTATTCTGTTCTGTATTTCTTTTGTAAAATATTAAGAAAATAATACCATCCTCCAAAAAAAAGGGGGCGAGAAACAAAGGTTGATATACAAAAGATGGAAAGAACCCAGAAGGCTAAGCGAAGCTCTATAAATTGGGATAAAATTCTATGAAAAGTGAAGTTTCATTAATGACTGACTGGATACTTCTGTGTTTATGAAAGCAATGAACATTTGCTTTTGCAAGAACCACTTGCCTTTTTATTTTCTATCACTGATTAGCTGACAGCTGATCATTCCATGGAACAATATGGGTTTTATGCTGGATTAGAAGAAGAAAAAAAAAAAAAGAAAATTTCCTTACTTTGCTATCTTTTTCCCCCTTTTGTGATATGTACTATACTCTTAAAACAATACCACACCCTTGGAGTTAGGAGGCAAGAAAAAGTCTCAATATATAGGACAATCTTTTACCACTAGGTTTCAGAGTTTATGATTTGAGATGCATATTGGAATATAATATATGTCATAAAATGGCATGCCTTGATAGTTTGCTAAAGACAGTAGTACGAACAGCAATCTGTACAACGATTTTGGAAGATGTCCCTGACTCAGTTCAATGTTAACTGCCATTGTTGATATCTTTCTCTTACTCTCTGATTAACATTTTAACTTGTGTAACAAACAGAGGATTACATATTGTAGATAAAGATAGGGACATTCTTGTGACTCCACACACCTGTACTCTCCTGGTACCTTTTGTTCACAGAGATATCGCCACTGGTGCTCAAACAGAATAGCATTACCAAGTAGACTGACTCATAGGGCAGGAAAAATAAGTTCATGTGCCAATATGAATAGAAGTGGAAGGAGGAAACTGAGGAGGAGAAAAATATGGAAAGGTGTTTCTAATTTATCAAGATATGAGAAAGGTCATATCATTTTTTCACACACACTCCCACGCACATGGTGTGTACAAACACTGGATAACATATTCTAGGCACACAGAGGTCTTACTTGATTCTCAAACTTAGAGTGTTCATTTCACAGAAAAATAAACTGTAGGAAAGAAACAGTGCTCGCATGCTTGGTAGTTAGTTTTTTTTTTTTTAAATACCCTTTTATTATGGAAGATTTCAAATACACACAAAACTAGAGAGGGCGGTGTAATAACACCCATACACTCAGGTTCAGTAATTATCACGCGAGGCCTATCTTGTCTCAGCTATACTCATTTTGGATTATTATACAAATCCTGGACATGATGTCATTTTATTCATAAATAGCTCAGTATGTGTCTGTAGAAAGTAAGGACTATAAAACATAAGTGCATTTTAAAAACAATGGTTCTTTAATACTATCAAATATTCAGTCCGTGTTCAAATTCCCCCCAGTCATTTCATTATTTTTAGAGTTTTCTGGTTTGAATTAAGATCAAAATAAGGTCCATCATGGCAATTGGTTGACGTCCCTCTTATATTTCTGAATGTATAGGTCCCCCCAGTCAAAGCCAGTAAGTCTCTCTCCCTCTTTCTCATTACAGTTTATATGCAGAAGATACTGAGTGTTTTTTCCTGTAGCATTTCCTCCAGTCTGTATTCTGCTGATTATATCCCCTTGGTATTGTTTAACATCTTTCTCCATCTCCTCTGTTTCCTGTATACTCATAGTTACATCCCAAGCTGTGATCAGATTAGGCTCAGTATTTTAGGAAGAATACCTCATTGATGGTATCATTTATTTCCATCAGGAGGCATATAATGGATTGCCTAGAGTCATTAATTCTTTAGGGGCTGCAAAATGAATGTATTCTAATTCCCCCGTTCTTTCATTATTTAGTATCTGGATTAATTCTATGCAGAGAAACGTCCCCTCATTGTTTATTTGCTCACCCTGAAGTACAGTTCATATAGGAAAGGCAGGATATGTGCAGGAGTTTTCCCCTTTATTTACTAGTTTTCAGAATAATGAGTTGGCTTCTCAGCATCTTCCTGGGGTAACTGGTGAGGTTCCGTTTGTTTCTGAGTATCATTATCGTTAAAAGATGAGATTATTACTCTTACTGATGCTTAAATTTCCCCACCTTTAGTCAGTGGGTGTCTCTTCAGGTTGGCACCCTAATGTTTTTGACACGATCTATAACTCTCTTGCTTTTTGCTGTAACAAGATGTTCAAGGCCCATCCCGTGTATTTCATGCTTCACATTTGAAACAGGCTATTTCTCTGAGGAGCTCTGGTTACTTTATTTGGGAGTAGTATCCTAATGTGTTATATGTGTGTGTTTAATGAACAAAAATGTTGCAGACGTCTTCTGAATGTCACAGTAATCCATTGTCTACAATATTTACTTTTCATTATATTCATGCAGGTTTCATATTCAAATTTTAGAGAGGGAAGGAAACATTTGAGAAGGTAAAATAGTCTAAGCTTTAAAACATAGAGAAGCTATGCTTGTGAGAAAATTCTAACCCTGTTTTTCTTTTGAGGGGCTTTACTAGTGCATCCACTTATAATATGATATACTTTTATTTCCTCCCTCATTCATAGGTTGTATATATATATATAATCTTAGGTTATAGTATATATACATATATATTTTTTTCTAGATAATGTTTCTATCTATATCTACTTCTATATCTATATGCATACATGTTCATTCATCAGTCCATCTGTCTGACCATCCATTATATTGGTTGTATTGGGAAGTTGCTTGTTGAATAGTTAGCTTACAGCTCACTTTCCCATATGGTGATTTGAGTAGGAATACAAGTGCTTTTTTGAATGTAAGGGTTATATACATTAGATAGAATAGCTTCCTGCATGTTCTTAAGCACTTTCTTAATGTTTTCTATTTGAGTGTTTCTGTTTAAATTAAGTGGGTAACAGCAATACATGTTGCGGCTAGAACTGTGTAGTGAATCCAGAACTGGACAAATTGTTAGTTGTTTATCATTCCCCTAAATTGGCACCTAAACTCTGCTAGCTGAGTCAGATTTATTTCCTAACAACAGGGGTACTTCTCTGTATTGCTGAGAGACACAGTCTAGGGAGTATAAAACGTACTTTTGTCAGCTGCAAGCCTGTTTCCTCTCTTTCTTCTCCGACTCAACTCCTTTCCCTCTTCTTTCTTTAATTGCCAGTTGGATTAGTAATAAAATGACGTTCTGTTTATGAATGTGTTCTTGGTCACCATGTCCTATTAAATCAATTGTTCTCTTAACAGCCTGGAGAAACACATGTTGTCACATACTGAAGAGAGGGAATACAAGTGTGATCAGTGTCCCAAGGCATTTAACTGGAAGTCCAATTTAATCCGCCACCAGATGTCACATGACAGTGGAAAGCACTATGAATGTGAGAACTGTGCCAAGGTACAGTGAATTTGTAGACTACTTGGCCCCTCTGTGTCATCCTGCTCTCTCTTAATCCATCATTTGCCACGGTATATAAAAACAAGTCTTGAGAGGGGAAACTATAAATATCCTGAGAAAAGTAGACGGAGTGTTGTGTGCTACAAGGCATGAGTACAGTGTATAGAAGCACTTCGTGGGTATCCTTTTATTTTTGTAAGGGAGGAAGCAAGGCTTGATGGTGAGTTCCAGAACTAAGTGTCAGACATCCTTGGTGAATTCCTGGTTCCGCTACTGGCTTTCCAGCATGGGGTTGTTTTACAGCCTTATGGAGAATGAAAATTGTTTCCAATGCACATTACTAATTTCTTTTAAGATCAGTTTGTGAGGAAATCCCATAAAGTTTCTGAATGTCTATTCAGAAAGAATGGGAGACTCCAACATTTGCAGATTTTTCCACCGAAGTCCCCACCATAAATTATGACTCGGTTCTAATTAAAAGTGTAGTGCCTTAGTGGCCAGGGCTGAACAGCGTAAGAGTGAAATGAAAGCCCTTTACCTTGACCATAACTCCTGAACTACGGGAACGGCAATTCACATCATTGAATTTTCATGTTTTTCAATTAACTAAAAGATGTCCTGGTGTCATGAAAATTGATTTCTCTTTCCAAAAACTTTTCATAACATTTTAATATCTTTTCTCATGCCAGTGGAAATTGGGACATTTGACCTTATCTTTAGAGATGTTTTGCTCCCTGATGTGTGTGTAGCTTTTTCTTTTTCCTATTTCTTTTTTCGTTTGTTTGTTGTTTGTTTGTTTGGTTTTCTTAGTATCATGTCCAGAGGAATGATTTTAGCCTAATGGTAACTTAATGAAACACTGTGTTAGAATTTATACCCTAGGGGAACTCCTTGAATAGATTTGGAATACTTTAGTCAAAATCTCCCCCAATTTTGTACAGAGTGTGTCTTTGTTTAAAGGGTGTAAATAGCATACCTTTTTAAAATAATGTCATGGCCTGCATTTTATTATCCAACTCCATTCACTCTAAATAGGATCAAAAAGCCCTTGAATGTGTTCTAATAATGCCATTAATTATCTTGTTCAACTGATACCAACGGGTACTTTGTGCTAAGTGTACAAAACTGAATAATTTCTAAGTCCTGACCCTAGAGAGGCTGAAACTTGGGAAATATGACTTTCTTTCGGTCTTTGGGTAAACAAAATAAAAACAAAACAAATACACAAAATTCCTTCTTTAGTCATTCCCGGTCTTCTTTCTTGTGTCCTAGAATTAAGTTTCTTGATTAATCAGTACTCATTTCCTAGCAGGTTTTCACGGACCCTAGCAACCTCCAGCGGCACATCCGCTCTCAGCATGTTGGTGCCCGGGCCCACGCGTGCCCGGAGTGTGGCAAAACGTTTGCCACTTCGTCGGGCCTCAAACAACACAAGCACATCCACAGCAGTGTGAAGCCCTTTATCTGTAAGTTTTTCACACTCCAGCCCTCCTTCCTGCAACTGTCTCTTATCCAAAAGGCACTGTGATCCGGAGGGTGGGCCGCGCATGGCCATGAGGGGGGCCTCTGAATTAGCGATTTATGGTCTCATCCAGTTGGGCTATTTTCTATTACAAGAAAATCTTTTATAACCAGATCTATGGTGTTTTGTCTATGATGCCTGGGGTGTTTTCTTTTAGATGGAATCAATAACAGGTAGAGAAGTCGTTAAATAATGTAAAGGAAGCCGCCCCAGGTTGTGGGATTTAATAGAGACGACGAGATGTGTCTCATACTGAAAATGTGTGTGGCTTTGTAAAACAGCAAATCACAGATACCACGAAACAAGATGAAGTGAGAAAAACCTGTTCTGGACCAGAAAGAGCTAGAAGAACCCCACCTGGCAAGGAGGCTTATTAGGACTCTGTGTGTGTGTGTGTGTGTGTGTGTGTGTGTGTGTGTGTGTGTGTGTGTGTGTGTTGGGGGTGGGATAAAATGCCCTTTAATCTACCCTTTGTTGCTGATCACAGGTTGCAGATCGGTAGTTCTCAGTTACTTGAAAAGCAGAACATTTTCACTTTGATGCTGGACATGCCGCTTCTATAACCCACTGCACTAAAGCAGATTTACGGGCAGTGTATTTCCAGGGGACATCCAATCTGACCACCTACTTAGAATATCCTTGTACAGAGCACTTTAGTACAAGTACAGCTCAGCCCTCATTTGCTTCTCTTGTCCACCCACCCCTCTTCTCCGTATTGTGCTGAAATGTTTCGTATGGAAAATCAGTTGTTCTTAGTCCATCTGGGCAACGACTCTGGACTTCTTTTCATCTATTGCTCGGCTGGGCATATAAACACAGTGACTCACTGAGCTGTGTTACAAAATTTAAGACAGATTTTGGATCCAGATAAGCATAGAACTGGATGAAACATACTCAGGAGTTGGCAAAACCTCTGACTCGGGAACCCTTACAAAACAGTTTCTCTGACAAATATTCGATGGTTTGTAGTAGGTATATGAGACACTACTACAGGACCCGATGGAAAAAATCCTAATTTTCAGTGCCAGCATGGAGATGCCAGAGACTAACGCTCCTCCTTTTGCCTTTACACAGCCCTCTTTTGTGTTTCCAAGCACCAAGAGAGCTTTCCCTTTCCAGCTTACCCTAGCATCCTGTTTTGCTCATATGTTCTTCTGTTCCCTGGTGGAGTAAAGAGGACTAGCAGAGAAACAAAAGGGTGCTCTCTAGTCTCCCTTGAGGAAGCTCTGTTGAAAGTCATGGGAAATAAAGTATACAATGGAAATTTTAGACTTCTTGTCTCAAAAAGACATTCCTGACTCTAGGTCGTAATGCCCTAAAATATACTTGCGAGTGCTACAGACCTACATAGTTCATTTATTTCTGATTTTTCAGAAATGAATTTTGATAAATTTCTCATGTTTTGGTGGAAAATAGGGAGGAATTGACCACAGTGAATTATGATCACCCATTTAATGCTTTCTTTATTATTTAAAGTAAAAGTCAGAAAATAGAAATTCCTATCATCTAAAATTCTGGGATCTGGAATTTTAATTGTGTTGAAATCAAGTGTTTTGCTTTAAAGCACTATAGGGTGTCCCTTTCCAATCAGATTGTGCGGACTATTTCCCATGAATGTATTTGCAGTAATTATTGGTAAATTTAAATAGCAGATGGCATTCTTCAAATATAAAATCTGACAGAGGACCATGGGGTAATTGTGAATAATAGCCGTGTAATTTCAGAACAAAAGAGGAGTTGGTGTGGAGACTTTGGAGTGGAGGAGGTTCACCTAGAGTTGATATCTGTTTCTCACCAGAAGGCCACACACCACGATTTACCCCCCCCCCCGGTGTGTTTATGGCAACTGTCTCTTATTACAGTGTGCCACCAAGCTCGAGCCCAGAGTCATCAGTGCTAAGGCAATTACTCACTGCCTTTACAGAAACCTCCAGCCTTCCCAAATAGAAACCACATGCTCTAATAGGCTGAATATATTCAAAATACCTCTTAATTTGTTTAATAAGTAGAAAAATGCAATGTTAACTGCTGGCTAATTCCTTATTACTGAGAAGATTACAGTAGAGTATAGACTGCAGCATCAATTGAGCCACTTACCTGGAGGCCTGGTGGTTTGTGGTGGGTCAGGCCAGATCTTCAAGTGAGAAAAACAAAGCCTCTGCCTAAGGAGACATCCCGGATTCTGTGTTCTTGGGACCTTGATACAAACACCATTTGTTGGTGTAACAGAGCCTACAACCAGGAAAGTCAGATGCACCTCTGTTACTCTTGATTTTCTTAAATCTATCCAGCTATTAGAAAGAAGTGTAGAGAGCAACACATCTTTGGTAAAACATTGCTAACCTTTCAAAAGCTAATACCTTCCTTAAATACCCATCAAGATCTTTTCTCAACGCCTTTTAATGCCCAGAGGAGAGGTGTCACTTTCTTAATGAGTGCACGTTTATAATTCCATCAATATTTTATTTACTATTTCTTGTTATTGCTCATAGCTGAATTAGTATAACTAGTGAAAGTCTCATGTTTCTACCCTCTACTTCATATGGTTTTAATTAGTGTATCAAAGAATTTAAACAGTATGTGTATTTATTGTATATGGTTAACTAGTATATATTTTTAAAGCAGACTCTGGTCAATATTCCAGTAGAATAACTTGAAAAGAAATCACTCACATCTTCTCTTCCCATTAAAATGCATGTTATAGTCTCTACAATGTCATAAATCATTCCACAGTTGAAAGCTCCTTTAATATTACTAAGCACATTGATATGTGTAGCAATGCAGTTTAATTGTTAGTAGTAAAAGAAATAGACATAGAATCACTTGGTACTTCCTGTTTGGTTGTGTGTGGGATAATCCAAGTTCTGGATGAGTTTTGTATGACTGAAGGTCTGTAAAATCTTCTTTGAATTTTCTTCTTAAATTGTTATTGTTTTGACTTAGGAGCTTAAAGGCAGTTGTCACATGAAAGAAGTAAATGTTGCACTTTGTCTTCAATTTAATTTCTTATTTAAATTGGTTTCAACAGTTACCAGCAAGGCATATCATGTTTCTGCATGTATTAAACGTGCACAGAAGCATGAAAGTAAGCTCACACATAAAGGGAACTCATCTTTATTAAAGTAATGTAAAAGGTGTGATGCTTGGAAAATGGATACTATAATCCTGCCAGGCCGTGAATTGAGTAAGATTCCTACCTAGCAAAGGGTTACAGAGTTCCGTCTTAAAATGTACTTAGATGTGTTCACACATATATAAGGAAGAAGATGTTTTACTTTTCTGGGAAATTCTCGGGGACGAGAGTTATTTCCCAGCTGCACCCACTGCTGTGTTCTTACTGGATTATAGCATTCAGCGCACTCTCCCCTGCTTACTGTAGTTGGCTGTACCACATAGAAGTCAAGCCCGGAGATAACCCGTGAAGATATGACAACAAGTGGACATGTTTCCCAAGGACGGGGTTTCATAAATGCAGGAAGGTTAGCACAACCACTGGTGTGAGGGGAAGTCAGAGGACGTGATCATAGTTCATGGGAACCAGCAATGCAGGATGGGCTACATTCAATTTAGTTTCCTTTGCAGGCTTAAAATAGCGCCATTGTAAATTATGTCAGTCTTTCTCAAATCATGAAAATGATTGTTAAAAATGTCTCAGAATACACAATGTGCATTGTTGTGTGGCTTTGATGTGTGAATGATGAGAGCCTATGATATAATACAAATTAAATAATGGTAGAGCAGTCACAGGCTTTTTCCCCAAGGGGAGAGGGAATAAAGGTGAAGTTTCTGGTCGAGGGAAATGCTGTTTTATTTTGTGTTGATGCCTACAATATAGAATTCTTTAAATGGTCTAAAATTTTAAAGGGGTTCCTGTTCTGTTTAATGTTTAGTACATCTTAAGAATTTAATCGTAAAGATTCTGTTAGTGTAGTAATTGGGTGGGAAATCAATGCATGCTGGAATTTGACTTTTTAATAAATATTTAAATACACAAATATGATACAAATATTATGCAATGGGGATGACAGAATATTTATATATATGTGAGATATTTGTGCTGTCTCAAGACATTTGTCAGGTTGGATGCCTTGCTTTGGAATCTAGTGAAACGGGGTTTTCTGTGTTTGGAGCACCCACTTTGGTGCCTCCAACGTCTTTTCCTGGCTTCCTAATTTAAATTTGGGGTAAACCAATTGTGATACTTGCTAAATTCAGAAGCAATTGCCATAAAGCCTGAGATTCTTTTTTGTTGTTTGCACACAGGTGAGGTCTGCCATAAATCCTATACTCAGTTTTCAAACCTTTGTCGTCATAAGCGCATGCATGCTGATTGCAGAACCCAAATCAAGTGCAAAGACTGTGGACAAATGTTCAGCACTACGTCTTCCTTAAATAAACACAGGAGGTTTTGTGAGGGCAAGAACCATTTTGCGGCAGGTGGATTTTTTGGCCAAGGCATTTCACTTCCTGGAACCCCAGCTATGGATAAAACGTCCATGGTTAATATGAGTCATGCCAACCCGGGCCTTGCTGACTATTTTGGCGCCAATAGGCATCCTGCTGGTCTTACCTTTCCAACAGCTCCTGGATTTTCTTTTAGCTTCCCTGGTCTGTTTCCTTCCGGCTTGTACCACAGGCCTCCTTTGATACCTGCCAGTTCTCCTGTTAAAGCACTGTCAAGTACTGAACAGACAAACAAAAGTCAAAGTCCCCTCATGACACATCCTCAGATACTGCCAGCTACACAGGATATTTTGAAGGCACTATCTAAACACCCACCTGTAGGGGACAATAAGCCAGTGGAGCTCCAGCCCGAGAGGTCCTCTGAAGAGAGGCCCCTTGAGAAAATCAGTGACCAGTCAGAGAGTAGTGACCTTGATGATGTCAGTACGCCAAGTGGCAGTGACCTGGAAACCACCTCGGGCTCTGATCTGGAAAGTGACATTGAAAGTGATAAAGAGAAATGTAAAGAAAATGGTAAAATGTTCAAAGACAAAGTAAGCCCTCTTCCGAATCTGGCTTCAATACATAATAAGAAAGAATACAGCAATCATTCCATTTTCTCACCATCTTTAGAGGAGCAGACTGCGGTGTCAGGAGCTGTGAATGATTCTATAAAGGCTATTGCTTCTATTGCTGAGAAATACTTTGGTTCGGCAGGACTGGTGGGGCTGCAAGACAAAAAAGTTGGAGCTTTACCTTACCCTTCCATGTTTCCCCTCCCGTTTTTTCCAGCATTCTCTCAATCAATGTACCCATTTCCTGATAGAGACTTGAGAGCGTTACCTTTGAAAATGGAACCCCAGTCACCAAGTGAAGTAAAGAAACTGCAGAAGGGCAGCTCTGAGTCTCCCTTTGATCTCACCACTAAACGCAAGGACGAGAAGCCCTTGACCCCAGTACCCGCCAAGCCTCCAGTGACGCCGGCCACAAGCCAAGACCAACCCCTGGATCTAAGTATGGGTAGTAGGAGTAGAGCCAGTGGCACCAAGCTGACAGAGCCTCGTAAAAACCACGTGTTTGGGGAAAAGAAAGGAGGCAACGGTGAACCAAGACCAGCATCTGATGGTTCCTTACAGCATGCTAGACCCACTCCTTTCTTCATGGACCCTATTTACAGGTAAGGGTGGATGGGAGACCGCTAAATGTGGACAGAAGAATGAAAGGTAGTTTTCACACTATGAAGTTACGGCTTTTAACAAACCTATTTCATTATTCTTATAAAGCGGAAAGTAAAGTTGTTTGATCTGGTGAGTTCATTTTTTATTCGGAAAGTCAACTCATTAGGTTTGGACTTATTTTTGGATGTCTCCGAATTTGGGGTTTTGGAATAGGCCCACAGAGTTCTTTCCCTTGACAATAAATTTATTTTTAAACACATTTTTTTAAGTGGAAAATATGGGAAAGCCATATTTAAAGCAAGTTGTCAAGTGGCGGAAGAATGAGGCTCCTGAAGGATTAATGCAAATATGTGTGGGTACTTAAATGGGTCAGGTTATTTGGAATGAGATGGGACATAGCAAGAGTTTACTCTTTGTTAACCTACCAACACATCCTTAGTAAGTACTGGTCCTATTCTGTTTCTAAATAAATCCCTTAGGAGCCCCATGTAACTGAAATATTAATCACAAAAATGCTTTGTATATAATGTGAGTGGTCGGCTTAAAAAATACATCTCTGTTTAATGACTTCATTATCCAGTTTCCTTTGATGCATCCAAAATTTTTTGGGGGGGAAATATATGCTAATAAAAAGCCTCTTAGACAGTACTCTGTAACACTCGACCATTCAGAAAGATTTAGTTTTTAAAAACTAGTCTTCTTCAAAGTGTATGAATAACAAAAATTACTTTGTGATGTATTTTAAATATTACCACAAATTTTCACATTTACTTTCTCATTCAAGTCGTGAACATTGTCAAGAGTTAATGGAAAATGTGGATAATTTTTTATTGGACTTATTTAAGCTGGGAGAATTTGATATTTTTGCCTGATTCTTTTTTTTTTTTTTATCAAGAGACAGTTTTGTTCAATTCCTTCATTCAACAATAATTTTTTGAGTGCCTATGAGTTAATAGGTACCACAACTGCAAACTCTTTTCCCTTCAAACTCTTTTTCTACCTTTATTATCTTCAATGCATTAACCAAGAAACATTGCCAGTATGTTACTTGAACATGACAAGGGGCATAGAAAAGGACAGTACAAAAATGTCTCAGAGCCATCATTACCATGCTTGGGCACTTTTTTTTTTTTTTTAACAATTATTATATTTTCACTTCTGTGGCAGAGAAAGGAAAAACAGATCTTCTGTATTTTGTGTGTAGCTTGTATGTTACACATGGCCAGTAAGGTTGTATTTCCCACTCAGCGATATATCTCAGCCTTTTGTGAAGATAAGTTCTCAGACTCTCTTTCTTAGACCCTCCCAATGGCAACGGGCTTCCAGTTGCTTCATACACCCATTCCACTCTTCTCCGTCACCTCCTAACCTCCCTCCTGCTGACTCTAATCTCAGTCTTCTCTCTGGTACGTCAGTGTCAATTGAGGCTTTAGGCATGTCATTTTACCAAACTCAAGAAAGACCTAAACTTACCAGTTTTAGTGTAAGACCTGGGTTGAAATCTCAGCTTTCCCATGTCTTAAACTTTTTTAAATCCATAAAATGGGTATAAGAACACCTATTTCAATAAGTGAAATAGTATATGTAAAACATAGCATACGTACAATTTCAAGAAGTGGGAGCTGTTTTTATTCGTTTTGATTCTATTTTAAAGTATACTTATTTAACGGTTTTTAAAAGGAAATCATCAACAGTTGGTGAAGGAAATTAATTCAGTCCACGATGTCATTTCCTATATGCTTAATAGAAAATAGAATGACACACATTTCTAAAGCAGAAGGGCTATATTGATAAGTTTGATAATGTCTCTCCCTGCCTTCAAAAAGTTCCTCATCTTCTCCCTACCACCCCGCTTTCACCTACTCTGTTTATCAGCAGCAGTATCCAAAAGAAGATGCCTATGTCTGAGAGCGGCTAACAGGGTGTGTAGTATGCTTAGAAACTCTCCTGCTGACATTCACAAATGTAGAAGAAATATGATGACGATTTGAGGAAGCACCTTCTTGATAGAAAATGACTTTAATTTTTAAAATGAGCCCTGTTCTTATGCTTTTGAAATCACCAAGCCTTTTTGTGTACATTTAAAATGGAAAGGTACAAATTTGTGACCAAAGCCTCTGACTTCGTGACTTCATTTTTTACATTTCCTCATTATTATTATTACTAGTCATTCAATAGGATTTTTCCATTATAAAAAGGACCTTCTTTCTCTGAGCGCCTAGAAGTGCCAGGAGTATTCTTCAAGAACTGAACAGATGTCTTTATATTTTTATTAGTGTGCTTCCCAGCAACCTACCATTTGCTTTATTGTTAGCTGTTTAAATGTCAGCGAGTATGCAGGGATTGATATATGAGACTGATTCATCTCCAAAATCTAATTTTAATCTTTCAGAGTAGAGAAAAGAAAACTAACTGACCCACTTGAAGCTTTAAAAGAGAAATACTTGAGACCTTCTCCAGGATTCTTATTTCACCCGCAAGTAAGTATTTTGAATTTGAGACTTCAAGCTTGTAAACTAACTTGTTGATCCTGAAAAGCAGGTGCAATGAAATGAAAGAAATCTTGAGAACACTAGGATTTCCTATGACGCTGGTGTGGAAGAACACAGGAAATTCTAGCAGAATTAAAACCCAAACTCTTTAAAGAAAAAGTAGTTAATATATGTGAAAAAACAACATGGTTTTGCTGTTAAATTATTCTCTATTAACTACTTACTGAGCCAAAGTGTATTTTAGAGTGAGCAGAATTCAGTTAAGAAATTAAATACTGAAGTTGCCTTTCATGTTTAAAAATTTGTGATAGTAAGAAATGGATCGTAGTGTGACTTGTCCCAAACTCATGAAGGTCGTTCATGTTCTTCCAGTGCTTAGATGAAAACAGGAAATGAGTCTACCTGACAAGTTGTTACCATAGAGGGTGAAGGAATTTATCTAGAGACCACTGGGCATTCCAGCAAAATTCTGTAATTGCACAAGAATTCGCCACAATACACAGAGCTATTTGCTGGATGGAGTTGTGTCCATTTATCAAAATATGTACAGTTTCTCACTGCAAGGAAAATACAAAGCAGGGTTATCTAATTGGTTCATCTTTATGTCCCTACATATTTGGTCATTTTTTAAAAAGCTGACTTACGTATCAATAAAAATGCGGGGAATTGTATTGAAAGAAGAAATATATAAACATCTTGAGTCTGGTTTCTTAATGATATTTTATTTTTTGTTTACTTATTATTAAGGATATAAGCTTTGGTCTCTATAGATAGTAAGCAAAATTTTTATGAAAATGCTTGAAAACAGAGTTAGCTGATTTATTCTGTTTAAATATATTCAAACCAAAAATTATGCTCCTCTAATAAAATTGGTGGAATTCTATGCAAGCTGTCTTATAGAACGTTATGAGCTAATTAAATTAAATCATGGGATATGACTCTTCCCTCCACCTTTCACCCCCTTGCCACCACCTCTTCTTTCTTCTTCTTCTTTTTTTTTTTTTTTTTGGTACGCGGGCCTCTCACTGTTGAGGCCTCTCCCGTTGCGGAGCTCAGGCTCCGGACACGCAGGCTCAGCGGCTATGGCTCATGGGCCCAGCCGACCCGCGGCATGTGGGATCCTCCCGGATTGGGACACGAACCCGTGTCCCCCGCATCGGCAGGAGGACTCCCAACCACTGCGCCATCAGGGAAGCCCTTCTTTATTCATTTTTTAAAGTACTTTCCTAAATTCTGGACAACAGAGTATGAGAGCTGAAATACCATATTCTGGGTTAGCTGGAGAAATCTATCATTGCTCAAAAATCTACTTTAAACTGAAAAAATATATGATTTAGTATTAAAGGGGTTAGAAATATTCCAGTTAGTATTCATTTTGTGTAGGAAGACTAAGGAATGATATCATTTATTAAATTATTTAATGGAAAAGAAGCAAGTTTTAAAATAGTACATGTTTATCGGGTACTTATTTTCCATATTTAGGTTGACCTAAATTGCACTTGCCAGCCTCATGGGCTAAAAAATCTGAACATAATGTGCGTTTTGTGTCAGATATTACACAAAAGTATGTCTCTCTTGATAACTTCCTAACTAAATGCTTATAAGGATATTATAGTTATCTACATTTAATCACAATAAATCAAGTGGTTTTCATATTCTAATTATCTTTAAAATCTAGTAATTAATCATTTCAAAATTAAGTGCTGTGGGTACATGGTATAGGGGAGGGGAAAAAAAGCCACTGGGATTCAGTGTCTTTGAGTGACTCAGTCTACTGGCTCTTAGTTTCCTTACCTGTTAGATGAGGGAGTTGCGTGTAAGGTCCCTATCCTCTCTGAAATTCAGATTTCTAGCTAGCTAAGGTAAATTTACTGGTTCAGAAGATGGGCAGTTTTATCTATCAATATCTTTACAAGTGCATGCAGCTGTTGTAAATATAGTATATACATGTATGGAGGTTCCTTAAAAAACTAAAAATAGAACTACCATATGACCCAGCAATCCCACTACTGGGCATATACTCTGAGAAAACCATAATTCAAAAACAGTCATGTAGCACAATGTTCATTGTAGCACTATTTACAATAGCCAGGATGTGGAAGCAACCTCAGTGTCCATCGACAGATGAATGCATAAAGAAGATGTGGCACATATATACAATGGAATATTACTTAGCCATAAAAAGAAACAAAAGTGAGTTATTTGTAGTGAGGTGGATGGACCTAGAGACTATAATACAGAGTGAAGTAAGTCAGAAAGAGAAAAACAAATACCATATGCTAACACATATATATATATAGAGAGAGAATTTTAAAAATGGTTCTGAAGAACGTAGGGGCAGGACAGGAATAAAGACGCAGACATAGAAATTAGACTTGAGGACAAAGGGAGGGGGAAGGGTAAGCTGGGATGAAGTGAGAGAGTGGCATGGACATACATACACTACCAAATGTAAAAATAGATAGCTAGTGGGAAGCAGCCACATAGCACAGGGAGATCAGCTCGGTGCTTTGTGACCACCTAGAGGGGTGGGATAGGAGGGTGGGAGGGAGACACAAGAGGGAGGAGATATGGGGACATATGTATATGTATAACTGATTCACTTGGTTATAAAGCAGAAACGAACACACCATTGTAAAGCAATTATACTCCAATAAAGATGCTAAAAAATGATTTTAAAAATATAGTATATACATGTTTTTAATCAAATAATATTAATATAAGAAAATCTGTTATGTTTTAAGATTCCCAAAGTTAATGAAGGACCACAAAAGATGAGGCGCGTGTACAGTGCTTGGAGTACAGCAATCACCCACTCAGACCATTGAAAATATGCCTGTGGGAGTCACAGTGGCAGAGTTTTCTTCCCACACCAGAATGTCACATCTTGGTATGAGGGACTGCCCACTGCTGCGTGTTGCTATAAGAACAGGACCTTACAGTGATACTCAGCTATTTAACACATCATATGTAATGAATACCGATCAATCAGACTGGACTCCTGCCATTCTGGAGCCGGGTCCTGGAAGCCCTTGCTGCACCAACTGTTCATGCTTTAGTTGCTGGCTGGTGGGCTGTCTGAACGGTCTTTTGGAAGGAAGCCAGGGCAGCAGGAGGACATTCAGGGTAGTTGGGGCAGAGACTATTTACCAACGACTACAGAAATATTTCATTATTTTGATAACGATGGTGGCTATTTTCGTGCGTAAGGGCTGTATATCAGTGGGATACAGGTGGCGTAAAAAGCGTCGCCTGAGAGAAGCTCGGGTCACTCAGTTTTCACCAACCGTTCAGACTAGTCTGTTCTTTCAGAAAATCTGCCTCAAATGTTCTGAAGTTTCAGCAGAACGTTTTTGTTCTTTCTAGTTCTCTATCAATTCTGTCCTAGCCTCAAGATCTACTTTCCTACAAACAAACAAATGAAAACAAAGAGAAACTGCCCAGGATTGGGGGCCAGAAATAACTGCTTTAGAACTGGCTTTCCTACCTATTCACAAAAATGCTTCGGTTTTGAGCAATGTAATTCATCTCTCCGAGCCTTCTCTATCAGTGTAATGGGAGCACCCCTCCAGCCTTACCAGGGGAGCTGCAAGGATTAGTGATCATGTACATAATGTGTTTAGCATTGTGCTTGGCATATGGAAGGACCCAGATGAGGAAAAGCTCTTATTATTATTGGTTGCAGAAGTATTCCATTTTGAATATAAAGGGGTATCAGTAAAATACACTTCTGCCATCCCCTGAGCCCAGTCTCTTTGGTGGGGCTATCCCAAGTATCTAGAAGTCCTTGGAAAGATGCTTACTGTGTTTGTGCTGCCTTTTTGGGCAGCAATCAGAGTGGCACAGAGCAAGAAGCCAAAATGCAAGGACTTGCCTCTATTCCCAGGGCTTGCCATGAATTTGTAGCTTGATAAATGCTTGGTTAAGACCATTTGCTGCTTCATTTTTCATTTAAAGTATATTGGAGCAAATCACATGGTCCCTCTGGGCCTTCTGTATCTTCATCTTCAGAATGAGAATAATACCTACCCTATCTACTTCTCAGTGTTATTATAATAATATAGAGGAGACCACATGTTCTTGATGCTTCAGGAAAAACCTGTGTATATAGATAGATATGTAAATGCTTGGTAGTGGTATTCTCTGGGCAAGCCTGATTTTACTATTTTTTGTATGTCTTTGTATCCTGCCCTCCTCCTTCCCCAGTGCACAGCGCCTAATCAATGAAAGTCAAACACCTCAGTGGATATTTATTAAATGTTATTGAAAGATTATTAGGCCATCTTACTGCTTTTTGGAATAATGTATATTTTTCAAATCCTTGTCAAAAATACCCCAAACAGATAGGAACACATACATCAAAATCAAAAGGTAAATGCTGGTTTTATCATTCTTAGGGTCTAAATTCCTCTCAGTTCAGTTCTTAAAGAAGTATGTTTGCTCTGTTGGGCCACTGGAGGACTATTTAGCTTTCTATTTTTCTCTTACAAATAAGTTAGTTTAATATAGGGGTGAAATAAACACTATAGAGGTTCTTCCTGAATATGTGGTTGAAAATTACTTGTGGAGTCTCAGATTATAATTTTGAAAAGAAGATGACAGCCATAGGAGGTGAGATGGAGGAAATGATATTACCATGTGATCTTTGGAATGTCCATTTCATTGGGTACTTTGCATTTTGGGTACTTTGCATTCACTTCGATAGCTCATTTGAATTGCCATAGATATCACTTGGCAATTATACTATTATAAAACTGGCTATTATTCCTTTGTTTGATTTTCCTATACTTTAAATATCATTTTTGGTTATTTATATATTTCATTTTCAGATGTTTGGCTTTATGTTGATCTGCAACAGAGACTGTATTTTACTTCCATTTCTGTCCTTTATGCATTTGTTTCTTGAATTTTCTTCCTTTAAAATGTCTATTTGCTACTGTATCCCAAGGAACTGGGAAAAAGACTAAGGTCTTTTCCCAAGTTATCATTTATATATGGGTATGAAAATCACTTAAGTATTTTGCCTTTCATCTTCTTTCTTGCTTTCAACAAGTGTTTCTTGTGTTAGATTTCTTCTGTGACAAACCTTTCATCATTAAAAACTGTGCATCTTCCTTATTAAAGATACCATAATCTAAGAAAGCAAGATATATCCCCTTTAACCAACCAAAATAATATTTTTAAAGATGTAACATTTGTGTTTTCTGATAGAGCTTCTAACTCACTGAAGTTTTTCCCATTGATTCTTGCCATAAATTGTCATAAATAACTCGACATTTGTAGTTCTTTTAATTAACATCCTTTGGTGTTTGGCCTACTGACGGTCTCAGTCCCATCCTAGCAGAAGTCAAGCAGTTTTTGGCCAAGGACATTACCTTTTTGTTACTCAGTGATTCACATTTGAGTAAAAATCTTATTTTCTTTGTTCCTAACGTTGTAAAAATGCAAGAGAACTGTATCTTTTTTGCAGGAAATTGCTTAATTTTTAGTTATTAAAGTAAAATTTAGGAATCTTGTTTTGCAGTGAATAGAAACAAAAAGGAAGGATCTACTTTGCTATTTAAGATTTGATAGTAAGTAGTGTTTAGTTTTCTTGGAAAAAAAGCACATTCTGGCTTATAACCATGATGCTGAGATTTAATTTAGGTAAATAGAGGAAACTCAGCAGTGTTATAAAATTATTAATTTTCATTTCCAAAGCTTTTACTCAAGATATAGTTACATGATAAGCAAAAATTACTTAGCATAAATGTTAATTTCTCAAAGGATAGATTGCAATAATGTTACTGATACAGAAGTAATTTTTTGTTTTTTTTGTTTCAATTTTTCTCCCAGTTCCAACTGCCTGATCAGAGAACTTGGGTAAGTTTCCTACTTATATATATATATATATTTTTTTTTGCGGTCCGCGGGCCTCTCACTGTTGTGGCTTCTCCCGCTGCGGAGCACAGGCTCCGGACGCGCAGGCTCAGCGGCCATGGTTCACGGGCCCAGCCGCTCCGCGGCATGTGGGATCTTCCCAGACCGGGGCACGAACCCGTGTCCCCTGCATCGGCAGGCGGTCTCTCAACCACTGCACCACCAGGGAAGCCCCTTACTTATATTTTTGACTAAAATAACGTAGAATTAAAAGGAAAACAACTTATAAACTGCCATACAGATAAAGAAATCTGAGCCCTTTCCATAAAATGATATGGCCTTAGCAGATAGATTTCCAGCTTTGTCAAGCTGCAGAATGCTTTCAGTTATAATTGGGCATTTTAGTGTGCTATAAATTGTGTACAGAAAGAATTTTATTCTCTAAATCTGACCCATTCCATGTAATTATACCTTGAGGTAGAACTCTTTCTGGGCACTTGGGAGCATGTTGTTTAAAGGGACTTCGAGATGGGTCACTAAGTGGAAACAACCGTTATTTGGGTGAGCCTGACCAGCATGTTAAAGATGCTTATGATAATGCCTTCAAAAGGATAAAACCTGAACTTATGTGTAGACACAAGATGACGTTGGAATTCACATTCATATAACCCGGGGCAAAACTTGGTTCTGGCTATGTGGAGTGATAAGACTAAATGTTTAAAAATCTTTATCTAACTAGTGAATGTATCCTTTAGCATTGGGTCCATTTCCTCAACTTTTTTTTTTAAGTTTTAAAAATTTTTATTGGAGTATAGTTGATTTACAATGTTGTGTTAGTTACAAGTGTACAGCAAAGTGAATCAGTTATACATATATATATATATATATATATATATCTCCATGCTTTTTAAAGATTCTTTTCCCATATAGGTCATTACAGAATATTGAGTAGAGTTCCCTGTGCTATACAGTAGGTTCTTATTAGTTACCTATTTTATATATAGTAGTGTGTATATGTCAATCTCAATCTCCCAATTTATCCCTCCCCGTCAACCTTCAATTAACGTCTCCAGATACAGTCAGTTGTAAGTTGACATCAGTAGGGGAAAACTTTATTTTTTATTCAAGATACAAAGAATACTATTTATTTAGTTTTCACTACCAAATAAACCTTGAGTCAGTGGAAATATATGTAAATAACATATATTACAAAATCTCCCCTAAGTGTGTGTGCTTTTACTCCTTCATTCTCCTCTTCACTCAAAATTATACTGATTCTGAAGTATGGGTAGAATCTTGGAATGTAGTTAAATTTTTCTTTAGTCACCATATAATTATATATAAATTATTTTAAGTTCGAGCACTTTGGCAGTTACCTATTTCCTCTAACTGATGTTAGTTTTCCTTTACCAGAAGTTCTTCTATTTTATTTCTTCTGTGGAATATGTGATGAATTGTGATTTTTCTCATCCTATCAACTTTTAAGGATTAAGTTCATTTATTTCAAAAGTATAAGAGTAGAGAGACAGAAACTTCCTTATTAGGCAAAGTTGTGCAGTAGACAGCGTTGTTCTTTCATTATCCTGGCTTATATTTCCAGTGTTTCTTGTCTGCCTCTCCTGGCAAAGGTCTGTCCAGAATACCATACGTCATTGTCCTCATTATTTCTAATGTAGAGTATTACTTGCTAGTAGCTTTGCTGTTAGGTGCTTCAAGCATAAGGTGCTGTCTCCTACAAAAATGGCCAGTGCTTCTACCGACTTACAAAGCCAGTTAAGATTTTAAGTTAGACACCCTTTCCTGATAGTACAGTGGTATAGCAACTGCCATTGCAATGCTTTGCAAACACTCCCATTCTTTGAATCATAGGTTTTTCAAAGCAATAATTTATATTTGTACTATAAAATATAGATATTAGTGGAAAGTAGTAAAATATTAAAGTTTATAATTTTCAGTGGTTAAAAAACCCTATAATTTTATAATCATGACTGCAGAATGTGATATATGGAATGAGATAACCATAAAATATGAATATGTATTTCTCCCCCAAATGGCCATGATTTTAAGACGTCTCTAGATTATCAAGTGAATAAATATAGAAAACTACCAAATCTACAAACTTTCCCATCATAAGTTATTTATGAAAAGTTAGTTGTTTTATGATAAAGCCATGTGTAATCTAATTTGTGAAACATTAGGTCACATAATTCATGGTGCCATTGGACATATCATTTTGTATAATCAGATTGCCACTTTAATAGTTTTAATGAGAAACTTCTTTATGTCATCAATTATTGGCTGCCAGATAAAAAATGTTAAGCTAAGTGCTTCAGACTCAGTTGATGATATCTTGCCTGCTGAAATGTTTTTACAAATACTAACTTTATTTGACGAGAGAGATAACTACATTTTTTGGTAGGAGCTAGGGAATTGTGTCTAAATATTAGTTTGCGTCAGTATAAAGTTAATAGCCCCTTGGGGACTGGAAGGGGGTGAAATGACTTCCTTTTCCAGACATCTGGCTGCAGATACCATCAACAACTACAATATATGTAAATAAAAATTACTGTTCCATAGGAAAAAAGCTGTCATTTACTGATCAGAGATTAGCCTATGACATTAATAGGACAGAGGGCAATACGTTTTTAAAATATATGATGTGATTTTTCCTCCTTTTTTCCCCCATTCTCAGCAAATGTCCTCTTCATTGTAGTACACATTGTTCCCCCTTCATTGGTTTCCTCATAGTTGAAAAGTACATCTAGCTAGATTCTGTTTCATTTATCCCAATTCATCTTGATTTTTAAAATACCAAGTCAGACTTTAAAATGAATGTCAAAACTTACCACTTCTACAAAATGCATGTTATTCCAAGAGGAGTATCATATGAGTCAGCCGGGATAGCTAGAGAAAGTTGAGGTTTGGATCCATACATTAGAGAAAGCTCATCTTAATCCAACACCTTAATCCAAGATATGGATCAGGGCTGATTGTTGGTCACAGAATGGCTAAACTACCCCAACTAGCAGACATCTAAGTCACTTTTTAAAAAAATTAATTTTATTGGAGTCTAGTTGATTTATAATGCTTTATTAGTTTCAGGTGTACAGCAAAGTGAATCAGTTATACATATACATATATCCCCTCTTTTTTAGATTCTTTTCCCATATACGTCATTACAGAGTATTGAGTAGAGTTCCCTGTGCTATACAGTAGGTTCTTATTAATCTATTTTATACATAATAGTGTCTATATGTCACAATGTAAGTCACTTCTAACTGTCCTAATGGAGAAACTTACTCTTTTCAGCTGATGTCAAGTGCTGTGAGAGCAAATCTTTGGAAGAGGAGAGGAAGGCTTCAGTGATGGCTTTTATGTTGTTTCGGGGGTTGCTCGCTGGAAAGAAAGTGGAGAGGGGGTGTGTGTCTGCATGTGTGGTGTTAATAGCTACCCTCAGCTCACTTCACATCTTTCTTCTCTCCTTCTTCCCCACTCTAACTTAATCCTCTTTTCCTTTGACACCCCAAGCCAAAGGTGGGGGGTGGCTTATAAGAGAGGCGCTTGGGTAACCCCTATTCTTTTTCTCATTATCTTTAAGAATGTTGTTATTTAGTCATCAAGTCCATACTATATTTTGTTATTTCTTAATGCTTTTCCCAAATTGAAACAGTTGGAGGTAAAGTAATCACAGTGATCTTCCTTTAGAAGGAGCTATTAGCAGCTACTAAAGCAAGACACATTTCTCAACAGCCAATTGCTCTTAAATAACTTGAAGGACTTGTAGTTTATATGTGCTGGAGATGAAAGCCGAGAATAATGATAGTCATGAGTAAGCTATTTTCCATATAAAAGGAAAGTGTTTCTACAAGATGTATGGCCCCCGGAATCTGAGTGTATCGGCAGAGCGGACACTCAAATGATTTAAAACCACTAGATAATGAAACTTTACTCAAATATTAAATGTACATAAATAAAACATTTATAATCATCACCCATGCACTTAACTATTTTTCCCAATAAATATATGCTATCATGCCCCTTACCCCTGCTTGTTGCTGCTAATCAGCTTGAAGACCAGAGGTCATTTATCACTCAGACAATTTATTCCATGGAGGGTGGAATATCAAAATGATTTTCTGCAAGGAACAATTAGAAGGAATAACTGCAAATAAAATAGTATCATAAAATATTTCTGGATTGATTTTTAATAAATAAAATCCAAAGTAATATGAAAATGCTAATGCTCTGGTTAGAGGGGGATAATGACCATATTCAGCAGGGACAGAGTTTCCTCCAACCTCTATGAGCAGCAGATCATTTTATATCTCTGCCCTGTGATCAGTATGTGTCAAAATCCTTCATCGTGACAAATGTGCTGTCCACTTGCATCTGTGGAGAATGTTTTAGCAGCTGAGTGATTATGAATCAAACCCCTGAGCTTATAGCCCCTACCGCCTCCCAGTGCGTTCACATTTGTCGTCTGACAAGTAAATGTATCTTGACTTTCCTCTGAGATTTTTTTGTACCGTGTTTGATGAAAGACATTTGGCAAATTGGCAGTGGTACCCTGTACATTGCAATTTGTAGCTAGCATTAGGAGTCCGGGCATGAAATGAGAGGGCAGGCTCCAGGATAAAGGGAAAAGAAAGAAAGCTAACTACAACATGAATAGTCATTTGAAGAATCAAACATACAATATTCCCTTTGTAAGAAGAGAATCATGTTTAGGCCATTCGGTTAAGATTTTGCTCCAGTTTAAGAAGTCAGTGGTATTCTGTCTGGCTGTGTGTCCACGGAGTATAAATTTTGTTAATTTTCTTTTTTTTGTATGAATGTTGCCTTTTATTTTTAACCTGAACTCATAATAAATTAGACCTCCAACTCTGTCTTACCATCTTATCAACAAAAGAATCTTTTTCTTGGGTTGATCAGTTGCTTGAATGTATAGTTGTTAACATTTTTAATCCTTGCATGGGGTCTTCTGGTTTACCGCCCCAGCCTTTGGAGAAACATACAGAGTGCGTACAGAATGCAAACACCTTTTAAACAGCTTTGTGAGTTCTCCAGTGGCATAGTGCCCTGAGAACCAAATAAACAATGGGTGAGTTGATTTTACAAGATGGCCTGAGAGTTTGCTTTTTCTTCTTAAAAATTCAGTAGTAAGCAGCTTCCAAATAAAATGTGAGCATGGGGGAAACAACATTTTGGGAGGGTTGAAGGAAAGATGAGAGAGTCGTCTAACTATAGACAGTAATGATCAAGCTGCCTTTGAAAGTAAATGCCACCTTCTATTTATGACTCTGTTGAATATGTGTGCAGGTAGACAAAAACTTGAAGATTATAAGCAAAATAAATTAGACTATTTGAGGGGAAGAACCAGGCAGGATAGTTTTTCTTCAAGAATACTGCTCTAAGAGTTTGGTCATACTTATAATGCCCATGCCAGGTTATGTGATATTATGATAATATATCATGAACTGTCATTTCAACTTAATCTTTGTCCAGGACAAATGAATATTTCACCAAAATTCTTTGTACATAATCCCACTTAAAAATCTAGTATATCCAGTTATTAATTTAACATAAAGCACTGTTTACACATTTAATTTTTTCTCTCTGCATTACATACATTTGGCTAAAGCTATAACTTTGGAACACCTGATGTTTTTCATGCTGTGAGTTCTTTTCATGGGACTCCCTACTTCCTATGGTTTTTATTACCTAGACAAGGCATACAGGATCTCTTGCTATAATTTCCAGTTTACTATTTTTTTTACTGTTTATTCAGAAATCTCACAGACTGAGAAGATGGTGGACTTGTGTCCCAAAGAACCATCTTGCCAGAGTTAGATTCAAGCTTCTTTTATACTAAAAAGGGAGGGAGTAAAGTCAAATATTTCCTGGTTCCAGTCAGCCTCTGGAGGGGATGTATTAATTTCTTCCTTCCTGCAGTCATTCACAGGTGGGCCTGGTGATTGTTGATAGCATGATACTAATGCTGTCTCTTAATTTAATAAAAAATTTAACGGTTTTATTCTCTCTCATGTATTTCATTGCTCAGTTGTATATCAAATTATTACAAAATGGTCTAACTAAGGGCTTATGGAAAAGTTCACTTGGCACTTTGTAAGCTTGATTCTACCTTTGTTATCTTTAAGATCAATGAATTCTCTCATTTGTTTAATATTGGGACACTACAATCTCTTTCTACAGCCCCTTGCATTCAGCAGATTTGATGCTTCCCTCTGATTAATCAGTTCTTGGTTTGCTAGAGATGATTACAGAAGGAAGGATGTCTGCCCCATCCTTCATGATCTTGTGCTTTTGCCTTTCAGATGTCAGCTATTGAAAACATGGCAGAGAAGCTGGAGAGCTTCAGTGCCCTGAAACCTGAGGCCAGTGAACTTCTACAGTCGGTTCCCTCCATGTTCAACTTCAGAGCTCCTCCCAACGCCCTGCCAGAGAACCTCCTACGGAAAGGAAAGGAACGCTATACCTGCAGGTAACTGCAAAGTTAATCATGGCCTGCTTTCCAAAAATCTCCCCTCTGATTTCAAAAGGCCCTGCTGTTTGTTTTGGAAATTATTCTTGATTGGATGATTAATAACAACCATGATAGATCTCAAGCACTTCAAAGTATTCTTTATTTAGTGAGATATAAAAATAGTGGTTTAAAAATTATTATTAAATGAAAATTTTAACACAGGCCATTTGGTTGTGATAAATGAGGTTGGAAATGGTCCAAATGCTATCTACTTGTTTCACTTTGATATTTATGAATTTTCTTTCACAGTTAATTATTTTCATCCAAAGGTATAATACTACTGTCCTCAAGCTTATAGTTATTAATTGTCATGACATTGAAGAATAAGGCTATTAATGAAGGACAAATAAGGTCGATAAGTGAAGAAAACTTGTTAATAAGTTTCTTGTTACTCATCAGTAGTACAGTAAAGCTCTTTTTTGGTTTCTGTTTTCTTTTTTAATAAATCATACTTACAATTTCTGAATTGTCTTCAGAAATTTGCGGCATCTGACTCAGGCATATCAATTTATCTGCTGTTTGGAAAATGTGTCACTTTCTTTCCAGAAAAGCTTTTATAGGAGCATACCTTGATGGATGAGGTCTTAGAATCTTGTCTGATCTGATACCACTCAATGTACAGAGAGTTGTCACTGTGCCTAACATGTAAAATGAGTTGAAACATTTGAAATCTGTTTATATCAACCCAGAATCACAGGCTCTTGTCATTTTTTTATCCCCTTGTCTGGTTCAGTTTTGTGAATGTAAAGATACAGAGTTAATAAAAGAGGATCATAGGGGTCATCAAAACTCAAGTCTGTTTTCATAAACTGCTTGCTTATGCATGAGCAAATTCAACCGGATCTCATAACGCAGTCTTTATTTGTAGAGTTATTTATATCTGTAGAATGGCTTTGTTGCAAATTTTAAATACCAAAGACATGTGAGTTCCATGCAAGATTAATTAATTCAGGAATAAGCATCTGGCTTCTATGCAGCTTGAGTGGAATACAGTCAATTGTGCTGACTTTCTCTTATAAACATCTTTTCATAATAGATACTGTGGCAAGATTTTTCCAAGATCTGCGAACCTAACACGGCACTTGAGAACCCACACAGGAGAGCAACCTTACAGGTTTGACAATGATTTTTACTAAATATCTTGATAAATATTGTAATAAAGTAGGCTCATTGCCAGAATTTTAAAAGAGGCTGTTTTCGTGAATGTCTGAATGTATGTCTGTTCAATTTTGAGTCAAAGAGTTAACTAATGGCTGGGGTTCAAACTTAGAAGAGTCCTAATTTCTTGAATCATCTTCTTATATCTCAGTTTAAAAGTTCGAGCAGTGTCTAGTATAGAATAAGCATTTAAGAACTGTTAGCCCTTTTTATAATTAAGTGCTCTTTCTCGTCAGTGATTCATGCCATTTTAATTGACAATAATCATAATCTTGCAGCCTCCCTTTTCCAAGCCTTAAATCTCTGCTAGGAATTAACAACCCGGATATATCTTTGTTTTCCCAGTACAGCTAAGTCAATGTCTACAGGTCCCATTAGGAGGTTTAAAGAATAAATTTTAAACCTGGAGAGGAGGAAGAAAGGGAGCTAGGGGTAGAACAGATAAAATAGAATATATTATAGGATGGGAGCAATTCTGTCAACAATTTCTCAAGGGCTTCTTAGCTTATTCTCTTAAGTGTCAAAATCAGCCATATGACACATGGCACCTGTGTTTAATTTTAATATTATTGTTTACTAACAAATGAAACTAACCACCATTCTCCATTCCAGTTTTAAAATATCACCTACATTGTTGAATGTGTAATGCCTTGCACACAGTATTAGGTACTCATGGATATTTCTTCAAAGAATTAATGTTATTTATCTTAAGTAATATCGTAATTTTATTCTGCTTTGAAATTCTTAAGCATTGCATATGTGTAAAATTATTTTTGTCTGAATGCTTTTGTCATTAAAATAAATAAATTATCAGCTGATAATAAATTATCAGTCTGATATATTATCAGTCTGATAATAAATTATCAGACTTTTTTACTTACGAGGATAAGAAAACGGGCAGACCAATGTTCATTTGAAGATTGTTCAAATTTTAGGAGAAATTTTAGGAGAAAACTGGAGGGACTTAAACTCAGAAAATAATAAAGTATTTTCTTAAATTCTTTGCTTTCCTACATGTTTTGTAAATCACTAATCATAAGTGATATTTATAAGTGACTTTATATGTGATAGAATGTGCTTAATATAGTAGGTCTCAGAGAGATATAAAAATGGGAAGTGTTAGATGATTTCCCTTTTTTGAGAAAATGTCATATCCAAGGAATTCTGCTTAAGTGGAGGAAAGATTTCCACACTTACATTTTGTTATGGCCAAGGGTCTGGTATGCAACTATGATACCATGCTCATTTTACTCTTTTTTTGTACCTGAATTCAGTGGTTTCATTCTACCCTGTAAATGGTGCTCTTATTCTACGTATATTTTAAAAAACGCAAACCAGAATTTTTCATAGCTGAAGACCTGAAACAGTTATTTGTCCAGCTCTTCTGTTTTACAAGTAAAAAAATTTAGATCCACAAATGCTAATTGCCTTCTGTAAAGTCTGGTATTAATAGACCCCAAATTAAAACCCAGTTCTGGAACTCTCAAATCAGCGTTTTTGATCTCATACCGTGATCTTAAAGGCTCCCTTGACCCCTGTGTTTACATCCAGTAACCAGGAAGGCTTAATCGTGTATGCTCATGAGTGTGTTATGTACTCCTCTTTAGAATTTCTGAAACTTAGGCTCTGAATTGAGCTGTTTCTTGACCACCAACTAATTTACTGGAATAGAATGGAATGCTTATTATTTAGGAGCACTCAGACATTTGGCCAAGATATCAGCAGAGGAAAGATACAAAGTAACAGATGGGTCTTGGTTAAAACTTCCTTATTGACTGATTATATTAGAGTGGATGATATTTATTGGATTTACAGCTTCTGTGCCTATAAGCAGACAGTTGGAAGCGTGTCAAAGACAAAATCTCTCTTCCTCATGATTTGTGCAGAAAATATTTTCTAAAATGTTTGATGGGAGTGTAAGTTTTCTCTATCAGTGTTTCCTAGGTTACTCTGCTTAGGACAGCACAACTGTGCTAACTGTACCGTGGTTCTCATTGCAGTAGGCCTTGGAAGTTCAAAGAAAGCCAAGAGTCCATATATATTTTTTTCAAAAGCAGAGGCTTAAATATTACAACTACTATCAATGTGAGATTTTACCCATTTTAAAATTAATATTATTAATTTAAATTTGAGGAACCTCATGATGCCAGAATGGTTTTTTAGGAGGGAAATTAAATCAGCCCTTGAGTTGGTTTACTGATACTATGACAAAGTAACTAGTTTAACAGATTTATTACCCCACTGAACTAACTAGACATCTGGCATCATGTAGAGACAGCCATAAAGCCCAAACACTTTGAATGGAGTGGGGTAGTTTCTGATGTAGAGTCCCTCGAACTGCTGAGTCTGCATTCAGAAGTGGGAGAAGGGCCCTTCACACACAGATGAATGAGTTTGGGAATTTTGGGCTCCTAAGTCAGAAATTTTCACTTGAAAGTTATCTAGAGAAAGTTGATTTCTCCTTTTACGCAACACATGTACAAAAAAATCATATAAACAGACAATGCACTCTTTAAAATGCCAGAGGAGAAAATTTTGTCAGTTATCACTCTTCTTCCTCACCATAAGAGCTGGTGGGAAGGGGAGAGGGTGGGAGGTTACATTTTTATTTTGTGACTGAAGGAGAACTTCAGTAATTCATGAATTTTTTATCTTAAATATCATGGAAGGCAGAAACAATTAGCCAGGAAATAATATGTGCTTTCCTGAAAAAACTGACCTGGTTCAGAACTGCCACAGACTCTAGGAAAAATAAAAGTAGAAAACTGGGGGGAATCCAGAGAGAGGGGGTTAGCAAAGACCTTGTGTTTTTATCCGAAAAGGAGAATTTAGTGGTACTCTCTCTTTTGTGACGGTTTAAAAGTTAACACAGTAAAGGCTTTGGGGGCCCCTAATAACTATAGATTATGAAAATCAGTATCATTGGTATCAGACTAGACTATTCCATTGGCCCAGTTTTAAGAGTTTGGAACCTTTATTGTTATTTTGGAGAGGATAACAGAATTTCTCCTTCAGGATTAGCAATTGAGAAAGTGAATTTACTAAGAAATTATTTAATCAGGCTCAGAAGTTTTGAATTTAAAAATGATCTTTTTACTTTTCTTGAACAATATGTGAATCTGTTTCATGTTTGTTTACAGAAGATCTAATTGTATTGTCCTAAGCAGAAGATAAAACAAAACTACTATTTCTTAATATTTTTAATTTTGTGAGCTTTACTTGAAATATTAGAACTGATTATCTTCATAAACTTGTGATTTTATTATGGTGTTTTATGAAGTATTATGGTTTTTTATGAAGTCATGAAAACCTTTAATGCAGTCAAAGTCTGTTTATTGGAATTGAAATTTTGGCTGTGTGGATAGTAATCTTCTCTACAGTGTTGTTTTATGGGTGATAATTTTGGAGATCTGGTTTGCTTGTCTTGAGAAATATCTTTTGATTTGCTTGCGAATATTTGTTCTGTGTTTGTTTTTCAGATGCAAGTACTGTGACAGGTCATTCAGCATATCTTCTAACCTGCAGCGGCATGTTCGCAACATCCACAATAAGGAGAAGCCCTTTAAGTGTCACTTATGTGATAGGTGTTTTGGTCAACAAACCAACTTAGACAGACACCTAAAGAAGCACGAGAATGGGAACATGTCTGGTAGGTCATCAATTGTGTTTTGAGGAGGAGACGGTAGCTTATTTTTCTTATTTTAAAAGACAGCTGTGATCATTCTTTCATTCCACTTTGACACGAGAATCAGATCCTGTTGGGCAAATTTGCAGCACGTTAACCTTGAGATTTTTGAATGAAGTGAATGATATGATCGTTGAATAATATACAACTCGGAGCATTAGTTGGATGATTTTATTTTCTCCTGGATTCACCTCAGTGGGCAATCTCAAGCAAAGAGAACCATGACCCGAACTCACCGGAGACTGATGAACCAAGATTTCCTAAATTGCAGAGAACAATCTTTCCATCTGTTGGCACAGAATGTGGCCCCCAGCCTGGCAGGATGACCACAGTGGAGCCCCAGAATACCACGCTCTGAGTATTAACCTAGAAACCATGGCTGCTTTTGCAGAAGGCCTGCAGTTCAGAGGACCTCTTCAGGGGACCTCGTTTAGAGATGAGTGATAGAAGACTGTCAACATGATCAGAGTAGCCCGTAGCAAATGATAGTGGTGTGTGGTTTTGGTCACAAATGCCAATGTAGAGTTAAGTTTAAAGTGGCAAAAAACTAGCCTTCCCTTAATACAGAAGTACCAGTGCCTAGTTAGCAGAAGACATGGTAGGTTTTCTTGCCTTTGGCTTCTAATACTTAGATAATAAACCATTAATGAATGTTTAGCAGCTGGCATATGTGTGTGAAACCAACTTATGTAGCCATAATTTGTTTCTAGAGAATTAAGGAAATGACTTAGAAGTGAGGAGAGGGGTTGTGCATGCAGCTCCTGAAAAGGATTTTAAGAACAGAGAAAAGTTGGGTTTATACAAACTAGTAATCTTTACTGAAGGAAATTATTTTATTATTAATCCGTCCTCTGTTGTACAGGCACATTGCTTATGATTTTGAATGAACTATATACTGTTTGTTTCCCTTAAAGCCAAAAATCTAATGATCATGGTTTTAAAATATTGGATTTTAGAGGCAGAAGTCTAATCCAATACACAAAAGTGCCTACACTTTCTTACAGTATACTACTATAATTTTTCTAGTCAAAATTATTTCAGAAAATAAATAAGTTAAAGATATAATGTGTCAAATTTGAATACTTGTTTTTTGGTCCAGGTTATAACTTCGTTAAGCTGAGGGGTGTTCTAACCTCTTGTTTTTGTCATCTAGACTATTGTGATGAACTATTAAACTGTAGATATTTTGTGGGCACGCTAAACAGCATGAAGCAAATGTTAGTATAAAGTTTGACCACGTGTTATAAAGTGTTTATTATTTATAAATTTATGGAAACTTTAGAATAATCTGTGATACAGGTATTTTGATTCTAATTTTATAGGTAAGGAAGCTGACAATCATTCTGTAATCCACAGACTCAGTATTGTCCTCTCAATACTATACCACAACTGTCTCTCGACTGATGTGTTCTGAGTCTACCCACAGCTTAATCCACCAAATCAAAATGCAGTACTTCCAGCATGTGTTCAGTCTTTATTTGATAACACACTTTAGCACAGGGGCAATAAATACATATTGACTGCAAACAGGTATACAGTTTCTTCTGCAGAATGTATGTAAGACCTCTCTATACTTTGCCTCACCCCATATTCTCATTCTACAAATTAAAATGTTCCCATGTCACAGTGGGAAAAGGAGGAAGCTAGTGGGAGAAATGGCATCTTTGGGTGACTGTATCTCATTATTTCAACGGTTCAAGATAGTCCCCATTACTCACTGGCATGGGTACTGCGGTAAAATTGGGAAGACCTTGACCTCCTAAAGTTATCATTATTAATATTTGAAAAAGCCTGTTTTAGGAAACAACACTGATCAAATGAAGAAGGTATGAGTTTCAAAATAAGTTGCCCTATAAATAATAGTCTTTTTCACAAAAGGCTTTCTCTCCCCTCAGGTACGGCCACATCGTCGCCTCATTCTGAACTGGAAAGTACAGGTGCGATTCTCGATGACAAGGAAGATGCTTACTTCACAGAAATTCGAAATTTCATTGGGAATAGCAACCATAGCAGCCAGTCTCCCAGGAACACAGAAGAGAGGTAAAGCTTGTTTTTCCTCTTTAAAGTCGATGATTTCACAAATGAACGTTTTCAAATACATTTGCAGTGCTCACTCTTGTGACACTACTTTACTTCTGCCACCAATGGCTGGTATTTATTTAGTGCAGATTAAACATCCAATGGTCTTCTAAGCACTTTATATTATTAGTTAACTTAATTACCCTAAGAACCCTATGAGATAGCGACTACTGTTATATAATTTTATCAGTGCAGGAATGGAGACATCAAAGGTTAAATAACTTGCCCAACGTCACATAAGTAATAAACGGGATTCAACTGGGTTCTGTGGTTCCAGAGCCCAGGCTTTTACCACCGTTCTGTTCTGCCTCTCTTGATAGCTAATTAGAATATTTTATCAAAACTCTCCAACTAGAAGGGAAAGCCACCACAGGGGTTCAGTTGAATCACTGGCTAACAGTGATTACTATTATAGATCATATGATATATAATGTATACAGAGAGTATATGACTATATATATTATATGACTATATATATATCTATATGTAGCTGTATATATTTATACATACCTGTAGATATTTACATATAAAATACTTATTGAATGTCATCCAAATATCTTTTTAGAAACCGTTTGTGACTTCTGAATAAGATTCTATCCCTTCCTTATATGCTCTCAGGTGCATCCTCATTTAATTCTGGCATGTTTGTTTCGGTGGGTATAATCATCCTTGTTTTTAATGACTTGGTGCACTGGCTCGCTCTTATCATTATCAACATCAAGCACATATGGCTTAATTCATATAGAAAAACTTTTAATGCTGCTGATATTACTTACCTAGTATTTTACATTTTATGTGATGTAAATGAAACATTATTTTACCCAAACTACTGGGTTTAACTTTTCTGCTCTATAAGTTACAATTAAATATCTGGTATTGAGAACTGTGCTGTTCTGAATAAAACTATCCAATGGCCTATTAAATTAGGATGCTGCAATGTACATTTTAATGTAACAGGAAATTAATGAAAGTTCCATGACTTTTTATCATGCAAGTGTTATTGTTAGTGTTCTCTAGTTTTGATGCTATTAAAAGTCAAAGTTAATTGTTTTAGGTACTTTTTTCCATTAAGGCAAGTATCAAATAAACATTATTTTCCAAGATAACATAAAAGTATATGACCACTCTGTTCTTCAACTTGTATAAAATTGTTTCTAAGGGAACAAGGAGAGAATATCTGCTATTGCATGACTCTTCCCAGCCTCTCAGAAGTCTGATAAAACTATAACTTTGTGCAGTTGGATGTCTTTCCCTCTGCTTGCCCGTGTGTGTGTGTGTGTGTGTGTGTGTGTGTGTGTGTGTGTGTGTGTGTGAGAGAGAGAGAGAGAGAGAGAGAGAGAGAGAGAGAGAGAGAGAGAGAGAGAGAGGGAGAGAGAGAGAGAGGTGAGGCAGATATCAGAAGTACAAAGTACTAAGGACAAGTAAGAAAGACAGTCATGATCTTTTGATAATTTTGACATTTTGTTAATGATAGTTACATGATACAAATAAGAAATAGTGAACAAAAAGCACCATTTGTGTTCTGAGACTCCTATTCAGATTTCGAGCCCTTAGCCGGAGATTTGTGAACCATAAAGCAGCAACATCTGGCTTCAACATGTCTAAACAGCATAGAAGTAAGAAGACTGAGTCATCCAACTTTTCTCCCCTCAACTCCTATCAGACTACTTTTGATGAATAATTTAACCCCCATAAATTGCCACATTTGAAAGCATAATTAACAAATAGATTTTCTTAATCACGTTGGCTTTGTTACTTTTGGTTTTCATCCATGCACTCTTTTGTTCTTTTACTTTTTCTTTCATTTCTTTAAAACAACAATTTCAATCCATTCAAGCTAGCAATTTGGCAGTGTAACTGGAAACTAATAATTTATGTCTGTGCAAAACATGTTTTCATCATTCTTTGATAAAAGAGGTTAAGAGACGGATTGTATAAAAAAACTTAACGATGATATGACTTTTTCTGGTCAAGTGAATTTTTACTGTGTGCATCTGTCACATCCACAATTGTTTTATTTATGGATTTTTTTGCCCTAAGAAATCTAAGTATTAAATTATACTCATTTTTTTTAAATGTGGGAAAGTGATGGGGGTCTATCGCTGATACCTGATTTTCCATAATCTGAAAAATAGTCACATTAAATGTGAAAATTGTACATGACTGTAACAATAATTTAGCAGTCTCGGCAAGTTTTCTGAATTAGTAAATAGGTAAAGGAGCAGGACAAAATTGAAAGATTCTGAATGGCCCAGGAATCAGGACACCTGGATGCCTAGGATGATTTAATTTCTAACAAGCTTTCTGTATTTGGGCAAGTGCCTTAACTTCCCTGATCATATATCTTTAAAAGGAGGAAGTTAGGAGGAGAGATTCAAAATATTTATAATTGTTTTATAACAGTTTCAACTTTAAGATCTTGCAATGAAACTTAAATTCAAGTTACACATATTTTAATATTTACTTTAAAGCCTGAAAAGCTTATCCTAGTTTCATAAATGCCCTCATAAGTTTTAAACGGGGACTTCTATGTTATTAAGTTTTTTTTATAATTAAACTTTCGAATCACATATCGCAATCCTTGGCACCACAGACTAAAGTATTACAGATGGCTTTTAAAATATAATAGTCTTCTTTTGCATCATTATGTTATACACACTTGCTAAGTAAGCTTCAAAAGATATTTGTACAATTACATTTTTATATCATCTCCCACCCCAGTGTTATCCTGGGAAACAAGGAATTTTTTTACATTCAGGTCATCCAGGATAATTTGAACAAAGTACGAATAAATGAGCACTCAAACACTTTCAAGTCTCAGTAGAGTGTTTAAGTGCCATATACCCACCAATGTCACCTAGAAATAGCAAATACTGGTTAGTCCTTGACAGCTACTTTAACATTTTCTTTGAACACTTAGATTCACTTGAAGCATGTGTATTGAAGCTTTGGCAATGTTGCTCGGGGGTATGAGTTTTCCAGAAATCTATTCTTTTAAATAGTGCATACTTATATGATAATTAGGTAACTTTACTTAGAGAAAACCTTTGTGTGCTTTTTATATCATATATAACAATATCATTTATCAAGCAAAGGCCTGATAAGAAATAGGAGACTGAGATTGTTTTCCCAGTTCGACCAGAGGATCTATTTATAATCTGAATAATCACACAATTATTTTTTTCCCTTCATTTTCTCATTTGTGAGGTTACATTGTTTTCCCATGGTTGCCATAAAGCATCAACAATAAAAAATTTGCTCTAGAAATGGTGAAAATTAAATTGTTGCTAGGAAGACGTGATAATAGAGCTAACTGCACGTTTAAAAATGATACCAGTAATTGAACCTCTTTCTTTTTTATGCTTTTGAAAGAATGAATGGCAGTCACTTTAAAGATGAAAAGGCTTTGGTGACCAGTCAAAATTCAGACTTACTGGATGATGAAGAGGTGGAAGACGAGGTGTTGTTAGATGAGGAGGATGAAGACAATGATATTACTGGGAAAACAGGAAAGGAACCAGGGACAAGTCATTTACATGAAGGAAACCATGAGGATGACTATGAAGACACTAGCGCCCTGGAGATGAGTTGCAAGACGTCCCCAATGAGGTGAGAAGCAAGAGTAGATTCACATAGGGTTACAATCACTGCAGCTCTGTTCTTCCATTAGTGCACTATTCCAGGTGATAAGCGGTTTGCGAGCAATAAATTATAAAAACTAACCTTGAATTAGCAAGGCATCCACAGTGGATTAATTTTTAAAAGATGGAAACAAAGTGGCCATCAACATAATCCGCAAGCATAAAAATACATCAGTGTTTGTGGAACTCTGATTAACCTGAGGAAGGAAGGGTAAATGAAAGCTACACAAGTACACAATCACTTATTTAGACTCTACCTATTTCTACTCAAAGAAGAATAGAGATTTCAACATTATCTAATTTATTCAATTCATCTGGTGTGTTATTATTCAAATATTATTGAGATAAATTTCACTTTACTTGATATATTTGGAATCTATATAGATGATAGATATTTAAATGGAAAAAATTAGCTCAATAGTTAAATTGATGGGAATATTATATTTTCATATGGATAATTGGTGTCAAACAAGTATAATCGTAACTGGCTTTATTTTAAATAGAAATTATAAACATATGAATTCTGTCTCCACTGCATTGCTGACTTCCCATATCATTGACTTTAATTCTTTATCTCAAATATACTCTTGCTTTAGTCATGAAAAATCTTAAAAGAAATATATTTATAAGATAGAATATTTGTAAGCTTTTTAAAGAACCCAAGAATTGATGCAGGCTACTTTCTACTGCAAATATAATATGTTTGACAAGTGTATAGACTCAAATGAAAAGTGATTTGGTTGGATATCAAACTGAAAAAGAAAAAAAAAACCCTCTGTGCTTTCCCATTGGTTCATTTTAGGTATAAAGAGGAAGAATATAAAACTGGACTTTCTGCTCTAGATCATATAAGGCACTTCACAGATAGCCTCAAAATGAGGAAAATGGAAGATAATCAATATATTGAAGCTGAGGTGTCTTCTTTCAGTGCTTCCCATGTGCCAGAGGAACTTAAACAGCCGTTACACAGAAAGTCCAAATCACAGGTACATACTTTCCTGCAGTATAGCATCCTTATGACATTGTGCCTTTGACACCAAAGGCAGATACTCTTTGCAATGTTCTAGAATCTGAGCAGGCTCAGATGCTTTACTCAAAACATTCAAATCTTTGTCTATGACCGAATCCAAAATAGTCAAGCCCTACAGCAATTAATGTGACTGGATTCTGCACAGAAATGTCTGTGTCAAACCCTGACCTCCAATAATCTTCCCTTTCCTTTGCAATTACCTTACCTTTGTATAGATGGTCCATAATGTTTGCTTGCGCCTATTTGTATATTACTTCAGAATTATTTTCTAATGCTTCGTGTCTATAATTTTTGTCAACCTAAATGTGTTTTGAGATTTTTGGAAAGTGAATTCTGTCCTCTACTTTTGTTTCTTACTGTACATAATTAATAAACAAGTCATCTAATGATAGAATTTAGGAGTAAACAGAGGGTCAGAGATGAAATGAATTGCCAAAAGTCTGTAGCAACTTAATGGCAAACCTGGAAATAAACCTTATCAATTTTTATTGAATGAATGAATGAATGAATGAGTGGTACCCAAGTTCATTGAGGTCTATAGCAATCTATCAGCACTATGGTAACCAAAATAAATCCATTTAAGGATCTATAAATACCATTGAACAGTCCCTCAGTTCCTTTTTCACAAAAAAGAGAAGTCAGTCCTTTCTACTTGACATCTGCACTCAACCAGGTTGTTTATTCAGGTCCGTTTTAAAGAAAGAAAAAAATAAACTTTCTGTTGTTATATCTGTTGGTCACTTTGGTCTAATTGTTTGATCCAGAGTTCATTTTAGAGGTGGCCTGATATATCAAACAATGTGACCATATTAACTCCTACATTTGGAAATTTCTTATTTGGATGAGATGTTTTGCACTGGTCTTAACAGCAAATGTGGTCATATCGCAACTAAAGTGGGGAAAACATTACTCCAGTGGGATAGTACAAATTTGAAAATGTCAGTAAAGTCGATAAAAAGTCTTAAGATATCATGTATGGTAATAGGCCAAATAAATGTTCATTCTGAATTGAAGTGAAAGCACCCAGTCTCAACTCTGGAGTTGCCTAGCTCCATGAGCTTGAGAACATCACTTCACAACTGTGGGTATCATTTCCTCATTGTAAAGTGGGGTGAGTGGAGAAGATGTCTAATATGCCTTCCTGCTCTATCAGTGAATGAGGATAAAAATGAATTTTTCATTTTCTAACGTTAAAAGTAAACCAGCCAGAGTAGACGTCTCACTTTCACGTGGAGACAGCCATAAGAAATGTCTAATATATTTTGTTAACTCTTGATTTCCCGTTATTCCTTGCTAGTGGATCAGAGAAACTGGGGGAGCCAGCTTTACTTTCTTTTTCTAAAATTTCTTTTAATTATTCCACCCCAAATTATGACATTATAAGGCACAATACCTGAAAATTCCTGAAACTGTCACAGTGATAGAAAGCAAAGGGTCCTGGGAACTTAAAGATAATAGAAATGATGTATTTCAGTACCAGCATTTTGATATATAAAGTCCTGGCCCAGCTGGGCTAACAATTACCTTCACAAGAAATACTTGCATTTTGCAATTTTAGCTCATATTTTTATTGTTACTTGAGAATGTCATATATATATCAATCTGAAGATGGTCATGCCTTTTTGCAAATTGACTTTGTTTCATGAGACTTTATTCATTCATTCAGTTGTCATTAACTGTCAGTTATGTGCTCAGCACTGATCCTTGTGCATGAAAATGTTTATTTCCTTCGATTACCTAAAGGTAGACATTCCATATTTATCATTTTCTAGAATCTGAATAGATTCAGATGCTTTACTCAAAACTCATATATTTACTCTGTGATTTTTATAGTGATTGAATCCAAAATAGTTGACCAATACAACAGTGGCTGCCTTCTGTATGGAGTTTTCCCTGAAAAATCCTATCCTACAAAAATTAGTTTCATGATAACAGGTACTATTACCTCAGGGACACTAAGCTAAGCACTTTATGTAAGTTAGTGCTTCCGGTTCCTCCACAACCATTGGAGCTAAGTTTTTATTATTATTATCCACATCTCATGTGAGGCAAGTAACCTTGAAAGATTAAGCAACTTGCCAAAGGTCATGCAGCTAGCTGAATAGAGGCAGGTTAAAAGCCAGGATTGAAACTCAGGATTTCGGGACTTCCTTGGTGGCGCACTGGTTAAGAATCCTACTGCCAATGTAGGGGAGATGGGTTCAAGCCCTGGTCTGGGAAGATCCCACATGCCTCAGAGCAACTAAGCCCACCAGCCACAGCTACTGAAGCCCACGCACCTAGAGCCCGTGCTCTGCAACAAGAGAAGCCACCGCAATGATAAGCCCGTGCACCGCAAGGAAGAGTAGCCTCCACTCGCCGCAACTAGAGAAAGCCCGCGCGCAACAACAAAGACCCAACGCAGGCAAAAATAAATTTTAAAAAACCTCAGGATTTAAAAATTTTCTCTTGTAATCCCTTTTATTTTTCTGCATATCAGAATGAGTTAAAAAAAAATGAGTTTTGTTAAAACCATTTCAGAATAGTGTTCATCTTGATCTCTAAATGTGGGTATGTAATTGGAATAAAGTTCAATGCTCACTTCACCCACACTTTAAACCCTACAAAGGACAAAGACTCTGTTATTTATCCTTGATTCCCTGGGACCTAGCACAGTGCCTGGCATAGAGTAGATGCTTAAGAAATATTTGTAACATGTCTGCTGAGATTTTGTAGAGGTCCAGAAGGCAAATAGCATACATAAAAGTCAAATGTGTACATTGAGAGCAATGACCCAGCAAATCAAAATCAGTCTGGGAGAGCAGATTTTCTAACTGAATGCCATGATTACGGAAGAAACCACAGACCGGCCACATGTCTCAGCACGACTCCCAGAGATGAAATTCTGCTTAACAACGGAGGCATTTTGTCTTTGTTTACCGACGGTGGAATGTCTTTGGCAGGACTTTAATGATTCCTCTTCAGCAGCATTTTGACAAGCAAGTTTAGCAGTGGATGAGACCAACAAATTCAACAGTGAAAAGTTCACTCCTAAGTCAAGACCAAACATTTCATTTGAATATTTTACTTGGCAGCAAATGGGGAGATTCTCTGAACAGTTATTTTAGACTTTGACGTGATAATAAGGAAGAAAGAGCACTTCTTCACAGAGCACCCCTGTGCACCTTCTGCTGGCAGATACTGGAGCACAGGGGTTAGAACTTTGTTGGGTCTTGTGTTTTGTTTCATTTTTTGGTAGAACCGACTTGATTTACCTCGACTTTCAAGGTCTTTGAGTGTCAGCATTGAATACTTCAAGCGTGGAGGGGAAGTGGACAAAGCATTCAAAGCTGGGCAGAAATGTTTTACTTATGCCTCCTCCCCTGTAGGTGAGTGACTTTGGGCGAGTCATTTCACCTTCAGTGCTCTCAATTATCCAGTGCAGGAGTCCGTGGGACTGTTTCCTCTGGACCACAGTACTGTCAAGGCAGGCCTGTCTCTCATTTGTATTTGCAGTTTCAGTTGTAAGCATTCAGTAATATTGTGGGTGAGTTGAACATGTGCATAAACAGTGGATGCACGGTTATTATAGTTATATGGTCGGGGAAGCACATGACTCCTGTTTCTTAATGGGGGCACTGTTGTCATTCTAGATTGGGTCATTGATTTTTTTGTTCTGCAGATTGTGTCACTTTTGTGGCCCCGAGGCAATGAAGGCCAGCAGTAACTCCATGTCATTCATTATAACACAAGAAAATGTCCCGCACTCTTCCAAACACACCCATGAGGGATGCTCCTTCTCGGGGTCCCTTCTCTTTGTAACATTCACCAAGGATATCCTTCGAACGAAAAGTGATGTTTTTCAAATGCCATTTACCGAGTCTCTCCTTTTTACCTCAGGCATATGCTATGATGTTGTCATTGTCCGACAAGGAGACCCTCCATTCTTCATCCCACAATTCTTCCAACGTGTGGCACAGTATGGCCAGGGCTGCGGCGGAATCCAGTGCTATCCAGTCCATAAGCCACGTATGACATTCCCAAGGTCGACCAGAATGGGACCAAGTCCAACGGTAGCATGGCTCTTTCACATAGGACTCTTTAAAAGACTGCTGAGCAGAATGCCTTATAAACCTGAAGGGTCACTCATGTAAAGTCTGGGGACCTTAAACTGAATGATTTAAAAAAAAAAAAAAAAAAAAGAAAGAAAGAAAGAAAAAGAAACTATTTATTCTCGATATTTTGTTTTGCACAGCAAAGGCAGCTGCTGACTTCTGGAGGATCAATGCGACTTAAAATGATTCAATAAAAATGAAAAACTTGCTGGTCAGAAGGCGTCTTCTCGTTCACCTTGCCCCTGGGAGTGGGTGGGTGAGCGGAGCAGTTAAGATGGCAGCATTGATACGAATGAACACTCCATAGAAACTGAATTCTTTTTTGTACAAGATCACCTGACACATGATTGGGAACAGTTGCTTTTAATTACAGATTTAATTTTCTTGCTTTGTTAAAGTTTTATGTAATTTAACCCTTCGAAGACAGAAGTAGTTGGATGAAATGCACACTTGATTATTATAGAAACTGATAACAGGGAGTATTTTTTTCCCATTAACTTTTGCCTTCTTTAAGTACATTGTTTAAAACGAGGGAACAAGGGTATGTGTATATTGTAAACTATGGATGTTCAATGCTCAAAGAGGTTAAGTCAGTGAAGTGACCTGTTCATCACCAGTACCGCTGTACCACTACGCTAATAGAAGGTTTGCCAAATCCTTGTAATAACATCTTAATTTTAGACAATCATGTCACTGTTTTTTAATGTTTAATTTTTTGTGTGTGTTGCGTGTATCATGTATTTATTTGTTGGCAAACTATCGTTTGTTGATTTAAATAGCACTGTTCCAGTCAGCCACTACTTTCTGATGTCCGAGGCACACCCCTTTTTGAATTTCAAGGACCAAGGTGACTCGACCTGTGTATGGGAGTGCCAAATGGTGTTTGGCTTTTCTTAACATTCCTTTTTTTGTTGTTGTTTTGTTTTCCTTCTTAATGAGCTAAATACGAATAGATGCAACTTAGTTTTTGTAATACTGAAATTGATTCAATTGTATAAACGATTATAATTTCTTTCATGAAAGCATGATTCTTCTGATTAAAAACTGTACCCCATATTTTATGCTGTTTGTCTGCAAGCTTGTGCGTTGTTATGTTCATGTTAATCCTATTTGTAAAATGAAGTGTTCCAGACCTTATGTTAAAAGAGAGACGTAAATAACAGACTGTATTCAGTTATTTTGCCCTTTATCGAGGAACCAGATTTGTTTTCTTTTTGTTTGTAATCTCATTTTGAAATAATCGGCAAGTTGAGGTACTTTCTTCCAATGCTTTGTACAATATAAACTGTTATGCCTTTCAGTGCATTACTATGGGAGGAGCAACTAAAAAATAAAGACTTACAAAAATGGTTATTTTTCCCACAGTGTGGTATTTTCCCTTCTCATGAAACTTTGGTTTCCCTTTGGGATCCAGTGATTTAAAGATACGCTGTCTGGGACTTTGATGCCCTAATAGATACATGGAATGTAGAGCATGTGTGTATAGTTTTGAGATGACATGAAGGATAGCCCTTGGCCCAGAGGGACTTGGACTGTCTCCCACTCATTGCTCTGGACTTTCTCCATGTGGTACAAAGTCAGGGCTCAGGTGCAACACTACATGGTCCTTGGGATCACCCCATGTCTGCAGTACCCGTTTTAGTTAGGACAGAGCAACCTACAGTTTTTCTTCTCGATTTTACCTAGTGCCTGCCAAAAGGTGTTCTGTTTCTTATTTTTGTTTTTAATTACCCAAATACTGTTCATTGATTCCCAAAGGGGTGGGGACCCTTTAACTTTTCTATGATCATTTTAAGTCTTTGTCCACGTGCAAAGTATCATATTTTCATGGTTAGAATCAGAGGGTAGATTTGATTTTGAGTTTTCTTTCTCTACCAAAAAACCCCACAAAAACTGCATATTGCTACAAATTCTTCAAAATAATCATTTAGCAGTTGCTCCGTATTCCATCAGGTTTGATCTACTATGATGTCTTTAACCATTCAGATTTTGTTAAAAATTTATGTTTTCTGCTTTTCACTAGTGTAAGCAATGGTATTTTAATTTTTATGCAGGTAATTGCTTGTGCGTGTTCATATATGGACACACAGGGTTGGAATGTGAGGAGTGGTATTTCCATACAATAAATTCACTGGTGGGGGAGCCATTATGAACATTCTTTTGCACCTTAAATATAATGCCAACTGTTTTAGAATATGGTTATTTCAACTTGGCCAGCTGTAGAGGTTTGAACAAGGTCTGCATATTAAATAAGTATGACACGTGGAAGTAGATCCAGACTAATTTCTCCATTTGTTTATTTATTCATTCTTAGCCAAAATGCCAGATACAGGGAAACCTCCTCACATCCTTTCTAAATGTCAATAGTATAAGAATTAAATATGTGAGGTATAAATATTGATTTTTAAAATAGAAAGTGTGCACAGGAAGTACTGAGAAAATATACTGAAGTTTTAAATCTGGTGTATACAGAAGGAGAAGAAGAATCTAGTGTTTGAGACATAAGAACAACACATTCGAGAAAGTGGAGACTGGGAACGTGTTGTGCATTTTCCTTTGTTTTAAGGAGAATACCTATAAATTCTGAAGCCATTCTAATACTCCCGTCGCTACTGAATTCTTGTTAGACTCTGAGCGTGACATTTCAGTAGTTTGCTAATGCTTAGTGCCTCCAAATTCCAAAGAGGCTTTCAAGCCTTACATTTCTGCTTTCTCTTACATTCATCTCTCCAGCAGTCCACCACATGGCCCTATGGCGAGGCCGTGAGATTCGGTTAGAGACAATATTGGATTTGGAAGCTGAAGGCCTGGGTTTGAATTGTGGCTCCATTACTTTAGTGGCTTTGAGGTCTCGGGCAAGTCACATACCTTTCAAAATCTCATCTGTGAAACCAGGGTAATAATACCTGCTTCTCCTGCTACTGCACTGGGTTTCTGTGGATGTTGAAAATCAAAGTACATTTTTAGAAATATTTGGCAAAAGTTCTACACATGCAGGCACTTCATAATTTTTATGGTGGTAGTTAAGAGAATAGAATGTGTGTGTGTGTATACACACGTACACAAACACTGTGCTAAGAAAATTTTAAAATATAACAGAAATCTGTTCTAGAGTGTATAAAAGTGGATATGGACCTTTTTTTGGAAAAGATGTTAGAGATGTTCCTTTTTTAATTTTTTTAATTGAAGTATAGTTGATTTACACTGTGTTAATTTCAGGTGTTCAGCAAAGAGATTCAGTTATACATATGTGTGTGTATCTATATCTATATCTATATCTATATCTATATATATTCTTCAGATTCTTTTCCCTTATAGGTTATTACAAAATATTGAGTATATTTCTCTGTGCTATACTAGGTCCTTGTTTGTTATCTACTTTATATATAGCAGTATGTATCTGTTAACCCCAAACTCCTAATTATGTTTCTTGAACAAATATGTAGCTTTGAAAAATAAAGAAAACTCAGCCCTTTGAAAACATGAGCCATCCAGTCTGATTTTTGAGAGCTCTCCAAAAATTCAAGGACACTTAAGAAAACACATTCAAAGAATAAGCACACTCACACTTTTATTTTCAGATAATGAACATCAACCAGTCTTTTTTTTCTGCACAGAATAAATAAAACGAGTTATTCAATTTTTAAACTGCCTGTTAATGCCAATGTCATGCTGGGCATGTGTATATCCATTAGCTCCATTAATCCATTAATCATCACAGTAAGCCTGCATGCAGGAAGTATTATTCCTGTTTCACAGATGAGGAAACTGGAGCTCAGAGAGTTTAAGAACCTACTTCAAAGTCACCCTGCTAGGAACTGGCTGGCTGAGAATCCAGGAGTGCCTGCCTCCTTAGCCCACACTTAGGCAAGCGTCTCAGAACTCCTGGTTCAGGCGCAGCTAAAAAACTCCAAAAAGGACTGTTCCAAACCAAGGCTATGTGCCCACAGAGAGTAAGGCTGTTGGACATGCAAATGTGCCCGGGAGACAATTAGGCATCTGAGTCTTGGCTGTGAAGAGTTTGAAAGGTGAGTACCAAGCACTGGTTCCTGGGCTTTTTCTATTCAGGTTATCTCAAGTCAGAACCAATGACACTAGTGCTTTCAAAAGGTCCTAAATGCTTCCTTAATAAGAGAAGGGCCTGAGTCATCTTGTTTGCAAATTTTTTAGCAGGTATCTTGAGTTTCCTCCTAATCCTTTTTGAAAAAAAACTTTTGAAATTAGTAACATGGCATGAGTTAAGCCCTTTTAAGATGGTTAGCAGCCTTATCATGAGATAAATCAAATGTGAAAGCAAGTATAGTTAAAATGTGTACTCATTTCATTTTCCCCAAGTTCAAACAATTCTTAATGGAAGTATTGTAGAGAGAAGTGGGAAGAGTAAAATGAAAAAAACTAATAGACTGGGTCCAGGGTCCCCAAAGAGAGTTTAGAGAGCCAGCCAGCTCTTCCCCCAAGAGACTTAGGTTAGAATTTAATTGTTCATTATATGCTGCATAACTCATTTCTGAATACAAGAGACTGTCCTTGGTGCAACATTTAGAAAGTGTTTAAAATATTTAGAAGAAGGATGTAGGGTGGCAACTATAAAAAAAAAATTAACAAGTGAAATTAACAAGTGCTGGCAAGAGTGTAAAGAAATTGGAACTTTTGTGCACTGTTGGCGGGAAAGTAAAATGGTGCAGCTACTATGGAAAACAGTATGGCAGTTCCTGAAAATATTAAAAGTAGAATTATCATATGATCTAGCAATTCCACTTCTGGGTATACATCCAAGAGGAACTGAAAGCAGGATCTCAAAGAGATTTTGTACACTCATGTTCATAGCAACATTATTCACAATAGCCAAGAAGTAAAAGCAACTCAAGTATCCATCGATGAATAAATTAGATAAACAAAATGTGTAATATACAAACAATGGAGTATTATTCAGTCTTAAAAAGGAAGAAAATTCTGACACACGCTACAACATCAATAAACTTTGAGGACATTATGCTAAGTGAAATAAACTAGTCACGAAAAGACAAATACTGTGATTCCTCTCATTTGAGGCCCCTGGAGTAGTCAGATTCATAGAGCTAAAAGTAGAATGGTGGTTGCCAGTGTCTGGGGGCAGGAAGGAATAGGGAGTTGTTGTTTAATGGGTATAGAATTTCAGTTTTGCAAGATGAAAAGAGTTCTGGAGATTGGTTGCACAATAATGTGAATGCACTTACCACTACTGAATTGTACACTTAATATGGTTAAGATGATAAATTTTATGTTACGTACATTTTTACTCCAGTTAAAAGGAAAAGAAACAATACAATCTCTCTCTCTATGGTTCTTTAAGGTGAAAGAACATAATTCTATTCAACTCAAACAGAAGCAAATTAAGAGAGCTCTTAATTGGTGCGTATAAGAGAGCTCATAACAATTGAAGGGAAAGCTGGGGACAGGCCTAGAGCATAACCCAGAACCAGTGGGTAGGCAAAGCTGGAACCCACCTCTTAGTCTGTTATCATCAAGATGAATCAACTACCCTTATGTTCAGCTTTTTTTTTTCTTGTCAGTCTGGATCTAGATTAAAATTCTAGAGATAGAGCATGAAAATGGCTCTACTTAAAATCCTACTTGATCAAGAGAACCATTAAACTCATCTAAAGGTACGGGGCAGGAAAGGCCAGTCTCCATATAGCCAAAATGAGATAATCTTCCCAAATAAGTGGGAATAAATTATGGATGTCAAAAACAACAAATATCCACACCATCTGATTGATAGGAAAACAAACAAATATGTGAGGGCCGATATTTTCATGGCAGGACACAGGGTTTGGTAATGTCAAGGGTAATCAGAGGCATAACATGATAGCACATGCAAAAGTAGAACTGTTCCAGAAAACATAGGACTTAACCATCCTCAAAGGAATAATTGCTTTAATGAATTCTTGAAGTTAGGATTGTTGTTATATATTTTTAAAGTGCTTCAACTATGACTCTTACTAATGACTGTACCAAGACTGGCCATAAAACTGTAGCCAAGTAGCCATGTGTTACTGAGAATTAAAGCGAATCGATTCATAAAAGTATTTTGCAAACTTCTTTGGGGCACATGCAGTAATCATGGTGAGTAAGAAACTAAAGCATTTGTCTCAATAAAAAACATTTAGTAAGCCAGTGTCTAGAAAGGAAACCGGAAGCCACTCTAAATATTTTAAGCAGAGAGGGATTGAATGCAAAGGGTTGCATACAAAAGCATTGGAAGGGCTTTGACATACATACACTACTATGTATAAAATAGATAACTAATGAGAATCTACTGTATAGCACAGGGAACTCTACTTAATGCTCTGTGGTGACCTAAATGGGAAGGCAATCCAAAAGAGAGGGGATATATGTATACGTATGGCTGATTCACTTTGCTGTACAGGAGAAACTAACACAACATTGAAAGCTCTGGAAGGGCTGAAAGAGCAAAAGGAAGAAAAGGATGTAAATCAGACCAGGAAGTGGCCTGTGACCCTCACCACAGAGTTGTGGAGCCACGGCTGCTGCTGCTGGAATCTCCCTTCCTGCTGCTTTCTAACCTCCCACCAGTGCCTTCCATTGCACATCACTGGAAAACAGCTGGCAAGGGAGTCTGAGGAGTGAGGCTTTCAAGCATCCAGGCTCCTGTGATAAAGATGACTGCTAGGAAAGGTGCCGAGTACCAACAGACCGTATCTGGCATGGGACCGCCGAAACTAGATATACATACTAGTTTAATAGGAAAATCCTCCAATAACTTCCCACTGTTTTTAGAATGGATATCAATACATCATGGCCTGCAGGGCCCTCCATGACCCAGTTTTTGCCTACCTCTCTAGTCTATTCCCACTTGCTTGTCTCACATGTGTTCTTTACTTTCAGTCACCAAGTTCAACTCCACTTCCAAGGACTTTGCACATGTATGCTGTGAACTTGGAATGATTCCCCTTGTCTCCTTCTCAGTTCAGAACCCCTCTCCCCCAGCTTCTCCCTGTTGCCACATTCTTGGTTGGCTAAATTAACTTACTCTTCAGATTTTAACTTATCTCTTACTTCTTCGGAGAAACTTTCCCTGATAACTCCTCACTCTTCTCCACCTATTAATGTAAATTAAGTAGTCCTGTTGTAGTCTCTCATCAAAGCATTTACTACGTGTTCAATGCACCCATTACAATTTGTAATTGTCTATATATTTGTAGGTGATTTAAGATCTCTACCCCTAAATCTTAAGCTCCATGAGTGCACTAACTATGTGTACTTTGATCAATGTTTTGTCCCCAGTGACTAGTACAGAGTATGGCTCACTGTGGTTATTCTGTAAATTTCATTAAATCAATGGATGGACTCCAAACCATTCTCAGTGGTTACCTCCAGGAGTGGAGTGGAGAGAGTAACTTTTTACAGTGTGCACTTTTATTTTAATGCTTTAAACGAGAATGAATTACTCTTGTGTCAAAAAAAAACATGTTTTTTTTTGCGGTACGCGGGCCTCTCACTGTTGTGGCCTCTCCCGTCGCGGAGCACAGGCTCCGGACGCGCAGGCTCAGCGGCCATGGCTCACGGGCCCAGCCGCTCCGCGGCACGTGGGATCTTCCCGGACCGGGGCACGAACCCGTGTTCCCTGCATCGGCAGGCAGACTCCCAACCACTGCGCCACCAGGGAAGCCCCATGTATTTCTTTTTATGAACATACCTCATGAGCATGAGACTCTCAATTCCAAGAATTCATCCTAATATATTAATTAGCATTACACACTAATATTTGCATCCATGGATGTTCATTAAACATTAATAACAGTAAAAAAAAATTATCAACATAGAAGTCAAACAAAAGAGACTTGGTGAAATAAACTGTGCTATGTCTGCATGACCATGGTTAAGTACATGGACAGATAATCTCAACGTATTATTAACCGAACAATCATGTTACAAATGACTGGAAGTTATATACTGTAACATTTTACTAGTTAGTAGGATTTTGTGTGAATTTCACTTGTTTTCTTCTTTTTGCTTATCTACATTTTTACTTTATCTAAAAATAAACGTGCATTAATTTTTAAATAAGAAAAACATTATAAAAACAAAAAGCTTCTTCTAAATTATTAAACAGGACAAAAGAGAACAAAAAAGAGGTTTTGTCTAAGGAAGTGATGTATATATATGCTTCAGATCATCAACTATGAGTGTTGGATGAGGCCAAACTGCTCATCTGTAGGTGACAACAGTGAGATCTAGAAAGAACAGTGAAGGTTTTGTCCAAGGGCCAAGGTCACAGAACTGATGTGGAGTCCAAACTCAAGTTTCTGCTTTCTGGACCACTTTCCTGTGAACCATTCTCAGGGTGAGGAGCAGGGTATGAGTGGAGTGGGGTGCAATTCTAGTGTTCTGTGAGAGAGCTGGGGTCAAGGGTTTCTATAGTGAGTTCAGGGGTTAGAGTACCTCTGAATGTGCCTAAATCAACACCAACAACATAAGTGCTAGACCGTGTTTTTATGTTCAACATAAAGAAAAGGAAACATGTCTTTAATGCAACACACTTACTGTATATATTATAAGAATAGAGTTAAGGTAGCTACTTCTCGCATGTAGATTCGTGTCGATTTCATTTCAGTTTTGAGTTCTGACTGCTCGTCAGAAATGGGGCTCATTTGACTAACTAGCTGAATGGTATGGAGCTCATATAATCAAGAAAAGAAGTGGTCAAAGACATCTTGTTTAAAAACCCTGCCCCAATTTGACATCTCAGAAGGCAAAGCTGACTTTTAATACTTCCTCTGCATTATTTCTCTGCAGGATAAAATTTTGGCTTTTTCCAATCATCTCTTTTAGGCAGCAGCATCTCTAAAACAGGATAAATAAATCAGGAGAACAAAGAATCAGAGAGTCCCCCAAAGAAGCAGAGTTAACAAAGATAGCAGGAGGCCAGTTAGTGTCATGACCTTGTCAAAAAAGATCTCCTCACCACCAGCATTGAAGTCATCCTTGTCTGTGACAGTCACATTCTCCTCACTTAAAATAATAATGGATTATTCTAGGAGGGGTGACATATTAAGTGATTTCAGTCAGCATTATTTTGAATTAGTGAATCCGATCGGCCTTTTCTCTGTGGTAGCAAGGGGAGGCCATATTTTTTGAAGAGGTCAGAGTAGGGTGAAGATGGACGGTAAGGAGACAGATTTGAAGTACGCTCTGAATGGGCAAGACTGGGACCTATGAAGCAGAAGATGGTAGTTGCAATCCAGATCTGGTTGTGTTGACCTGGGATGGGAAAATGTGTTGTAACAAGGAGAAATGAGTGCAGATTTTTTTGTTTTGCTTTGTTTAGCTTTGTTTTTGTCAAGGACCAATTCTTTCATCAAAATTCATTTGCTAAAGACAAAAGTATGGATTAAGGTCTTCAACTGACAGATTTAAAAAGTAACAGAAGGATAAATTGGAAATCTCAGTGAAGAATTTTTGATAAGCAAATCTATGTGACAGTATAAATAGGGAGATTCATTTAGCTCTGTGGCTTTGTACACCTCTTGAGCAAAATATAGGGGCTAAAAGATAAAGATTTAAATTGTTTAGCTCTGAATTTCTTTAATATGGTCTTTACTAATTTAGTGTCTACTGTTATTTAAAGTAGTAAAGGGGTGACATTTATTTTTACTGTTCTTTCATTACTTAAAATCAATAATTTCCTCTCCATATTCTTTCAGTAAGTCCAAAAAATTTTTAATTGACTAAAAAGCGGTTGCTCTTCATTTTTTTTCTTAAAATGCCATCCAAAGATATATAATATATATATATATATATGTAAAGAATAATTAGAGAAAGTAGAATTTCTGTCTTTAATATGTTCACATTTGGAAGAGATTTAGGATTATCACATAGGCTTGATTGTCTGCCATGGTTCTCAGAAAAGCAACAGCAATATGGGGGGGGCTTGGAGGTGGAGTCAGAGACCTGGAATTCTATCCTTTTTTTCACAAACTAGCTGTATGACCTTATGCAAGAACAGCTATTGCCAATTTTAACAATTTAACTATCACCACAATTTTTGCCATATCTGTATACCACTTGAGTCATTGCTTAGTTTAACTTTCTTTTTCTTGATTTATTTTTTATACATTGATAATTTTATCTTAAAAGAACATATACATAGAAACCTACTTTTCATAAATATCACTTAGTAATAAAAATAAAAACAATGAAAAACTACAAAAAATATTACTAGATTCTAGGGAGGTGTAGTCAATGTTACTACTCTCTGGGTGTATTGAAAAGAACATGTTCTGGTTAGGGAGGTCCATGTGACTAGTTCTGTCTAAAAGACTGTAAGGGGAAGTGACACGTAGCACTCTTGGGCCAAATAATTTAATTGACACTACACAGTTCTCTTCATTCCCTTCCTCTGATGTGACAAGGAAGAAAGCTGCAGGTCCCAGATGATGCAGCTATAAGATGGTACCCTCAACCCTGTTATCTGAGTGGTGACGGCATAGACTTGCTTCCACCCTGAACACTAACCCATTGAGATATGAATGGTGAATAAGAAATATACTTTTGTTCAGTTCAGGCACTGAGACTTTGAGTGCCTGAACTCAAAGTGTTTGAGTGTTTTCACCCACAGCAAAAACTGACCTATACTGATTAGTACAACACTGTTGCCCACTAAGACTGTGGTCTCTTTGTCTACTTATGCTTTATTGGAAAAGGGGGATATTAGGAAGTGTTAGAATGATGTTAGAGAACTCTTAGCTCTAATTTGAGACTCTCCTCTTGAATATGATGAGAAAGTTAAGAATCATTAAAAGAGAACAATTTCTTAAAATATACTGGAAAAAATATGAAAATTCTTTGATCCTTTGTTCCTTTCTCAAAAAAGTGATAGAAAATACTTGGCTCTATGATGATGAGAGAAAAACATGTGAAGATGGCAATTGCTCAGCATACAATCAAAACATTTTAGTGGGTCTTATTTTAAAGCTGTATGATATTATGCAATGTAGCACAAGGGTATTTTGAAGGACAAATATTCCTTTAACAATATACAAAACAAAATGGTATTGGTTGAGGCAAGCCTATCTTGGTAGGGTGACATCCCCATAGAGACCTCGTGTTGGAAAGAGGTCCTCCATGAATAGTCTGGGTGAACTGTGTAGAAGGGAGAGGGAGAAGTGTGTTAATATCCTCAGACACCCTGAGATATGTGGTGAAAGAATGGAATAGGGGAGATCAGATAACCCAGGGAACCAGCAGAAGAGGAGTTGAAAAAGTATCTCATTTGGGTCAGGTTGTCGAGGGAGAGCCAATAAGGACTTACTGATGGTTTGGCTTGTGGGATATTCAAATAGTTCCTAAACAATAATTATTATTTATTGAATCCTTAGTATGTAGCTAGCACTGAAGATAATGCTCTTATTTCTTTTGTTACAGCGATCCTACCAATGAGTTAATATTATTATTCCCATTTTGTCATCTGGAAAACTGAAGCTAAAGCAGTTAAGAAACTTACCCAAGATTGCACAACAGGTTAGTAAAAGAGCTGGGAACGCACCCAGCTGTATCTGAGCTCAATCACTCTTTTATCCTGGTGGCAAGGGATGCTATTTTACCTTCCCATTGATTAACCAGCAATTACATTTTTTTACAAGCACTTTATCCTTCTCCTTGTCTTTTGAATATTTGGAATCTGATCATGAAGACAACCTAAGATATATCCATGTGCTTAGAATTTTGCCTGTGTAAACAGAACAGTTTGCAGAGGAATGCAAGGGTTGAGGGTTGCATGAACAGTCCAGCTATGCAGAGTAGGATGGATGCCACTTAGCTTTGACCAATTATTCACATATGTCTTGAGCATGAAAACTATTTGTTGGTTTCCTACAATTATCCATGGAACAGTGTAAGGTTCTGGGTCACTTCACGGTAGGTGGTTGCTTTCCAAATAAAGTAATTTCTGTATGTACACGAGTTGAGTTTGTGTGAGCGTGAGGGGGCAGAGAGGGAATTCAGAGGGGCAAGTGAAAAGATGGATGGATTAGAAGTTGACTAGTGGGATATGGCACCATCAAGTTGGCTTTAAAGAGAATCCCAGTAAAATATGTCATAGCAAGAGAAAGCACAGTGGAAAAAGTTCATGGTTGGAACCAGACACACTGGGATAAGGATTACAGCTTTGTTATTAATGCAGGACCATGGGGGAATAGTAATAACTACCACATAGGGGGGAAGAAGGTTGCAAATATTGTTACACATGAAGCTTTTTGTGCATAATTCATGTGCTATTATAATCCTTTCTGGTTTTTCCTTTTTAATTTTTATTGTTATTTTATTCATCTTTTTGCATAGGCAATATCTGCTTTTGGTAAAAATTTAAAAATTATAAAAGGGAGCAAAGTATAATATAAATTTTCTTTCTTCCCTTAAACTCCAGCAACCTGGTTCCGCTTCACAAATGCAAATCCTGTTGTACGATTCTTGTATATCTTTCCAGAAGACATGCATATTAGTCCTTTTATTTCACAGATGGTAGAACACTATATGGATTTTTTAAACTTAATTTTTCTTAAAGATCATTGCATCTAAATTCAAATAAAGTTATCTTCTTCTTTTTCTCATTCTCCCCTCCTGCCTTCTCTTCTCCCTTTTCAAGTACATAATATTCTACTGTACCATAATTTGATGACCTAATCACCTACCAATGACCATTTTGGGGTGTTTCCAATATTTTACTACTGGAAACAATACTTTAATGAATATCCTGGTAAGGAGTCATCGGAATGCAAGGTCAAAAAGTGTGGGCATTAAATTAATCTCTAAAGAGTTATCATCATCATTGTGTGAGAGTGTTTGTTTCTGCATATCAAAGTAACAAATAATCTGATAGCTTTGTCAATCTAGAGTGATGAAACATAGTGTATTTCTTTACTATGAGTGAGGTTGTGTGAATCTTTCCATATGTTTAAAGACCATTAGTTTTTTTATATTTTATGTAAGTTAACTGTTCAGTTATCTGTTCCTATCCTTTGCCTGTATTTCTCTAGATTTATTGGTTTTGTATTCCAAGGAGCTCTTTATTTAAGTAAACAACCTTTCATTTGTGATATTAATTATAATTTTTAACTTATCTTTTGCAAAGATTATTTTTGCAGTGGAATTCATCAACCTTTTCTTTCTTTTATGGTTTGCTTTTATGTAGAGAGAAGTTTCCCACTCTGATTATTTTAAAATGATATTTTGTTTCACCTCAAGCTTGTTTTGTTGTATGATATAAGGTAGAGATTATATTTAGTTTCCTAAAGATCATTTAATAATAATTGATCTTTTTACAGCTGATTTGAAATGTCACCTTTTCATATACAAGATTTCTATATGAATTTTCTTTATTTTGGGAGATCAGTCTACCTATTGAGTGGTCAATAACACTTTTAATCAATATAGCTTTTTAGAAGTTTTTATGGTAGGGTCAAAGCTGTTCTGTACAACCATGTAGGTTGCACATAACTCCTTTTCAGGACCATTTTTTACATAAATTATAGGGCTAATGATGCCCACCACCCTACCCCATGCCAGAATTGTTCAGTGCACAGCCTACACAGCTAATGGGTCAATCCCATGCAATCATTTAACTTTTTCAGAATTTGGTGACCATTACTGGTTGTTTTTTTTTTTTTTTTTAAGGAATTTTAGAATTAACTTATTAGTTTTAAAAAGTCCTATTGACTTGTTGTTTTGCAACTGGGACTCATTCAGTTCACAAATTGATTCAGGGAGAATTGACATTTACCTCACACCATACCAAAAAATAAAATTATTTCCAGGAGAATTGTATGTCTGAAAGTAAAAGCTAAACAACAAAAATTAGATATGACATACAGTCAGGCTATCTTCATGAATTTAATGTAAAACATCTTTCTTAAACGGGATGCAAAAATTCTAACGAAAAGTATAATTGGTTAGAATATTTTGTCTTCCAAATATATGATGAATTCATACTAATCAATACACAATGAACTCCTCCTAATCAATGAGAAAAAGATAGATAATCTCAATAGAAAAATAGGCAAGAGACTTAGATACTTCACAAAAGATGGTATCTAAATATTCAACTTCATCAAAAAGCAAGGAGTACCAATTAAAGAAAGCCTTAATGAGACACCCTTTCCCACACTTTAGACTTACTAAAATTAAAAAGACTGACAATACCAAGAGTTGGTAAGACATAGAGCAATGGTAACTCTCACACATTGCTAGTTGGAGCATAAATTGGTACAACTACTTTGGAAAATTGTTTAAACCTCACCTATGAAAAGTGAATATGTGCTATGCCATAGGATCCAGCTACTCAACAGAAATATGTACACATCTGCACCATAATTCATGTACCAATGTGTTCACAGAAGCATCATTCGTAGTAACCCCAAACTGTAAATTATTCAAGTATCGGTCAGAAGTAGAATAGATAAATATACCAATGACTCTGTTATCTGTATACAGGAAAATACTACATAGCATTAAAAATGAAAGAGTTCAGCTACATGAAACAACATGGATGAATTTCACTAAACATAATTTTAGACAAAAGAAGCTTCTTTTACTTCAAGAGGCAAAAGAATACATACTGTGTTATTTAATTTATATAAAGTTAAAAAAACTAGGTAGTACTATTCTATGAATTAATTAGTCAGGATAGTGAATCATTATAGGAGGAAAGGGTGAATGATGTGGTGAGCATAAAAAGGAACTTTGGGGTACTAATATGTTCTATTTCTTAACCTGGGTGATGGTTACATGGAAGTGTTCACTTTATGATAACTCATTGAGGTAGGATTTATGATTTGTCCCCTTTTATAATTGTGCATTAAAAAATATATATATGTATACCTATGTATACATATAGATATAGGCTTTTACCTTAATCAGCTTATTATTTAATTATTATCAAGTTTAAAAATCAAATTATTACATACCTTATAATAAATATTTTTAAAAATCCTTTGGCCTCCTGTCTGATTCCCTTTTCCTGCTTTCACATGCACAAAATTTCAAGCCTTTTAGGTATTTAAATACTCATCTATAAATAACATTCTTATATTGCCATAAGAATGTATTATATTCTATGCTAACATATAATATGCTTATATTTACATATTTATTATATTTATATGTGATAAATTATAGTTATCCATTGGTTTCAGTTTTAGATACTATCCTCAGATTCCTGCTATAGAAAATAAGAATTTAACTGTCTTTACATAATCCCTCCATACTCCTATCTCCCCAGCATGGTTATATAACAGTTAATAAATAGCTCAAAAAATTGTGTTTTAAAATTATGATAAAGAATATATATATATATATATATATATATATATATATATATATATATATATATATATATATATATTGCAGTATGCGGGCCTCTCACTGTTGTGGCCTCTCCCGTTGCGAAGCAAAGGCTCCGGACGCGCAGGCTCAGCGGCCATGGCTCACGGGCCCAGCCGCTCCGCAGCATGTGGGATCCTCCTGGACCGGGGCACGAACCCGTGTCCCCTGCATCGGCAGGCGGACTCTCAACCACTGCGCCACCAGGGAAGCCCATGAATATATTTTATATTGATTATATAAATATTACTCATAGCTGACCCATGCATGACGTTTTATTTTGTATTAACTCATTTTCCTGGAAGTAAGGCTTGCCGTAAAATCTCTAAATTATATCCAAACTTTTGAAATATGATAGTTCTTACCATTGAAACTTCTAATTTAATATAGTCACTCTATACATTTCCTCTAATTTACTTTCCATAATTTATTAAACTCTGAGTCCTCAACTATTGTCTGTATGTTGAAGACTCATCAAATGGTTCTATTTGTGCCAGCTCATCACTGTCCTCTGCAAAACTTCCCTCCAGGATGTTTCCTCTGTGTTCTGGTTCAGAGCATCACCTAATAGAAATACCTGCCTCCACCTGATCTGCCACATGGGATCTTTCACCAAGGCCCATCCATTCCTCTTCGCTAAGTTCTCTTGTATCTGTTCGATGCCTTCTTTCTCCTTTTTTTCTCGTTGGCTCTGCATTATTTTAGCCCTCTTCATCTCTTGTCTCTTGTCTGGCTGATCGAGTAGACTTCTGACTGATTTCCCTGGTTCTAGTCTGTTCATACTCCCATCAGCCCTTCATACCATCAGCAACTTTATTTTTCAAATCGCTAGCCTGATAATATATTTTAAAGATATTTATAATGCCATGCTAAAAAAAAGAGAAGATAACATGGAAAAATTCTTATGATACCATGATAAAGTAAAATGACAAAAACAGAACTGTGTATGATGTAATTAAAATTTTATAAAAGTTAGCACATACATTGGAAGAAAATACATCGTAATGTTAATATTTATGTGGAGCATGGAAGGATCTTTGAGTCTCCCTGCCCTGCACTGAGGAAAAAAATTTGGAAATTTTGCTGACTACCATGAAACCATCTGTGGGTATACACGCAGAATTCTTCCCAAGGAAGTCTCGGGATGCTTCACAGATACCAGTAGCATGCAGCATACATGGTATGTATTGTAGTTTAGTGAGGCAGACAATGGAGGGAAGCACATTCTGGATAAAAGAAACAGCAGTATAAGAGCCCAGAGTCACAAGAAAGAACGCTGGGTTCAAGGAATTGCTGAGGACTGTTTGGATAAGGATGCATATGGGGAGGGAGTAGCAGATGAAGCTGGTGAATCCAGATGACTAAAACTCCCTAAAGCTACATGATGGCTTTGGATTTACACTACAGGTGACCATGAGGAGCTACTGACGAGTTTAGCCAGAATGTGATCAAATTTAGAACATAGAGAGCTCACCTTAGGAGAGAAGACTGCCATGGGCAAGACTGGAAACTGAGAGAATAATTGGTTCAATTGTTGTCAAACTTTTGCCACTGTTATCCATAGTGAAATCATAATTTTAAATTTGCAATCTAAGTGTGGTATTGCAATTTATAATAAGAAATATATATTTGGTCTTCATCTCCAATTCTGGCACAGAGCTTTAAAAACTCTTGGAATTTCCTAAGTGATGAGAGCCAATAAATGTATGTTGTTATGTTCATGAGTTGACTAAGCTTGGACCACACCTGAGGATGGAGGCTGGTTGCTAGTGGAGCTAACCATGTGATTAAAGGATTGGAAATTTTAGTCCCAGCCCTGTCTTCTGAGGATGGGAGAAAGGCTGGAGTTTGAAGCAATCAGCAGTGGCCAATGATTTAATCAATCATGCCTAAGGAAAGAAACCTCCCTAAAACCCCCAAAGGACAGCGTTTGGAAAGCTTCCAAGCTGGTGAACACAGCATGTGGAGATTTGAGAAGAGCGGCTAGCTCAAAGAGGACATGGAAACTCTGTGCCCTTTCAGCATCCTTTACCTCATGCATCTCTTTCATCTGGCTGTTCCTGAGTTCTATCCTTTTGTAATAAAACAGTGATCTAGTAAATAAAATGTTTCTCTGAGTTCTGTGAGAAGCTCTGATGTGTAGTCAGTTGGTCAGAAGCACAGGAAACAACCTGAAGTGGGGGTAGGGAGAACTCCTTTTGGACTGAACTTTTAATCTATGGAACCTGATGCTAACTCTGGGTCAGACTTAAGTTGAACTTTAGGACACCCAGCTGGTGTTGGATTGGTGTTGGTTGCTTGGATGTGTAGGAAAACCTCCCCCCACCCCCAAGCACACACCCTGGAATTGCTGTCAGAATCCATACTACGTAGTACATACAATACATATATCTATACTTATGAATGCATATATGCATAAATATAAATGAATATGTATAACTGATTCACTTTGTTGTAAAGCAGAAATTAACACACCATTGTAAAGCAATTTTACTATGATAAAGATGTTAAAAAAATAAATAGTTTCAATAAACAGCCCTTGCCTTTAACTCATCACTTCACTTTGATACTTTTTCTTCTCTTCTCTTCTCTTCTCTCTCTTCTCTTCTCTTCTATTTATTCCATTTTTTTTTAAAGTGCTGGTCATGATCCACTGCAAGGATTTCATAGCCACTAATGGATCTCATGCTATAACACGATAAAGACTGAATTTGGGAGGTGTTATAATAATGTATGGGAGAAATTGTGGATGTGTATTAAAAACTAAACATGTCTTAAGAACTGTCTGGAAGAATGAAGGGGAGGGACTGGAAGTCAGTTGGGATTTAAGAAGTAGTGGCAATAGCAGCTGGTGAAGGACTAGATATGAGATGGAAGGAAAATCATACTCAAGAGTAAGTTCCAGATTTTTGTTTGGGGAACTAGGGAGAAGGTAGGGCCATTTGTAGAAGTGAAGAATGTAATAGGAGGAGCGTGTGTGAATGGGGGGGAGTTGTGCAGAGTGAATAACTAGTTTAATTTTGGCCATTTTGAGCCTGCAGTGCATGTGGACATTAAGATGGTATTGCCCAATGAAAAGAATTGTCTGGATATGGGAAAATGAGTCTTGGTTGAGATCAGTTGAGGTAAATTATAGATTTGGTAGTAAAAACCTATAAACGATAGGAGAGAATGTAGAATGAGAAGGAAATAATTCTGGGAAGGACAGAATTCTGGGAAATATTACTATTTAGATGATTGATGATGAACTAAGCACCCATGAAAGACCAGTAAGAAAAGGCCAGTAAGAGAGGAAGGAGGAGAACTGGGAGACAACTGTGGTATTCTAAGGGAGGACAGTCTGGAGGAGCAATTGGCCAATAGTGTCAAATGGAAAGAACCGGAAAAGGATCATTGATGACTTTAACAATCAGTGTTTCTAGAGAATGGTAAATACCGGAAGCCAGCTTACGGTAGCTTGAGGCAGGACACCCTTTATATTAACAGGGTCCAGGCAAGGGTATCAATGGAGGCAAACATACTGTATGTCGAATATCTATCTGTGAACAAATAGAACAAAACTGTTAAAGATGTTCTACCATTCTAACTTGACAAATACACCTGTATAACCATCTGGAAGACCAGGCTTGACTTTTGAGCTCTTTGATTCCTCAGAGTTCTGCTCTGGATTGTGGTAGCTTGGAGAGGTCAACCTCAGCCTGCAAGAGCCCTTTTGTGCTCCCACCCCATAACCTCCATACAGTGAGGAATCCTGCATACATAACATAGGTGTGGCCCCAGCCTGTAAGTCCAAATTCCATCCATACCTCTTTCCCTGCCACCTTCTCCCTTATGGCTACCCGTTGGTCTTTGGGGTGTGCCCAGCAGCAGGGGTGGTCTGCCCTCTAGAGAGCTGACTGGAGAAGCACTCCCCAAAATAATGGGTGAGCAAAAACATATTTACATGCCTGGGGGAAGAAACTAACCTTGGGGGAATAGTTGAGAGCTTGAAGAGACTGAGTGACTGACAGAGCAAGTCCCTGTAGGAGATAATAGGGGTCAGGATGTAGCACAGAGCAGAGACCAATGGAGGGCCTTGGCCTCCCCAGGAAGAGAGAGAAATTATGGATCCAGGGTAATTTGTAGATGGAGAGGGAGTTTGAGAGTGCTCATGCTTTATGCTTTCATTTTCTCTGCGAACTGGGAACCCATCTCTGTGGAGAAAACATAGTTGAGGTTGAGAGGGCGCTGAAGAGAGAAACCCTGATGAATGCGCTTGCTTTTCTTAGAAAAAGCTCCACTGCAGTAGCAGGAAGAGGTGCTCAGAGAGGAGTGAAAGACCACCAAGTGGCCATGAAAACCAAGCTAAGTTTGGAAAAAAAAAAAAAAAAATCCAGGTTGCTACAAACTACATGACTATAGGATTTGGATTTTTCTTGGAACGGGAGACATAATGTTCACTACAAGGTAAATGCAGGACCTTGCTCAGAGGTGGTTTGGTGAACATTTAATGGGTTATTACATGATTATTTCTGAGATTTTTCCTTAATATCAGGTCACAGAAAATGGAAACGGAAAGGATCTCCTTCCTCTCCCCAAAGCAAAACGGCTTACTATAAGGGACTCATTTCCAAAGTCCAGCATAAGGAAGAGGTCTCCACTTCCCTTAGGAATTATTTCATAGCCTAACAGTTATTGTAGCCATGAAGCTGATTTTTTTCTCCTCTTGATATTTAGTCCAAATTATATTCTTCTTGATTTCAACCTATTATTGTTAGTCATTTCCTCATGTTAACTTAGGAATCTCTATCCCTTCCTGGTATTTGCACCTTCCAAATATTATGTCAACTTATCACCTGACCTGGCGATAACTGTTTTAAAATATACATTTTTGGTTTATATATATAGGATGATGGTTTTCCATCCTATAAACATGCTATACATGGATGTCTAGGGACTCAAGAAAATACACTTTTGTGTGAGTGAAAATATGTAGGCCATATATACCTGATACATGTAATTACAATCTTCATAATCATTCATTTTAGATTTTCCAACTTGCACATGTGGAAATGTTCAATTTGTAATGTGATTATAACACAAAAACAAAGCATGTTTGATACCTGTGGCTTGGTCGTTTCATGGTAAGTGCAGAAAATTCAAAAAACCGTGTTACATTTCATACTCCTGGCCAAGTCAAACTCTGAAAGTAGCTCTATAATTCTTGGGGAATCTCTTTAAGCAGACTTGTGTCAAGGCCAATTAGAATCCAAACAGCCTTTTTCTAATTGGGGTGAGGTATGCAGCTGAACAATTCTGTCATTAAGCAAACCCCTTATAAAGGTTACAACTCCAAGGCAAACCTCAGCCCCAGGGCTGAATAAACACAGGAGGGTGGGAGTGCAGCATTCCACGACTGGCACTTTCGCCCCAGAAGCCCTGGAGAGGGACGTCTGGGATTTCTTTTTATGTTGTTGCCATCCACTTCTCCCTCCACCCCTGTCTTTTCTCGTACTGGGCAAAGATATAACAGAATTAAGGGGGCAAATGTAAATTTTCCATTAGCTTTCACCTTGTCAAGAAGCCATATTGCTTTTTCTTTGGGGAGATGAGAGTATCATTTGAGAATTTTAAAGGATTGTTTTCAATTTTGGGGTAAGCCCATGTCTGCTGTGGAATTCTTGGCTTTTCCCAACTTGAACTCTTCTTTTTCAGATTTATTTCCTCCTATCTCTCCTCATGTCCCCAACCACCAGCCACCATTCACTACTACCTTTAATGAAATACTCTGTACAATTCATCTATATCTATCTGCCTATCTATCTATCTAATTCATCATCTACCTATCTATATCTTTGTTCACGTGATTGCCTCTGACAACAATAATCAGCCATTCATAATATTTTGCATAAGCTTGAGAAGTTTGCTGCCCTGGTTCAGACCGTGACTCCACCAGTTATAGATGGTGTGATATTGGCTGAGGTATTTAACTTCTCTAATCTCACTTTCCTCAACTGTAATGGGATATAAACCTTATGGATTTTGGAGGGGGGAGGGAAATTAAATTAACATATATTAAGTGCCTAATAATAATAAGTAATACCTCATCCTGTGGTATAGGTTGGGACATTGAGAAAGACTCTGGAATGGAGATTTGTGTGCAGGAAATTTATTCGGGAATGTATTTGGAATCAATACCATTGGGAATGAAGGAGGTAGGACTGGAGAGGGGACAGAGAAGTGGAACTGTGATGCAGTTACAGTGAAGATCTCAGCCCACTTTGTGGAGTGCTTTGGAGCTGAGATCGCCTTTAGAGTTGTCCCAAATTGTGTCAAGAGGCTGGTCCTATATATCCAGCATCAACACGTCATTGGAGGAGGGCTGGTCCCAGGAAGGGAACATGGTCTTGGATAAGGTGACTCCTCTCACCTGAGGGCAATTTTCAGTAGCTGACGGACTGAATGATTAATATTGAAGTGGGAAAGAAAATATGCATAGCACATCCCAGCATCCATAGAGACCACTCTTGGCATAGCTCAGATCTGCATTCTGGGAGATGATTCTGATGGACATATTTTCATGGAGAAACTTAAAAGAAAAATGTTAGCAAGATGGACTGCAGCTGCTACTGCTATAGCTGGTAGGGAGGTTGCAACAGATATTCATTATCTCCCACCTCTATCACTCATTTTAAAATTCTCTTGGTTAGTCCATATGCTGGTCTAGGCGAATTACCTTGTGAGGATGACCCAGACACTCATCTCTCAGCGGTCTGATCACATGGTCACCATGACTTTCTCTGTCTGTGCTACTTCACTTCTCCATTTACCATCAAAATTGGTGAAGAAGTATCAAGAGACACCCAGGTAGATCACATGAGTACCAAACATATTCTTCCCTGCCTCCTTTGTGTGATGGCAACTCTCCCTCCCCTGCTGATCAGGATTAATTACCCCTGCTAGTACAGTCACCTCTTTCCTTGCTGCTGGTCTCTTGACATGATAAGCCCAAAGTGAGTAGGCAGCAGCTGTGGCTTAAAGTTTAATATAACATTCCCTGGTAAAAGCACTTCCCTCTGAGTATCAGGGCCTCTAAACCTGCATGTATGGAAAGTACAAATTCCCCAAGTCAATGAGAATCATGGTAGTGGGACCACTCTTATTTCTACTCCTTGGATCTTAGACTCAGATATTCTATACATTGAATGTATCATTTCCAAGCTGGTCCCTCAACTACACTCTTCCATCATCCTATCAGGCCAGCTAGGTGGTGTGTCATGAGACATGCCCAATGGATCCCATTGTCTTGTGGCCAGCGCTGCCCTTCCTTTGCTGTAGAGGATCCCTTGGTCTTATGCAGGGTTGTGTAGGATCCTGTGCTAGTAGTGAAACTCTGCACAACCTCAGCTAATGGTGTTAGTTGAGGGCCTCAAGCAAAAAAGGCAAATCCATACTTAGAATATATGTTGCATATAGGTAGAAGTGGTCCAATACTATCATCAACTTCTCCAAAATTGTTCTCCTTAAAATATGGTACCATATAGAGCAGAGGTCCCCAACCTTTTTGGCACCAGAGACCAGTTTCATGGAAGAAAATTCTTCCATGGACTGGGGGTGGGGGATGGTTCAGGTGGTAATGCTGAGCGATGGGGAGCGATGGGGAGGGCAGATGAAGCTTTGCTCGCTCGCCCACCACTCACCTCCTGCTGTGCAGCCTGGTTCCTAACAGGCTGTGGACCAGTAAGTGTCTATGGCCCGGGGGTTGGGGACCCCTGATATAGAGGACTCAGTATTATTCTCCAGTGATGACTGTTTGGACATTTGGCAGCAGGTGTAGCTAGATCAGCTTCAGTGAGGGAGAGCTTGTGCTTTTGGTCCTGTGCAGAATCTCCATTCCTCCCATTCTTGCATGTACTGTGCAAGAATGGAGGCTGCCAGTGACAGGAAGGGTGATGTCAACTAACTGAGTCATTTTTTCTCTTTTGTTGTTTAAGGCCTCTTCTCTGGCAGCTGCTGTCTTGTGAGAGACATTATGTGATACAAAGATCTTCATACTTCATGACCACTCACATTAATCTATCCATATTCCTTTTTCCTAAACTTCCCTGTCCCTCACCTGCCAATCTTTCTCCATCAGGGTCCAGAATGACTAGTCAAATTAGTTACAAGGCTGCATACATTCTAACCTAAACTACTTATTTTTTTTTATACAAAGTGGGTGACCTGGTGAACAGGATAACTGAGTTTATGCCCAGTTCTCATTAAGAGAATTTCCTGTCACCACTCCTTTTCAGTACTACCTATTAGTGAGGCAGTAGAACAGTTGTCATTTATTTTTGGCCTACATAAACAGCCTGAGGTAACCCATCCATGAATCCACCTGATGGGAAGTTCTGATGTGTCCCAGATCACTGCATCTCAAAGATCTTCACTGACTGGCCGATCTCCTAATTTTTGTTGGGTTAATTTCTAACCTGGAATGCGTGTGTCTTATCAAGATCTCCAATATACTTGCCACTTCTTGATCATTCTGTCTAGTTAACATGACATCATCAATATGTTGTACCAATGTGATTTTCTGCAGAATATCTATATGGTGAAGGTTTTTGGATGATCCTCTGACAGGGGATAAGAGTTAAACCTGAGGACAAAATAACATATATGCACTGTTGTCTGTCTCAAGTGAATATGAACTGTTCCTGATCTTCCATTCTGATACAATTAGAAAAGAATGCACTTCACCAGATCAGTGGCCATATTCAATGTACCTGAGGCCTTATTAATCTGCTCCAGCAAAGATACCATATCAGGCATAGCAGCTACTACTTGGTTGAGTTTTTAATTGTCCATCATCATCCTCTAGGATCCATGCTTTGCCCAGTTTCTAGACCTGAGCTTCCAGCATTCACTTGCAAAAGGTCAAAAGAAAGCATTTCAATAACTGTTAGATGCCCTCTCACCTGTCTCACCAACCTTGGTGCTCATTATAATAATTGTTCCCAACTTGCTTCTGTTATTGTTTTGGTTTCTATCACTGACACTGTTATCAGGAAGCACATTTCCAAGGTCACTACCAGTGAACATTTTAACAACTGCACGAGGACTACAAGTCAAGTATCACTGGTGCTCTCTTTATCATCCTTGATGGGGTTTTCAATGCTGACTGGTGATCTAGCACCAAGATTCTATTTGTGAGCCTGAGTAGATGATACATAGATAGATAAATGATAGATAGATAGATAGATAGATGATGGATAGATAGTGTCACCTCTCCCTCTCTTTCTTTCTCCAGAATTTGACTGCTTTCACCACCTCCTATTACTCTTCTCCAAGCCACCACTATATCCTGTCATGGTCCATAGTGCCCTCATTATCTGGACCCCAGCTCCCTCTCCACACTCCCCTCTGGACAGGCTTCTCCTGGCTCACTCCTCTCTAGCATAAATGTCACCTTAACAGACAAGTCATATCTGCCCATCTTATCCTAAAGACCACTTCCCAGTATTCTCTCTCTCCTTACATTGTTACATTTTCCTTCATAGCACTGTGACTATCTGACACTATACTAGACATGTATTTGTTTGCTCTATGTTTATCTTCCACACTAGATTGTACTCTGTGTAAGGACAGAATTTGTTTTATTCCATTCTTTATCCTTAGTGTCTAAAACTGTGCGTGATATACAGTAGGCATCAATACATATTTGTGGGACTTCCCTGGTGGCACAGTGGTTAAGAATCTGCCTGCCAATGCAGGGGACACAACTTTGAGCCCTGGTTCGGGAAGATCCCACATGTCACAGAGCAACTAAGCCCGTGCACCAAAACTACTGTGTGCTCTGGAGCCCGCGAGCCACAACTACTGAGTCCACGTACCACAACTACTGAAGCCCACGTGCCTAGAGCCCGTGTTTTGCAACAAGAGAAACCACTGCAATGAGAAGCCCACGCACCGCAACGAAAAGTAGACCCTGCTTGCCACAACTAGAGAAAACCCTCGCACAGCAACAAAGACCCAATGCAGCTAAAAATAAATAAATAAATGAATGAATGAATAAATAAATAAATTTATTTAAAAAAATACATATTGCCACAACTAGAGAAAACCCTCGCACAGCAACAAAGACCCAATGCAGCTAAAAATAAATAAATAAATGAATAAATAAATAAATTTATTTTAAAAAATACATATTTGTCAAATGAATGAATGAATGAATTATTGACTTCTTAGTGTTATCAGATATTGCACTGATGATCTCTGTTGGACATATTTGTGGATTCTGAGTAAACCAATGACTGAAGCCCACAGACCTCTATTAAATTCAGAATTGTCTTCTCTGAGTTAAATTTGGCTTGGATTTTAAGACGAAAGGCAACATTTTGTTTTCTAAGTGCCCCAATTTCCTTTTGCATTGACATCCATTTTGGAGCACCTATTGTACTGTGAACTCTGCTCTTACAGAGTCTATTGTTTGCCTTGCAAGCAACATAGAATCCCTTGGAATTAAAACAAAAGGGATTAAAAGACATATCCTATCAACTCATTTTCCAAGGTTTCTTTTCAACTCTTGGCATCTAGAGTCTCACGCATCCCCATGACCAATCTGATCAAGAGACTGTTAGGCATCTTGTTCTCTCCATTATCTCTCTGCTACCCAGCTGGGTGTTAGAGGAAATGAAGCGGGGCAGCGTCACTAAAATTAACTTATTCTTTGTAAACTTTTTGGATAGAATTATTTAGTGTGTGATGAATGAGGATCTCAGCATTTTTGTTGCTTTGAAATGTTTGTTATCCAAATTCAAATAATATGTACATAATTTATTTAGACATAAATCTCTGAATTGGCAAATCTACAAAGAAGTTACATCAACCTGTGCTTCAACATTTATTTAACGTCTTTTCCTTGTGTCTCTATGCAATATCTAGAAGATTCCCTAGGAGATTAATGGAGAGGAGAGAAAACATTAATGTTTCATAGGTCAACTTTAGAAATATTTAAGTTTTAAAATTTTGACCAAGTCTGCGTGAACACCTCATTGTTTTCATTTTTTTCCTATTTTTGTATATTTGATTAACAATGCTCTTCTACCAGAATATAAACTCCCTGAGGGCAAGAATTATTTTCTATTTTTTTCACCTTGTATCTAAAATATCTAGAATAGTTCCTGGCATATATTAGGCACTTGATATACAAATTTCCTGAAAGAATCAAAATCTGTTATTTTTCCTGCTTGTCTGACATGTCTTTATACCAATGTTTAGTTATACCGAACGTAACCTACATAAAATTTTATGGCTTTTCATCCTTGGAGAAATAACCTAACACTTTTTAAAGTATACTTTTGATTTTAGAAGTTTTCATAAAGGGTCTTGCTTTCTCTAATTATGTTTTGGGTTTTTAAGACATGTGAAGTTTTCTTCATCTCTGAAAATGTAAGGAAATTAGAATTTCACATCTTCAGAATGCCTGGTATTAGATCTAAACCTTTCCAATAATTCATTTTCTCCACAATATATATTGAGTTATATTTTATGTCAAGCACTGTCTTCATTTGACATTAGCAGGTGTCCTCATTGATTTTATACTCTGGTGGGAAAGACAGACATTGAACTAATGAATTCAACTGAGTTGAAAGTTGCAAGAGTTATAACTGTGTGCCATGGGAGCAAACATTCACGGAGGTGACCTCCGTGAAAACATAATACTTAATTTGAAATGTAAAGGCTAAGTTGAAGTTGTCTAGCCTAAGGGTGGTAGAACAAAAGTGTTTCTGGTACAGGAAGTAGCAAGTACATAAGTCCTGAGGGGATAGAAAACTTGGTAAATTTCCATTTTTGAAGGTAAACTCTATGGTTGGAGCACCGAGAGCAAGGAGCAAAGTGGTATACGATGAGGCCGGAGAGGTTGCCAAGACCCAGACTGTGTGGATTCTTGAAGGATATTTGAATTTGAACTTGGAGCCTGTTAAGTCTTGTTTTAAACATGGTGACATGATCAGAACTGGTTGGAAAAATTGCTCTAGCTGCAATGTGGAAAAAGGTGTTAGAATGACCTTGGAATGAAATTTAGGAGACATTTGAAATATTTCAGGTGAGAGACAATGGTGACTTGGACTAAAGTGACATTAATAGTGGACATAATAGTGGACTAAGGTGAGATTAATGCCAAGGGATGATTATTCAGTCTCTGCTCCACTCCTAGCAGGAGGGCACTCACTCTCATGTTCTAGAGACGCTAGTGACTGTCTGTCTTATACTCTCTTCTAAAAGAATCTGCCCATTGTCCCAGTACTTGGCCAAAGGTCTTGGTAAGTGGAGCAAACCCACTCAGCACAACAAATTGAATCAGGTGTGGGAAACTGGACTCAAGAGGAACCAACAAAATCCTGTTGGAAAAATTTGAATCATAAAACCCAGAAATGGCAGAGAGATGCTCTTGGGTCCTAGAATGCTGTTAAGTAACAGAGTTGTTATTATGGCCAACCAGAGCCACGTGCCTGTTGAAATTATGGAGGCACAGAAACCAGAAATTTCTGAAGATCAATTCATCCTGCAGAGAGAAGAATGTAGTAGATTTAAAGAGAGAAAGAGAAAGATGAGTCTTTGTGGCTCCCAAGAGGAAGAGATGGGGAGAGGAGACCTGACACTCTTTTGGTTTTTAGGAAGCCTGCCTGTACTGTCTGCAGTTGAGTCCTATAAGTGTCTCCTTACTCTTTTTTTCTCTCAATAATCTACTTAAAACATTACTCTACAGTAAAATTTTGTTAACTGCAGCCATTTGATACCTATCTTGGATATTTTCATAAAGAAGATTCTCATTTTTAACAGATCTATTGGGTACAGTTTTCTGCTATACACTGAGCTGCATTTTTTCTTCCTGTAGCTTGTGGGGTTCTCAGGAACGGTGCTGAAGAAGTTTAACTCCTCTGCTATATCACTGTCCACTAAAAATCATGGGCCCATCATGTCTCCAAACCTTCTCTTCTCTGCACAACACATCCATAGTTACTTTAATTGTTCTTCACATGATTCGATTTTCAGACCTCTCCCTTTTTCTGTCATACTTATCTAAATACCTTATGATTTGTCAATCCTTTTAGAATAAGGAAACCAGAATTAAATGAAATACATCACATATGATTTGACAAGCTCAGAGAAGCATAAGGCTATCACTATCCACTGTAACTAAAATTTCTTTTCAGAAAATTTCTGTGTTTGAGATATTTTTTAACATAAATAATTTTCTATAAAATGTACCCTGAAAAAAATGATTCCTTTGGATTAAGACACTGTAACTGACTACATGAAAATGCTCTTTTACAGCATTAGGTTGTCACCAGCTACTCCAACCTCAGCTTACATTCTTTCTAATGGGTCAGCTGATATTTCTCTCTCAAAGTGAATAGTAAAACATACATTTTGATAAAGGAAAGGGGAGTCCTGAGCCAGAATCCAAGCAGCACTTCATGGAAGTTGGGTGGGGACTAAACTTCTAAGTCAATGAGAACACTGGGTGGATTGAGTGCATTTGAAAGAGGGATCAACATAAGTCAGGGCAATAAATGAGAGGTGGAAAGATTTAAAAAACAATTCATTTCGAGGTAGCAGTTCTCTGCTAACAAGGCACTCTCCAAGATTACTTTGAGATGGCTGCCTTCCTAAGAGCCTGGGGAGAGGAGACTAAAATGTATGCAATTTCTGTACTCATGGTCATAGGGGATTGCCCATAACCAACGAGAATAATAAAAACGTAACAAAAATCTTTACAATGCCAGTGACTGGATGTAGATCTATTAGTCTCTACAGCCAGGACTCACGAACTGGTATACCACCTTCAATGTATTAGACTAGGTGATATGTTGATATCTGACCTCACTGATCCTTACAGAGGAGGGTCAGTGATCAATTGTTAAATTTCATTTCTTTGTGTGTGTGTGTGTGTGTGGGGGGAACAGGCAAGTGTGAGAAGATGTTTTCCACAGTGACAGATGACTCCAGGAATAGACACCTGTTTTTCATACATATTTCAATTTCCAGCCATGTCAAGCCCTGCCAATTGGAGACTGAGCTGGTGTGTGCTGGCGATCTGTCTGTGCTCACAAAGTGGGCATGAACTACACTTTTTGCAGCGAGGCACTATCATCCACGTCTGACAAGGTTGCCTGTGTGGGTAGAAGGGCTGCTAGACTGTGGCTGAAGTGAAAGAAGACATAGGGTTTCTCACTATCCTTCTGGGTATGCTTAGGGAGAGAAGTGCTTTGTCAAAATAAGAGATGAAAGTAAGACTTCTTATACCTTCTCATGTCTGTCTTGGAGACACTCTGTAGCTGAAGGTTTCATTTAGCTTTCATAAGGTTACAATGCTTAATCTCAGTAGGGTTATCAGTTCTGTCATGTATTATAAACCCTCCAATCAAGGCAGTGGGAAACAGTGTTTCTATTTAATACCCAGAGAAATGGTGGAAGTCAGCGATTGATACCAACACAATGATGGGAAAAAGTGTCCAGAGGTGCTACTCACATAATCTCATTTTACAACATCTTGAAAATTCAATAGAAAGGACTCCACTAACAATACCATTACACACCACTGATTATTGTTCTCAAATGTTCCTAAAGCTCTAAAAGCATAACCTAACAATAAAAATGCGCTATAAATACATCCCAACAATGTACTTAACTCTATTTTTTCTTTTAAAAACAAAAGCACACAGTGTTAGTCACAAGTCGTATAATTTCACTTAAGTAACTTCTTGACTAAAATTACATTATCGTTTCTTAAACGTTATATAAATATAAATAAATGAACTATTCCTTGACACTGGAAAGTATTTCCAAATAATTAGGAAAGGTGGGGAATATTGCACCTTGGGTTAACTATGTACTTAATATGTGATCTTTTTTGCAAGATCTTGTTTATCATGAGCTCTATGTTATTTGAAAAGGCATTTGGGGAAAAAAAAATTTCCTTGCAAAAAAACCCGTAAGAATATAAGTTTTCAAATTTCCTGCTATAAATGTGTCAGTGATTCTTGGTTTTATCTTTTGCCATTAAGACTTTTTGAATAAGTATATTTTTCAAATGGGTTAAAATTGTAGGAAGTTACTGCTATATCCTGTCTAAAAAACAAACAAACAGCTGAGAGCCGTACATGCAAACTATAATCCAGTTCTTAAAAAAAGATTTCAAACTAGTTTAGAAAAATATATTTTGTGCTTCCCGTTTGTGCTTACACCATGGAACGAGGAGAGAGTACATACCAGTCTACGTTATTGAGAGAAAAAGGTCAATATTATTTCCCTAAGAATATTATATTATTTCATTCTGTAATGGAAAGAACTAAGAAATATTTTTTTACAAATACATATTTTTGACTTAATAACATTAAAATACAAAACTGTTAATTTTTTAGTTTAACAAATTTCAATTTAAATTATTTTAATACTATTGACAATGCAGAACACTAAAGTTAAAACTATTCTTAAGACGATTTTCAAAACCATTGGAGAAGTCTGTGTCCTTTAAAAAAATTCATAATTATATCAACACTCATTTTCAAAGTGTCTTATGGAACTTCTTAAAATTAGTTGACTTAAAAAGGTAATGCAAATTAAAATTTAATGGTAATTTTAAAATGAAATCTACATATATTATTTTTAATAATGTCCTGAAATATTTTATATTATTACATTGTATTAATTTCTGTTGTCAAAGAATCTGGTGTTATATTAAAATATGTATCTAGAATATCTTTTTCATAGCTTGACTATCAAGACAAATTTCCAAAACCTGTTTTCTACTAAGGATCTGCAATATTACCACCTTAAAATTCTTTTGAAAATGATTACTTTAGGCTATATTCTTAGATGGTAATTTTGTGTATTCAGTCAGATTTGTTTACAGTTTTTATAAACAACGTTTACTGGAGAATGCAAGAAGCACCAGAAGAGAAAGTTTTCACTCCCTCAAACATAGTAAAATGATCAAACGTTTGGAATAGAAGCAAATTGTAAAAACGTGTCTTAAGTGAGCAGTTTTGCCCTAAGGAACCAAGCCTTTGTGTTTGATGATTCTTCCGTAAACCGGAGTTTATTTCTAAAAATTGATCCTTTTAATGTAAGAAAGTTGATGGCGAAAGAATTCCACTTACAAGTTTTTCCACTAGACACTATAAAACACCATCATAGCACCTTGCATCTTTGGCCTCTGCAGTTGAACCCCACAGTCGACTGTTGCCAGACCTAATTTTGAAAAATGGTGTTGTGTCTATAGGATGCAAATCATTTGGATGAAAATTCAGGTCAAATAGAAAAACCTGCTTGGTCCTAGATGCTCCATTTGAGTTGAGCAGTGAGAAGGCCAAAACTTCAATGGAACATAAAGAAAAGAGAGGGGAAAAGGGAAAAGGCAAGAGTAAAAAGAGAAAGCAAAGAAAGCTAGGTTTGATTTGGAAAGACAGATTCCACTATAGACTTTAGGGCTGTTCCACGCAAATGATGTTCCCTTCCCCCCAACTACAAGGATGGCTTGTCTGCAGCGTACTCTGTATGTGATCACCCTGTGGCAAGTATCTGACAGTTAGTTGAGTAGTTTTTTTATTTTCCCTTTAGATAGCAAGTGTTTATGACGTTTTCTTTGCTGAAGAAATTAAGACAGCCACATATAAAGAATACTTTTCTGAATGAGGTGTTTGGATATTTTTGAAAAGGATACTAGAATAAAACTTTTATTAACTTGAAAAATATGGGCAGGAAAACTTTTCAGAGAGCTCAGTCATCCTCGATGGCTCATAATTTGATAAAAGCTGGAGACTTTTCTGTTTCCAGATACAATCCTCATAATGCAAAATTATTCTTTACTGTTTTCCATTATATTTGCAGATTCTGTGCCTAGCTAAACTCTCATTTTACATTGGTTTATATTAAAACTCTAACGAACGATGTATTCACTTTGCTGAACAACAAAGTCAATGCGGAATGTAAAAGCACTTATGGAGAACTCTTTTTACATAAATAGGGGGCTCGTGTGGCATTCAATCTTATATGTGCTTTATCTTTCTAAGGACAACAGTTCAAAACCAGTGTTAAAATCGGCAGGAGAGTTACAAACTGAGAAATTCTAAATATTTTATGGATGTGCATGGAAATAATGTTTTAAAACTGGAGTCAGAAGCAGCTGCTGGAGGAAAAATGTTTTTTTTGAGTCACAGTCAACAACAGTCATATTATGTCAGGTTAGCTCACATCATTGTGTGCATTTACAATGCAACGTTTGTATGCTTCCATTGGTTTGGGAAAGAAAATTTAGAAGACTTAAAACACACAAACAGCAAATATAAAGAATCCTTTCTAGTTCTCGCAGACAGTATGACTCAGTAGTAAGAAACACCGTTCTGCTTGCAGAATCTACACTAAAACATGATTCTATACTTTTAAAAGTAAATCTAAACCCTGAGTCTTAAGCCAGAGAGTCCCCCATTCATAAAATAAGTACAAAAAATAAGACAAGTTATAGTTTTCTGTTTTTTCCCTTTGTTTATTTCACAAATGCCCCTTACTTCTTACATAGATTTAGGATAAAGTTCACTGGAGATCCTTAACAAATGAATAACCACTCATTATTCAGGTAGGTCATTCACAATTCTAAAATTGAAAAATGGCATAGAAGCAAATTATTTATTTTTCGTAATCTCTGGGTTAGACGTGTGAATGTAGTAATTGAAAAAGGAGAGTAATCAAAACTGTTTGAAGATAAATATTCAGGTAAAAATAGGATATTCTTCAAGATCTCATTTGGAAAAGAGATAACTGATAATTATTTAAGTGGGACCGTTCCTCTTCAATTCATTTAAACTGGTTTTTACTTCAGCACCCTTTTCATGGTAAGAACTGTTGTTCTAGCTCACTGGACTGACATAAAGATAATACTTATCAATATATTTATTGGATTTGGGTATTAGATGAGTCTAAATTACCCTAAAGTCTCAAATAAAATAATGAACCATATTATTCATGCTTTAAGAAATAACTCAGTAATATCACAACCAACACAGTCTGGAAATTAACTTTTATATTAATATTTTAAATTTATTTATACTAAATATTTTCCTTGAGTGTTGGTGATGTTGACCCAGTAATTAATTGGGAAAAAAAACATATTGTTCATCTTTAACACTCAGGAGAGAACTAGCTTCTTATTTCATATAACTCAATGAAAATTTCCAAATTTGTAAGTCAGTCTCTCTTCCTACTAGAGTATATGTTTGACCTTATTAAGCCATGAGGATTTAAACAGTATATTTTGAGTGTTTTTAAAGATACTGAACAGACTAAAATAATTTATATTGTTGAATGCTAAATGAAATGATTATATTTTAAGTATTAATTATCTCTAACCAAGGTTTAGATTTCTTAATTCATATCATTAGTTAACACTCAAATATTGGCTTTATTTTATCCTGGATCTATGGTCAAGCAGTGTCTGAGTCTGAAGTGACTCTAAATGCACACCTGCAGTTGCAATGTTCTTTCTTTTCCTTTTAATTATTAAAGGTGCTGTTTCCTGCTTTTACTTGTTATTAGTTCTGATACCCAAAAGGAACCTCTGTGCAGTGGGTTCAAATCAAGGCCAAGCATTTCATCTGGTCTGTGACTTCCCTTAATCAGCTGTCCCATAAAATTACAATTTAAAACAACGCCAGCCCCCATTGCCCCCTGCAAGTTGTAGTTCACATTAAAGCCGTAATATACCACGTAACTTGGCAGTAGAAACATGGTGAGTTGGGGGGATATGGAATTTGATGCTGACTTCACTGACGCTCTGCATTTCCATTTTGACCATCTTGTTATTGACTTACTCTGCATCCATCACCTTATTTGGATAATAAAACATGAAACAAATGCTCTACCTTTACATCTCTCTCTCTCCCTCTCTCTTTTTTTGTTTTTGTTTTTTTTAAAAAACATGTCCAGGTTGTCTGAAGTCCTGGAGATTTTCGCTCAGGTCTTTCTTTGGCGGTTTATTAAGAAAGTGTTTCTCCTATGTTTACTCTATATGAGAAAACTCAGTTCCATTTGCACATAGCTCAGGAAGAGCAAGGAGGTTTCATCTCCTTAAGTAGCTTTCATGTTTCTGCAGCAGCTCTGTGGTGAGGTCTCAGGCAAGTTCAGAGAGAAAGTATGCCATGATCAAAGTGGAGATGTCAACTCTTGGTTGCAAAAGTGAAAAGTCTGCCATCCAGATATATGTGCAAAGATCACAAATACCAGCCATGCATCGCCAAAAATCAGAAAAAGATTTTGAGTTATTTATATGCTGACTTCAACTTGTCTCTGGCTTGGTCTGAGAAAAAGAAATATGTAAAAATAGACAATGTAAAAATACATGTATAAATTTTAAAAATGAATGTTGATTTTTCTATTAGCACTTTTTAAAAAATTCATTGATGACAGCTGATGCCTTTAGCTTGGACTCAGTTCTGCAGGGAGCATGTTCTGCGTTTGGAGGACTCTATAGACAGAAGAGTTAGGGTGAGGTAGGATACAAAAAAAAAGATGGGATTGGAGGAAGAGTAAGATGTGGAGATCACCTTCCTCCCCACAGATACATCAGAAATACATCTACACGTGGAACTGTTCCTATAGAACACCCACTGAACGCTGGCAGAAGACCTCAGATCTCCCAAAAGGCAAAAAAAAAAAAGGTTACTCAGTCAAACATTTGGCTTCAAAAAGAATCATCTAGTGGTCTAACACAAATGTGAAAGCATTTCAAGGAAACATCAAAATACTCTAAAATTATGATTAGGTACTTTATTCTGTGAGATTGAAGACTTTTTAAACTTTCATTCTGGTTAGGGTTCAAATGGGGTAACCATCAGTTGTCTCAGTCTGAGAAGTAGACTTACCTACTTTTCCCTCCTAAGGTAAGAAAGAATTCAAATATTTAATACTTATAAAGCTTTCCATTCCAGATCTGGTTGGTCTTAAACTGGTTTGTTTTTTTTTTTTGCGGTAAGCGGGCCTCTCACTGTTGTGGTCTCTCCCGTTGCGGAGCGCAGGCTCCGGACGCGCAGGCTCAGCGGCCATGGCTCACGGGCCCAGCCGCTCCGCGGCATGTGGGATCTTCCCGGACCGGGGCACGAACCCGTGTCCCCTGCATCGGCAGTCGGACTCTCAACCACTGCACCACCAGGGAAGCCCCTTAAACTGTTGTATTGCTTTTTCCTTGGAGGCATAGCTAATGAATAGTTATTACAGGTTTTTTAAATTATTATTTCTATTTTCTAGTTGTGCTCATGAAGCAAAGAAGAGAAAGGCCCTCCTTTCCCATTAAGGAAGATGTAAATATTGAAATATGTTTTTATTAAGTCTCTCACAAGTATACGGTCACTATTTCTCATAATTAGCATATGTACAGATACAAGAGCCCACAAATGTGTCTGATTATTGGGCCATCAATTTCACTCTTATCAACTAAAGTAGTTTGACTTTATTATTTACATGATTCTTAAAATATGCGGGCCACTGACCACACAAATAAACATGTGCTTTTGGATCAGTAGAAAGCCTGGTGTTTATGAACAGGGTTCTTTGTATTTTTAACAATATCTGGCACATTTAAACAAAACTCTTTACTGAAACATGGAGCCTGGATGATTGTGTGCTTCGTGATCTATGCTGGGCAGGGGCCCCAACCTCTGCTCTTTAGGCAGACAGAAGTACAAAAATCTGTTATTGCAGTTTGACATTTTCTTTGCATGATTAGGTCAGTTGGTAAATCTCCACTTTGCAGTTCTTAGAAGCCCAGATTTCCTGTTACAAAGCAATGTGGTTCTGATTACAGCCTTATTGAAGTCCAGACTTAGTACCTATGTTCTGCTAGCAGTTTTACTTCTCATTTTCCATGTTAACACCAGCAACTTATTGACCTTACCTTCCTCTTCTTTGCCTGCAACGGTTGGGGAGATTGAGAATCCAAGGGGTCATAGTGAAGGAGATGAACACAGAGTATTATCCACATTATCAGTTCTGGTAAAAATGCTTTTAAGATGGAGAAGAGAATCATAATGAATCGAACTCAAAGAGAAAGTGATTGTCTAGTGCAGAGCTGTAGTGCATCGCTTTTCTGCTTTAATTCTGTCACCACCAAGTTCATTTGGTGAGACAATTGTCATTATCTTTCAAAGGAACATTGCCAAAGACTTCAAGATGTAGCATAAAAAGCCCCAGTCCTACCCAATATGAACATGGTGAATCTGGTCCATGGCACCATCTTTGCTCACCTGAATTACACAGCTTCTTATATAAATTAATATAAGCTTCTTCATAAGCTTATATAGACCTGCAAACTCACTGATAAAGCCTCCTAATGTGTCTCCTTCCTTTCATTCTTACTCTCTTACAATCCATTCCTCACAGAGGAGCCTGAATTTTCTTAAAAAAATGAATGTAAATAAGATCCTTTCTTTCTTCTGCTAGAATCCTTCCTCCAATGACTTTTCATTGCACGCTGATCAACATCCAAACTCCTTTTTGTGACATCAAAAACCTGCCAGAATCTAGGCCATACCGTTTCCCTGACCTCAGTTCCTATCCCTTCCTCTTTGCACACTGTATTTTATGCACAATGACTTTCTTCCTGGCTCTGCCTTGAAGACTATCTCTGGTTGTTCCTTCTTTTTGAAAGACTCTTTTCCTCGCTCATCACAGTTCTGACTTCTCAGCCATCGTTTAGGTCTCAGCTGACTCATCATGTCACCAATGCTAACAGTTCTTTCCAGGGCCACCTTATCTAAAGAATCCTCTGAGGGTTTCTCCTTCAACTACCTTATTTTATTTCCTTCACAGCACTCATTACTCTCTAGTATTATCTAGTTACTTCACTGGCTTACTTGTTTATTTTTTGTCTCCCTATACAGGAATGTGTGCTTCCTGAGGAAGGGGACTTTATCTTATTTTTGGTGGGCCATTGCCTGGCCTGCTAGAGCCACTCAATATATTTTTTGTTGGATGGATGGATTAATGACCAAATTATTGAATTTATTTAAGCCCACTGGCCAGAAAAAGCCCAGGACTGGTCTTAATCTACTACAACTAACTCAGGGCCCATTAACTTTCATCCCCTAGTTTCTATAGTTAGCTTAATTCTTGCCAGAGCCCTACATTCATTTAGTTTCTATTAGTGCCTAACGAGAGAACCGTGTTTCTAATCTCCTGCCCCACTCACAGCCCTTCTCTTCGTCTCCTATATCTCTGCCTTCCTGCCCATTTGCTGTTTGAATGTCTTTGCTCTGTTTGATTCCCTTTAGATTTTTTTAAAGTTCAAACTTATTTTCTTGTTTTCAGCATATTGTTTAAAAGCATACATGAACAAAAGACCTGGGAGTGGGAAGAGAGTGACCTTCAGGGAATAGGAAAGAAAGGGGATGGGGAGAGACTGGTAAGAACCAAGAGATCCTCTGAAGTTCAAGAAACCTCTTTACTAAAGAGGACAAAGGTCAGGGGATGGTGAAGTAATTCCTTTTCAAAGGTAGCCAGAAGGGAGACTGGAAATGACTAGCGCATTTACTCATCACTGATGGCAATGCTCTCTGCATTGTGCGGCCCAGACTTTAACGTCCTGCTTCAAAGCCATCCTGTGAGCCACACAGTTGAGGATATTAACAAGCGCTGGCTATTAAACACAATTTGATTGGCGGCTAAAGACATTTTCAGATGTGATGGACGAAACAGAGGCACTTATTTTCCGATTTCACATCTCCGTGACATATTCTTTAAATTTTTCTAAGGAGGATAAAATCCATTTTTAAGAGGGGTGGAGTTTTAACTGACCCACGAGTGTGGCAACAACACCTGTTCTGATTTTGTAGATGGGGAACCATGGAGTCCAACTAGTGGGCGATTACCTCAGGGTGATTCAGGCCATCGGTAGCGGGCGGGGAAGGGGGCTCCCGACTGGCCCACTGCGCTGCTTTGCCTTGCACCCACCCTTACAGCCCAGCTCTACATTTCCACGAGCGTAGGCAGGAAGACAATTACAAAACTTTGAAACACTGTTCATAAGAGGCATCTCATAGGCCTTTTTTGGGGGCATCTGGAAGGATACGGGGGTAGGAGAAAAACGGGCCTCAAATGGCTGAGGATATGCTATGAGGAAAAAAGTGTGCAGCTGGGGAACAAAAGGCCTCTTCCGTGTTAAACAAAGGAAAAATGCAGAGCTTGGGGGGCCGAAAGAGTGTAGAGGTTACTCCAGTCCTTCCACTGTACCATTCAGCCGGTCACAGGTGACGTACCAAGCCTGTTCACGATCCCAAATTGAGGCTAATACTTACCTTGCCGCTTGTCTTGAGGTCTAAACTGGTACTAGATTCACAGGAGATAGCCAGTAGTTGATAGTTTCAGAAATCATAAGATAATCTGAACTGTGTTAAAAATGAAGGATTGCTAGTAGTTTATAATAGGAGAACCTCAGATTCCTTTCCAAATCTCCAACAATTGAAAGTTAACTTTATAAGGGAGATCTTCAGCCACACAGAAGCCGAATTCAGTAAAAGCCCTTTCAAAAGATATTTCGTTATTTTACTTGTAGGTTGAACATGGGCCTGAAAATCAATGAGAATATGACCATTTAGAACATCTGGAAAAAAATGAAATCGGTTAGATGTCAGGTCACTGGATTGTTCCTGGGTAAAAGGGGTGAGGAAGAATTTTTTTTTCCTCTTAAAAAGCAATGTTATTTACCTTATGAAGTAAATCAACCATTTGAATGTTTGTTTTGAATTTTCATCTAGTTATATTAGCAGCATATAGACACAAGCTCCATATAACCTGGTAACTTGTTGCTATGTAGTTTTCTTTCATATAACTGTACTAAAAATATAGATAACCACAGATCATATTTATTAATCTGTGTTTTCATAGAAAACTTCCTAGATGAAGATTAAACTTCAAGCTTCTTATAAATTCGCCAAGCCAACTTATAAGTTTTTCTAAGGATGTTTTCAAGCATAGAAGTAGCTTTTTGTATGTTTATGAATTGTATAAGTAACTTGTATAATTGATTAAAAACAAACAAACGAACACAAATGCAGACTATACAAGAAGTTCTGTGGAAGAAAGAAAAAAATCATCTGAGTCCGTTACCTACAGATAATTGTTATTTGGTATATATCATCCAGACATGTTTCTATGTATTTAACAGTTTCTTCCTATTTGAAATCACACTGTGCTCTTTTCAATCTCATTTTAACTTAAAATATACCAATGGCTTTCAAAACCAATAAATGTATATTTGTAGCATTTTTAATGATTTGCATAATGGTCCATTTATATGGCTATGTCTTAATTTATTTAACTAATTCTCCTCTGAGACAATTTAAGTTTTTATATTCCCAATTATTTTTACTATTAAAACCTATACTTGTATTTGTCTGATTGTTTCTATAGGATTAATTCCTAACAGCAAAATTGCTAGGAGAAAGAAAATTCACGCTTTTAACTTTTTGATCTATATTTCCAAACTGCCCTCGGGAAAGTTGTTCCACCAAATGCCTCAGTGCTTATGAGTGGCTGTTCTCTCTTGTTAACATTGGACATTATAATTCTTTTAAATCTGTGCTTATATAGTAATATAAAAGTACCTCATTTTAATTTGCATTCCTCTGTTTACTGTTAAGCAGGAATAATTTTTCCCTATGTTTATTGACTAGCTGAGAGTCTACATTTGTGAATTGCTTGTTTCTGACCTTTGTCTAGTCTTCTACTGGCCATTAATCTTTTTCTGAGACTGATTCTTAACAACGTCTCGTATATTGGAGCTATTGCTGGTCATTTGGCAGATTTATAATTTTTAAATTTAGAATTCATGGCATCCAAAATTCCAAGGAAAAACTGACAAGGTTTGTACGGGCAGCAAAGTGCAGGGCACATATAGAAAAAGGGACGGACCTTGGGGAAAGATCCGAGGTCTCCCTTGACATTATTTAAAATAGTAGCTAAATTACAACATGAGGGAATAGGATTATGCATAAAAATATATTTCCTCATAGTTAACATTTTAAAGTGTTGGCTATGTTCTAGAACAGGATGTTGGGATCTTCTTCTGAGGGACTTTGTAAATGGGTTGCATTACCTTTCTGTCAGGCTTGAATAATCCAAAGGGATGGGCCAGACGACTGCTCAAGGGGTGCCTTTTGCCCAGAGTAATTATTTTCTTCTATTTTCACACTTGAACTTGAGGTTTTTAAAAGTCTTAGCTCAAGATTCTTTTCAGTAAATTTCAGCTAATGCTATCTATGTTGTCCTCCCTAAAGGGCTTTACAAAATTAAGAAATTCTAAACTATATTTCTAAACTTAAGGACAAATAGAAATAGGTCTGTCTTTCAATTCTACCTAATAACAGAACACATACATATAAAGTGTGACTATGAGGCATCTTCCTAAGCTTTAATTTCTTACTGCTCTCTTGTGGCCATTCAAATGAACTGTCAGATACTTTTTTTTTCAAACAGATCTTATTAATAGGAAAATTTTTTTCAAGCAGAGTCATCAAATTTTGTTTGTGTAGTGAATTTAGTGTCTCTGACATTTGAACATCAAGGCCACAAAATAATTCTTTATTTTTTTAACGAAGTACTTACTGCAGTGGGGTTGAAGAAGAGGAAAGGCTTGTTTCTCTTTGATATTTTAGTAAAACCAACCACTTTGTTATTCATCTATGAAGTCATCAAAAGGCTGAAGTTTGAAATAGTTCTGACCATTCTGAAGGTAAAATAATGCAATTCCCAGCTTGTTCCCTTATTGGGGTTTTGGGAATATCAGTAGGGTCTAAGTTTAGTCATCATAATGTAAAAGTTTCTTTTTATGGAAAAAAAAGTCAAAGACTGGCTATGTATTATAGCACAAGTAAGATAAAGCTAAGAAATAAAATCATTCTGTTACATTTTGGCCATGTAATACTGCCCATGAGTAGAGAGGACCCAGGAATTGCCGTCTCAGCAGTCTTAAGAAGTCAGAATAAATTGAAATGCTTTACTCTCCCAAGGCTGATTGTCCGTCATGCAAATTATGATGTTGTCTAACAAACCTCTAATTCATTTGACTTCAATTCCTACGACCACATCTATTCAAACACGGCAGGTTTTAAGTACAATTAGTAGCTACTCTGCCAGAATTAGCATAAATATATATTTTATTCATGGGGCTAATTCTTCTGTAAAATGAGGTCCATGCACTCCAGGCATTAAGCTATAGAGATAGAACCGAGCTCAGATTGTCCAGGGTTAAGTTACTGTAAATCTGTACTGGAGCAACATTTCTATGCAGTCCTGGGGATACAACAGTAACCACCCTCCCCCAGGGCATAGCCTCATAGAGTTTACAGTCTCATCTATGAGACAGACATAAACTGTGAAGGAATGTGGGATTACAACCATGATGAATACTAGGAAGAAAAGAAATGTGAGCAAATCTATCTGACCAGGAAGGTTAGATGAGGCTTTCCTGATGATGTAATGATACAGCCAAGATGTCAAGATGAATAGGAACTGAGGAGTCATAGAGAAAAAGCAGAAGGACCAGGGTGTGCAAAGGCCCTGCAGTAAGAGGGACAAGGAACTTTTAATGAAATGAAAGAAGGGTCAGTGACTTGGTAGTAGGAAAGCAAGAGGAAGCGTGAGAAGATTTAAAGCTGTTGAGATATGGTTTTATGGCTCAGTCAAGGGGTTAGTCTTTATTATAAAAGTATGAGAAAGACATCAAGATGCTCTAAGCAGATAATGATAGTATCTCCTTGTGTTTGAAAAGACCATTCTGCTTGATGTGTGGGGTCAGACTGATGAGAAGATGACACTTTGAGAGCTATTGCACTATTCCAGGTGAAAGATAACTGTAGCATTGATGGGGTGTGAGGAATATCTGAATAAAAGTACATGGGAGGTATAATCGTCAAGGCTTAGTGATGGTTTGGATGCTGGAGGTGAGGGTGACAGAAGTGCTCTGGATGATTCCTTGGTTTCTAGCTTCAATAACACAGTGACTGCTGGTTGTATTTACTAAGAGAAATGCCAGAGGTGACAAGTTTGGGGGACAAAGATTGGGTTTAAGTTGTATGTGAGATACACAAGTAGAGATATTAAAAAGGAAGGTGTCTATGTCCACCAAGAATTCAGGGGAAGGCTCTGTCATGAAAATATATATTTGCATGAACCTGGTATTCTAATGTGTGACTTTTATGAATTGCGGAGGGATAGAAAAATGATACAAATAATCTACCTTGTAAATAAAACAGGAAGAACTTAAACAAAAAAAAAGAGAGAGAGAGAAAGAGTATCTGCAGAGTGAGAAAAATTATTGGAGCAGATAGAGTAGATTCATGAGAACATGGTGCCACAGAGATCAGTGGAAGACTGTGATTACAGAAGAAAAAAACTGTTGCTGTGCTGAGCAGCTTAGAAAATAATAAATAGTAACAGCCAACACCTGGAGCATTTACTACTATGTGTCAGATATTTTTTCAGGGTTTTACCTATATTAATTCCTTGAATTCTTCCACCTGTACTATAATACAGATACTGTCATAACCCAATTCTGTGGGTGAAGAAAGTGAAATATGGAGAGGTTAAGTACCTTTTTTGAGATCACAAAACCAGTAAACAGAGGAGTTAGGATTCAAAACAAGGCAGTCTGACTGCAGAGTTCTGTGTTTTGTTTACCACTACGTAGTTCTGCCTCTTGACAAGTCAAAGATAGAGAAAAAACTGTGTTTGACTTCAGTGACATGGAGGTCTATCATGACCTTACCACAGACTGTTTGAATGGAAAGACAGAGCCAGACTAAAAACCACACTGAGGTGAATTGCAGAGTTGAGAGGGGAGGGGGAGGGGAAGGAGTGGACGCTGCATTTAGACACAGCTAGAAGAGCAGCTGTCCAGAATCATGGCTCTGAGAAATGTTGTTTCGTGTGTGTGTGTATATGTATTTCATTTCTTTATTTTTAAATTTGTTCTTATTTTTTATTTTATATTAAAAAATGTTTTTGGAGTACAGTTGATTTACAATGTTGTGTTAGTTTCAGCTGTACAGCAAAGTGGATATATGTGTGTGTATATATATATATATATATATATATATATATATATATATATATATATACATAAAAAGAATATACATTCTTTTTCCACATAGGTTATTACAGAATATTGAGTAGAGTTCCCTGTGCTATACAGTAGATCCTTGTTAGTTATCTATTTTATATACAGTAGTATGTATATGCTAATCCCAATCTCCTAATTTATCACTTCCCCCCACGTTTCCCCTTTGGTAACTGTAAGTTTGATTTAGAGATCGAGAAATATAGTTTGAAGCAATCCCAAGATAGAGTCATGCAAATAGTACTTTTTGAGGCCCGGCAACTATGGAAGATTCCAAAGATTCATATCATCTCTAGCTCGGTATGCGGGAGGAGTTCTGAAATCCGTCAGGCTCTTAGTTCTGTTTTAAAGTCAGACAAAAATCATTGGGTTACCTCTGATATTAAATTCCTGAGGTTAAAAACTATTTTATTCATCTGATTATCACTCCTATTCTCCAACTCAAACCCTTATTCCAGTGCTTTACACTTAGCAGGGAGCAATGGGGTTCTGGGGAAAGTCACTCTGGGGTTAGAGGACTTGAGTGCTTACCCTGCTCTCTATGGGCTGTGACTTTAGACAAATCCAAATCTCCTGGTTCTTCAGTTGTAAAAGAGGAAAAAACAGCCCCTTCCCAGTATTGCTGGTAGGGTTAAGAATCAAAATACTTTGTTAGCTACACCCTTCTATACAAACATTGGGTGCTAATATAGTAAACTTATTGAAAGAGAGAAAGAAGGAGAGAAGGAGTGAATGACCCTGGTCTGAGAGTTTCATTAGATGAAAAGAAATATAAATCTATTAAAAATGTGGGCACATAGTAGGTGTTCAATAACTATTTTTTGGTGGATTAATTGATTTTTTTTCCATTTGGGAAGGGCTGGAAACAACAGCATGCATGCAGTGGAGTCAGACAAAAATCACCCTGACCTTGGCCTGAGCACCATTCACATGAGCACATTGGCCAACAGAGGGGAATTTCATGTCAGCAGTAGTGATAGAACAGGCATTTCACATAAATATTTGTTGGTTGATTGATTGAACTGGTCATATCATCAACACTGCAGCGCAAAACATTTCGACAAGTGATCTTGGGAGATTTGCAAGGAACAGGCTTGCCAGCACTTGGGCAGGCAGACATTTCCTGAATAGTCACACTGCAATGCCCCTAATGAATTGCCCACCAGTGCCAATTAAATATAGTTGTAGTTAAACCTTCAGCGTGGTAGAAAATGACCTTTAGGACAGCTTCGGATTCACTGGGGAGTAGCCAGTTCTACAATGCTATAGTTTCACCCATAATTTGAGCAAGGAGAGGTGGCGGAAGATGAAGGACAGCTGATTGATGTCTGCATGGACTATAGATTCTTCCTCCAGAGCAAGTCTGAGAATGTTTAAATTTTTAGAAAGAGTGAGACTGCTAGCTCTTTCAGATGTTACACAATGTCCTCTGAAATTTTTTTTTCAGGTTTTAAAATATATCACTTTTTTAAGGTATTAACTTTTCAAATGATCAAAACAAACACACAAGAGCAACAAAAACAATGAACAGAGCAAATGAACAAAAGAGAAGAATAATGACATTAAGAACGAGTACCTGTCTATATTTGGGTCTGCAGGACGTGAGAGAGTTAATGTGAAACATGAAAAACTAACAGGAATTTTCTTCATCACACGTCTGGAGGAGATTCCATGGACCCTTCATCTTAGAACATACCCAGCTTTCCCTGACCATATTCCAGATGTCTCCAAGTACAAAACCACAGGGATGCCTAGTAGGATCAGGCACTAGAACAGGTCAAGGTGAAACGTAGATTTTCTATGTGGTTACTGATAGGAGCAGCCCAGACGAAGGCTGTCTCTCCTTACTTTCTCTTAGATGTGCATATGCTGTGTGGGCAGGGGCCCTTGAGATAGTTGCTTTTTGGAGCCTGGTGTCTTACTCCATGCAAATTCCAATTTACAATGAGACTATTTGGACATAAACTGTCCACTAAATTAATTTAAGGCCTGGAGCGGGGAGACCTTCAAGTAGGCAAAAGAGTAAGACGTGGAGATTACCTTCCTTCCCACAAATACATCAGAAATACATCTATGTGTGGAACAACTCCTAGAGGACACCTACTAAACACTGGCAGAAGACCACAGACTCCCCAAAAGGCAAGAAACTCCTCACATACCTGGGTAGGGCAAAAGAAAAAACAGAGACAAAAGAATAGGGATGGGACCTATGCCCCTGGGAGGGAGCTATGAAGGGACAGGGGGTGGGCAGGGGGGAAGCTTTGGAGCCACGGAGGAGAGCACAACAACAGTGGTGCAGGAGGCAAAGTGGAGAGATTTCCGCACAGAGGATCGGTGCTGACCAGCACTCACCAGCCTGAGAGGCTTGTCTGCTCACCCGCCGGGGCGGGTGGGTGCTGGGAGCTGAGGCTCAGGCTTCGGAGTTCAGATCCCAGGGAGAGGACTGGGGTTGGCTGCGTGAAGACAGCCTGAAGGGGTTAGTGTGCTAGCCAGGAGGAAAAACTCTGGACCTGCCAGAGAGGCAAGAGACCATTGTCTCAGGGTGCGTGAGGAGAGGGGCTTCCTGTTCCGTGTACCCACAGATGACAGAGCACCGTCTAAGTGAGCTCCAGAGACAGGTGCAAGCTATGGCTATTATCTCCAACACAGAGGCGTGCACAGACCACTACCACTGCCACTGCTGCCACCAAGGATCCTGTGTGCAAGTGCAGGTCACTACCCATACCCTCCCGGGAGCCTGTGCAGCTTGCCACTGCCAGGGTCCTGTGATCCAGGGCCAACTTCCCCAGGAGAACACATAGCATGCCTCAGGGTGCTGCAACATCACACCAACCTCTGCTGCTGCAGGCACGCCCTGTATTCAAATTGTGACTACCATACCCCTCCCTCTCCCCAGCCTGAGTGAGCAAGAGAGCCCTAATCAGCCACTGCTTTAAACCCCTCCTGTCTGGGCAGGGAACAGATGCCTGAGTTCGGCCTACACACAGAGGTGGGGCCAAAACCAAAGCTGAACACCAGGAGCTGTGTGAACAAAGAAGAGAAAGCGAAATTTCTCCATGCAGCCTCAGGAGCAGAGGACTAAATCCCCACAATTGGCTTGGTAAACCCTGTATCTGTGGAATACCTGAATAGAGGAGTGTTCCCAAAATTGTGGAGGTGGACTTTGAGGGCAACTGTGGATTTAGGGTTTGCTTTCTGCATTTGATTTCATTTTGGTTTTATGTTTATCTTAGTTTAGGTTTTACTGATTGTTTTCATTTGTGGGTTTGTTTATTGGTTTGGTTGCTCTCTTCCCTTTTTTTTCTCTCTTTTTGTGATGGTGTGTGTGTATATTTCTTTGTGTGATTTTGTCTGTTTGGTTTTGCTTTTACCATTTGTCTTTGGGGTTCTGTCTGTTCATTTTTTTCTTTTGTTTTGTTTTGTTTTTCTTCTGAGCCTTGCAGCTGGCAGGGTCTTGGTGCTCCGGCCTGGTGTCAGGCCTGAGCCTCTGAGATGGGAGAGCCGAGTTCAGGACATTGGACCACCAGAGACCTCCTGGCCCCATGTAGTATTAATCAGCGAGAGCTCTCCCAGAGATCTCGGTCTCAACACTAAGACCCAGCTCCACCCAATGGCCAGCAAGCTCCAGTGCTGGATGCCCCATGCTAAACAACTAGCAAAATAGGAACACAAACCCACCCATTAGCAGAGAGACTGCCCAAAGTCATACTAAGTTCACAGACACCCCAAAACCCACCACTGGATGCAGCCCTGCCCCCCAGAGGGACAAGATCCAGCTCCACCCACCAGGACACAGGCACCAATCCCCCCTCACTAGGAAGCATACACAAGCCACTGAACCAACCTCACCCACTAGGGGCAGACACCAGAAGTAAGAGGAACTACGAACCTGCAGCCTGTGAAAGGGAGACCCAAACACAATAAGTCAAAGAAAATGAGAAGACAGAGAAATATGCAGGAGATGAAGGAGCAAGGTAAAAACTCACCAGACCAAACAAATGAAGAGAAATAGGCAGTCTACCTGAAAAAGACTTCAGAGTAATGATAGTAAAGATGATCCAAAATCTTGGAAATAGAATGGAAAAAGTACAAGAAATGTTTAACAAGGACCTAGAAGAACTAAACAGCAAAGAAACAATGATGGACAACACAATAAATGAAATTAAAAATACTCTAGAAAGAATTACTAGCAGAATAACTAGTGGCAGAAGAACAGATAAGTGACCTGGAAGATAGAATAGTGGAAATAAATGATGCAAAGCAGAATAAAGAAAAAAGAATGAAAAGAATTGAGGACAATCTCAGAGACCTCTGGGACAACATTAAACACACCAACATTTGAATTATAGGTGTCTCAGAAGAAGAAGAGAAAAAGAAAGGGTCTAAGAAAATATTTGATGAGATTACAGTCGAAAACGTCCCTACCATGGGAAAGGAAATAGTCAATCAAGTCTAGGAAGCACAGAGAGTCCCATACAGGACAAACCCAAGGAGAAACACACCAAGACACATATTAATCAAAGTATCAAAAATTAGATATAAAGAAAAAATATAAAAAACAACAAATAACATACAAGGGAATCCCCATAAGGTTAACAGCTGATCTTACAGCCAAAACTCTGCAGGACATATTTAAAGTGATGAAAGGGAAAAACTTAAAACCAAGATTACTTTACACAGCAAGGATCTCATTCAGATTCAATGGAGAAATTAAAACCTTTACAGAGAGGCAAAAGTTAAGAGAATTCATACCACCAAACCAGCTTTACAAGAAATGCTAAAGGAACTTCTCTACGAAGGAAACAGAAGAGAAGGAAAAGGCCTACAAAAACAAAAACAAAACAATTAAGAAAATGGCAATAGGGGGCTTCCCTGGTGGTGCAGTGATTGAGAGTCCGCCTGCTGATGCAGGGGACATGGGTTTGTGCCCTGGTCTGGGCTAGGCCCGTGAGCCATAGCTGCTGGGCCTGCGCATCCGGAGCCTGTGCTCTGGAACGGGAGAGGCCACAACAGTGAGAAGCCCACATACCACAAAAAAAAAGAAAATGGCAATAGGAACATACATATCAATAATTACCTTAAATGTAAGTGGATTAAATGCTTCATCCCAAACACACAGACTGGCTGAATGGATACAAAAACAAGACCTGTATATATGCTGTCTACAAGAGACCCACTTCAGACCTAGGGACACATACTGACTGAAAGTGAGGGGATGGAAAAAGATTTTCCATGCAAATCGAAATCAAACGAAAGCTGGAGTAATTCTCATATCAGACAAAATAGACTTTAAAATAAAAACTATTACAAGAGACAAAGAAGGACACTACATAATGTTGAAGGGATCAATCCAAGAAGAAGGTGTAACAATTCTAAGTGTTTATGCGTCCAACATAGGAACACCTCCATACATAAGGCAAATGCTAATAGCCATAAAAGGGGAAATCGACAGTAACACAATAATAGTAGGGGACTTTAACACCACACTTTCACCAATGGACAGATCATCCAAAATGAAAATAAATAAGGAAACACAAGCTTTAAATGACACATTAGACCAGATGGACTTAATTGATATTTATAGGACATACCATGCAGAAACAACAGAATACACTTTCTTCTCAAGTGCACATGGAACATTCTCCAGGATAGATCATATCTTGGGTCACAAATCAAGCCTTGGTAAATTTAAGAAAATTGAAATTGTATCAAGTATCTTTTCCGACCACAATGCTATGAGAGTAGATATCAATTAAAGGAAAAAACTGTAAAAAATACAAACACATGGAAGCTAAACAATATGCTACTAAATAACCAAGAGATCACTGAAGAAATCAAAGAGGAAATCAAAAAATACCTAGAAATAAATGACAATGAAAACACGATGGCTCAAAACCTATGGGATGCAGCAAAAACAGTTCTAAGAGGGACGTTTATAGCAATACAACCCTACCTCAAGAAACAAGAAAAATCTCAGATAAACAACCTAACCTTACACCTAAAGCAGGTAGAGAAAGAAGAACAAAAACCCCCCAAAGTTAGCAGAAGGTAAGAAATCATAAAGATCAGATCAGAAATAAATGAAAAAGAAATGAAGGAAACAGTAGTGAAGATCAAGAAAACTAAAAGCTGGTTCTTTGAGAAGATAAACAAAATTGATAAACTATTAGCCAGACTCATCAAGAAAAAAAGGGAGTAGACTCAGATCAACAGAATTAGACATGAAAGAGGAGAATTAACAACTGACACTGCAGAAATACAAAGGATCATGAGAGACTACTACAAGCAACTATATGCCAATAAAATAGACAACCTGTAAGAAATGGAGAGATTCTTAGAAAGGTACAAGCTTCTAAAACAGAACTAGGAAGAAATAGAAAATATGAACTGACCAATCACAAGCACTGAAATTGAAACTGTGATTTAAAATCTTCCAACAATAGCTGATTCACTTTGTTATAAAGCAGAAACTAACACACCATAGTAAAGCAATTATAGTCCAATAAAGATGTTAAAAAAAAAAATCTTCCAACAAACAAAAGCCCAGGACCAGATTGCTTCACAGGTGAATTCTATCAAACATTTAGAGAAGAGCTAACACCTATCCTCCTCAAACTCTTCCAAAACATAGCAGAGGGAAGAACACTCCCCAACTCATTCTATGAGGCCACCATCGCCCTGATACCAAAACCAGACAAAAATGTCACAAGAAAAGAAAATTATAGACCAATACCACTGATGAACAAGATGCAAAAATCCTCAACAAAATACTAGCAAACAGAATCCAACAGCACATTAAAAGGATCATACATGGGCTTCCCTGGTGGCTCAGTGGTTGAGAGTCCGCCTGCTGATGCAGGGGACACAGGTTCATGCCCTGGTCCGGGAAGATCCCACATGCTGCGGAGCAGCTAGGCCCATGAGCCATGGCCGCTGAGCCTGCGCGTCCGGAGCCTGTGCTCCACAATGGGAGAGGCCACAACAGTGAGAGGCCCGTGTACCGCAAAAAAAAAAAAAAAAAAAAAAAAAAAAAAAAAAAAAAAAAAAAAAAAATCATACACCATGATCAAGTGGGGTTTATCCCAGGAATGCAAGAATTCTTCAATATATGCAAATCAATCAATGTGATACACCATATTAACAAATTGAAAGATAAAAACCAGATGATAATCTCAATAAATGCAGAAAAAGCTTTTGACAAAATTCAACACCCATTTATGATAAAAACTCTCCAGAAAGTGGGAAGAGAAGGAACCTACCTCAACACAATAAAGGCCATATACGGCAAAGCCACCACCAATATCTTTCTCGATGGTGAAAAACTGAAAGCATTTCCTCTAGATCAGGAACATGACAAGGGTGCCCAATCTTGCCACTATTATTCAACAAAGTATTGGAAGTTTTAGCCATGTCAATCAGAGAAGAAAAAGAAATAAAAGGAACCCAAATTGGAAAAGAAGAAATAAAACAGTCACTGTTTTATTTATCATGTCACAGATGACATGATACTATACATAGAAAATCCTAAAGATGCTACCAGAAAACTGCTAGAGCTAATCAATGAATTTGGTAAAGTAGCAGGATACAAAATTAATGCAATGATATCTCTTTCATTCCTATACACTAACAATCAAAAATCTGAAAGAGAAATTACGGAAACACTCCCATTTACCATTGCAACAAAAAGAAAAAAATACCTAGGAATATACCTACCTAAGGAGACAAAAGACCTGTAGGTAGAAAACTATAAGACACTGATGAAAGAAATCAAAGATGATAGAAACAGATGGAGAGATATACCATGTTCTTGGATTGGAAGAATCTACATTGTGAAAATGACTTACTACCCAAAGTAATCTACAGATTCAATGCAATCCCTATCAAACGACCAAGGGCATTTTTCACAGAACTAGAAAAAAAAATTTTTACAATTGGTATGGAAACACAAAAGACCCTGAATAGCCAAAGCAATCTTGAGAAAGAAAGAAATAGAGCTGGAGGAATCAGGCTCCCAGACTTCAGACTATACTACAAAGCTACGGTACTCAAGACAGTATGGTACTGGCACAGAAACAGAAATACAGATCAATGAAACAGGATAGAAAGCCCAGAGTAAACCCACGCACAAATGGTCACCTTATCTTTGATAAAGGAGGCAAAGATATGCAATGGAGAAAAGACAGCCTCTTCAATAAGTGGCACTGGGAAAACTGGAGAACTACATGTAAAAGAATGAAATTAGAAAAATTCCTAATACCATACAAAAAAACAAAGCCAAATGGATTAAGGAACTAAATGTAAGGCCAGACACTACAAATTTCTTAGAGGATAACATAGGCAAAACACTCTATGACATAAATCACAGCAAGATCCTTTTTGACCCACCTCTTAGAGAAATGGAAATAAAAACATAAACAAATGGGATGTAAGGAAAGTTAAAACCTTTTGCACAGCAAAGGAAACCATGAACAAGATGAAAGGACAACCCTCAGAATGGGAGAAAATATTTGCAAATGAAGCAACTGATAAAGGATTCATTTCCAAAATATACAAGCAGCTCATGCAGCTCAATATCAAAAAAACAAACGAATCCAAAAATGGGCAGAAGACCTTAATAGACATTTCTCCAAGGAAGATATACAGATTGCCAACAAACACATGAAAGAATGCTCAACATCACTAATCAGTAGAGAAATGCAAATCAAAACTACAATGAGGTATCACCTCACACCAGTCAGAATGGCCATCATCAAAAAATCTACAAACAATAAATGCTGGAGAGGGTGGGAGAAAAGGGAACCCCTTGCACTGTTGGTGGGAATGTAAATTGATACAGCCATTATGGAGAACAATATGGAGCTTCCTTAAAAATCTAAAAATAGAACTACCATATGACCCAGCAATCCCACTTCTGGGCTTGTACCCTGAGCAAATCATAATTCAAAAAGAGACATGTACCACAATGTTCATTGCAGCTCTATTTACAATAGCCAGGACATGGAAGCAACATAAGTGTCCATTGACAGATGAATGGATAAAGAAGATGTGGCACATATACACAATGGAATATTATTCAGCCATAAAATCAATGAAATAGAGTTATTTGTAGTGAGTTGGATGGACCTGAAGTCTGTCATAGAGAGTGAAGTAAGTCAGAAAGAGAAAAATAAATACCGTATGCTAACACACATATATATGGAATCTAAAAGAAAAAACGGTTCTGATGAACCTAGGGGCAGCACAAGAATAAATACTCAGATGTAGAAAATGGGCTTGAGGACACGCAGAGGGGGAAGGGTAAGCTGGGACGAAGTGAGAGAGTAGTATTGACATATATACACTAGCAAATGTAAAATAGATAGCTAGTGGGAAGCAGCTGCATGGCACTGGGAGATCAGCTTGTGCTTTGTGACCATCCAGAGTGGTGGGATAGGGAGGGGGTATGGGGATATATGTATTCATATAGCTGATTCATTTTGTTGTACAGCAGAAACTAATGCAACATTGTAAAGCAATTATGCTCCAAGAAAGATGTAAAAAAAAAGAAAAAGAAAAAAATAATTAAGCCTGGAGGTCTGAAATTAAAAGCTGTATGCTGCAATATAGCACCAGTTGAATGTAGGACTAAATGTTATATTTGAAATATAGCAGTGTGATTAGTTTTAGGAATAACATTTTAAAAGACTAGTATTTATTAGTGTATGGGCAGTCAGGCCCCTAAATACCGTTGCAAAAGAATTCATGATTATACTCGGTTACCTGCATGACGACAGCATCCACATTCCTTCTTGTAAGTAACAGACACTTACCCGGACTTTATACATCTGTTGGAACCCTCTGGTGAAATTGCTGCTTCTCCCTAATTGGGGTAGTTAAACACAGATGCTTCGGACACACAGGCTTTCAGAAGATGACTCCATCCTCCTCTTTTAGCTTCAACACCCTGCCTCGCTCAGTCCTAAGACTTTTCCTTAGCCTACAGAATTTTCCTTTTGCCCTCTTCTAATGTGGCAGTGTTAACTTTAGCTTACTCATGTTTGACTCAAACCTGACAGTTCCGTATTTTCTGTATAAAATTTGCATTAACTTATATGAAAGAGAAAACTGCACTTCCATTTTTAAAACCAGACAACTAGGTGATTTATCACATGCATATCCAGCTATCATGGTCATTTCGGCATAGTCGGTAACATTTCTTTCCCACTCCAGAAAATATCAGAATGAAAAATGGTAAGAATGATGTTATAACAGAGATGACAGTGAATCTGCTTTAATGTAAAAAGAAGACAAATAATAAGCCTTGGTATTTTGGTATTAGTAATCACCAGTGACACACTTCACACTTGGTTGCCACCATAGCTGAGTACTGTTTCCTAGGACAAGTGCCCCAAAGAGAGGTTTGACTCAGAATGAAGAGTCAGACCAGCTAATGGGTTAATGTCTCTGTGCCTACCACCTCCTCATAACTCTCACCTCGTAAGCCTCCAAGATCTGGACTGAGGGGCTAAGGCAAGAGCTCTGTGCATGTGGACTGTATGAGAAGCCTCAGGCAACGGAAGGAGACCAAAGTCAGGCAGACTCTGACATTTCCACGGCTGTCCTGACAATGTTCATTCTAGCTCATTACTCTCTAAGTGTTATTAGATTATTTTTCTAAATAAAAGTATACTTCAGTAAACAACAGTAATCTCTTCATTATAATTATAATTGTGTCAAGAACTCTTAATTTCCACTAAATACTTCTGTAGTACTTTTATTCTCATTTCAAACTATTCATATATCCAAGTATAAAATGAAGATTTAATAAATATTTATTGAGCATTTACTACATTCTAAACTCTATGCAATCTCTGCAGACGCAACAATAAACAGAATAATTTCTGTCATCACAGAGTTTACATTCTTAACGGGGAAATAGATAAGCAAAAGCAATTATAACACAGTTTTATAAGTGTTATAGAGGGTAAGCACGTGGTACTGTTGGGGCAAATAATAAAAGGCACCTAATCCCATCTGCAAGTAAGAGTCCCCTGACTTCCTGGAAGACATGGTAACTCAGCTGTTGTCTAAGGGATGACTAGGAGTTAGTCAGGCTAAAGGATCAGTGTTAAGGGAGTGAGATCCAATCAAATGGAATGCCTTGTGCAAAGGCCTCAAGACAAGGGAGAGATGATGCATGCAAGGAACCACAAGACGTTACCTATGTCTGGAGTCAAAAGTTCAGGATGAGAAGGGACAAGATCAAGTAGAAATCAGAAAATAAGACCTCTAAGCCATGTTAAGAATTTGGCCTTTATTGTAAGGGCAATGGGAAGCCATTGAAAAGTTACATATGTGGTAAGATTAGATCTATATTTTAGGAAGATCACTTGGATATTACTGTAGAGGATACAGGAATCCCTTGTTACCCACATTATCATTAGTGCAGCTTATACTGTCTCAATTCAGGGGTAAGGAGACTCATAAATTTTTATATAAATCTCCCACTCTCCAAACCTTTGCTAGTCACTATGCCAAATAGATTGAGAACTTAATGTCCTTCTCTATCTGAATTCCTGCTGTGCAAACTGAGGAAGCAAATAGATCCAGAAAATGAAGAACATTTGTAAATTTAAGTGGGGTAATAATGGAGGGTAGAGCCTAATCAAGGTAGTAAATTGGCAGTGGCCTGAGGATTTGAGAGGTATTTCGAATAGAGCATCAATAGGCCATTGTGATAGGTTCTATGTAGAGGGGAGTTCAAGCATGATGAAGGCAGAGAGTGAAGAATGATGTGAAATTATCTGTTTGGGAGAAGTCTGTGGTGTTTCTACTGCTGTGATAGGAAACAAAGGAAGAGGACTCACTTTTGGTGAAGGGCATATGGGGATCACGGGATATAAAAAAATATAGATTCTATTTGGGACACACTGAATTTAAGGTGTCAGTGGGAGACAAGTGAAACTGTCCAGTAAGCAGTTAGATGTTTGAGTCTAAAAGTAAGGAAAGGTCTGTGTTAGAGCATGGACTTGAGGATATGGGGAGGGGGAAGGGTAAGCTGTGACGAAGTGAGAGAGTGGCATAGACATATATACACTACCAAACGTCGGGTGGATACCTAGTGGGAAGCAGTCACATGGCACAGGGAGATCAGCTAGGTGAGTGGTTTGTGACCACCTCGAGGGGTGGGATAGGGAGGGTGGGAGGGAGGGTGACAAAAGAGGGAAGAGTTATGGGAACATATGTATATGTATAACTGATTCACTTTGTTGTAAAAGAGAAACTAACACACTATTGTAAAACAGTTATACTCAAATAAAGATGTTAAAATAAATAAATAAATAAAAATAAAAATGTAAAAAATAAAAATAAAAAAAAAAAAAGTAAGGAAAGGGATCGTGGCTGAAGATACAGAATTTCTAGCTATTATTGGTTTATTGGTGTAGCAGAGACTGCTAGTTGTCCACTAAAATCCATCTGTCCCTTCTCTCCAAATCCACATTTTCCAGCTCTCACTGTGGAGTCATGTGGTCTTGTCCACATTCTCACCAGTGCAATATGAATAGACTTGATGTATGTAACTCCCATGTCGTTGCTTTAAAGAGTAGTCTCTACCCCTGAACTTCCGCTTTTCTTTTTGCCTCCCTCAGGTCCCCGAACTTAACAGAAAGCCAGCTTCAAACAGCAGGCAATGGTGATGCAGATGATTCAGGGATGCAGAGAAAAAGACAAAAGAAGTTGGGTTGCTGAGTGACAGCGTAGAGCAAGGCTGGACCATGTGCAACTTGGCTCTTAGGTGAGAAAGAGATAAACCTCATTATTTAGACCACTCTTCTTTTCATTGTAGCTTAGTCTCCACCCTAAAGAACAGAAATGGTAATCCTATAGGAGTATATTAGATACACCAGGGAAAAGTATGTAAAGTGAGAAAAGAAAAACCTGTAATAGGACCTTGCAAAACAACATTGAAAAAGTAGGTGGACAAGAATCCTGAAAAAGGAGATGAAAGGTGTAACCTGAAATATAGGAGGATGTGGCGAGCATTGCCCTCTGAGGAAGGCACCATTAAGACCCTCATAAGCCTCAGGGCCCGATTGTAGTCTCCTTGGTATGCATCCTGGACTTTATGGTATGAACGTAAAAAGGGAGATGGCCTTTGGCCAAATCGCTCCAGGGACCTGCTCAGTTACTGGGAGTCCCTGGTTGTTCCCTAAAGCTAGGAAAAGCAACCCTGGAGGGGAAATTGGTGCCTTTGAGGGAGAAGCCGAGAAGCCAATCAACCAGCTGATGCCGATAAGGCGTGACTAAGCCGAGAAGCCAATCAACCAGCTGATGCCGATAAGGCATGACTAAGCAAATTCCCTGCTTTAGGGGTATATATACGGCTACGCTTTGTTATTAAACTTGCCTTGCAACCATCAGTTGCTTGTGCCCTTCTGATCCCATACCTTGGTGCGTTCAGTTCCCTACCCCCTCTCGTCGATTGTAGCTGCACTTTGAGGACCCGCCGCGGCTGGTGGCAGGAGGAAATCAAGGGGTGAGTCTCTTCCTGTAAGCTTAGGGAAGATTGTTTCAGGAAGAAAGAGTGGTCACTAGTGTCAAATGATGCTAATAGAGCAACAAAATAAGAACCAGGGGAAGGGTCAAGGAGGCCATTGGTGACCCCCATAAGAACAGGTTGGGAGTGGTGGTGTGAAGAGATCCAGAGAGGTAAGAGAATGGAGTTTACACAGACAGCATTTTAAAGAAATTTGGTGTGGCAGAAAGGAGAGAGACGGAGCCAGAATTATGGATGGGAATAGGATCAGCAACTAATAGCTAACATTTTCTGAGTGCTTATGAGGGGCCAGGTCATATTTCAAACACTTTAAGTATGTTTTCCCATTCAGTCCTTACAACAGCCCTATTAAGTTAGTTCTACTATGTACATTCTATGGAAAACCAAGGCACAAAGATGTCAAATAACTAAGTTTGGGGGGCATCCTTAATCAGCTTGTGCTGTAGCAGCTGGTCAGACGGCTTAGGGAAGATATGTATGCCTGTTCTTTCTATATGCATAACATATAGCATGGAATATGCTGTATGCAAGCATACTGGAAGCTTCCTTCTTTAACTATTTTTGCTGAATATAAGCTGAAAGTTAAAGTGAGACCCAACAAAATGTTTAACACCAAGGCAAAGCAAATCAGTTGCTCCACCCCAAGCAAGACCCAGAACCTTTTCTATTTGCCTCAGTCTCTGAGGCCTGATTAGTTAGGGAAGGATGCTTCCAGATGTTCTGCACTGATAATAATCACCATCATCTGTTAGTCACAACATGAATTATAGATTTGATTTGTGGGTCCATTTGGAAATGCTTGCCCTGGATGCCAACATTATTAACCTTGTTGTTTATTTGAAATAAGTACCTGGGGATCTAGAAATACAGCTAGGAAAACATAGAAGAAAGGATTTCTGGGGAGGGGTGAGGGCCCCATTGCTGGTGTGGTGACTACGAATTTATTGTGGTATTTATCTGCACAGTTATATGATTTCCTCCAAGTACTATTCAGCCACTGAGAAGCATATGATGAGAGGGAGGTGGTCAGAGTTCTCTAGCCTTGGACTTCTGCCAGTAGGTGATGGAAGAATAATGAGCAAAGTGGTAAGGATATTAAAAACAGAGATGTTGAAATGATGGACTGTGAGACTTAAGCTGTGTAGAAAAGGAAGATATGGTAGAGTTGATCAAGAGACTGAAGCAAGGTCAATGATTTTGCAAATAGGTCCATGAGAGCAGGCATCTTTGACTTCCTGGTTCACTCCAAGATATCCAGTGTCTAGAACAATATAAGGTACCAAGTGGGCTCTCAGTACTATTTGTTAAGTGGTATAAAATTGAGATGAAAGATTAAAGTATTGGAAATAATTAAGCAACAGTCAAAGAATAAGAGTTTTGGGTCAAATCCCTATAGAGTATGAATTTGCAATTTAAGAGCTAGACCAGTTTCAGGTAAAGATTAATGTCCCAGATTTACAACTTGGTGGTGGGTGCCTGAAGGGCACTGTGCGGGAAAGTAAGTCACTGGAGGTGAGGTCAACATTCTGAGAGCTAAGGGTTTGTTTGAGTTGAACACACATTTTTCCAGGCGCTCAGAATTATAACAGAACCTGTGGAAGGGAGGAAAATTATAATCCCAGGTGCCAAGGCAATCAGTAAGTGAAAGGGTATGATTGGATCTGAAGACAACACACTGAAGGACAGAGGATGGTATAAAAGTCAAAGACAAAAATTCCAGCTAGCATCACTCAGTAATAATAATGCTTAATGTGTTCCATTCACCTGGCTAAAGTAGCTGACAATGGATACTTTATAGCCCGATTTACCTGTTTTCATGGTCTAAAATGAAATATTGATTGCCTGTCTGGAAAATTATTCCATTCTGTGCCATATGACATGAATCTTCCTTCTTTTTTTCCATATGCCAAAATTGGATGAATCTATAAAGGTGAATTTATTCGACAGTAATGATCAATCAATCAAAAAAATTCAAGCCAGTTTCTGAAAATGTATATTGTCTAGTCTTTGTTCAAGTTTCTGATATTTGTCTAATAATGTGTTTGCAAATTCTTATTACTATGCTTTCTAGATAAGAATTTTCTATTTATTTTTTATTTTCTTTGCAATGGTATGCATAATTTGGAGCTGTGTATGTCAGATATCTTTAGTAGGCCGAAGTCTTTCACTTTTTTATTGTTGTATGTTGTTTACTTGTTGATGGAATTTGAAATTAACATTATCCAAATTTGTCAATACAAATATTTCCTTTTAAATGACCAGTTTTTATTGTGATGATATTGTGTATAGTTCTACTTATTTTGTTGAATGTCTTGCAACTGAAATTTATCTCAGTTTTTTTATGATGTCTAGAAACAAACAAAGGTTATAGGTTCCTTCGTTTGCATACCTGGAAGAGAAAATGGAAAACTGAGGCAATCATATCAATAATTTAAGTATATAAATGACTTGGCTATTTCTTTCAAAAGTGTTTCTTCAACTGTGTTACCTGGATATTTGTTTAATTCTCCTCACTCCTCTCTTTCCATAGTGAGACAGTGTCTGAATCAGAAACCAAAGAAGTTTCTAACGCTTTGGTTAAAGAATGGGTGAAAATGTTCTGATGTCTGTGCTGTAATGTGTAGAACCTGTCACAGCCAAAAAAATATTAACAAAGGCTCCTTTACCTTGACTCTCATTAGCTAAAATTTAAGGAACAGAATCCCACCAGTGAGTAGACCATTTCAGAAAGAGTGTTTTCATGCTGAACTCTTGATTCCTTTGTCTTTGGAAAGCTGAAAGTCACCAGACACTGATAGCTTGTTCCACTATTCTCTAGTATTCTTTTCTTTTCATTACTTCAACTATGCTAGTCAAATGAGTTTCCATGGCCCCGTCCTCAAAAGTTGTACAGGGCATGATGGCTTGTTTTGCTTGGCAAAATTCTCTAGAACGTGATTCATTGTCTGCAGGTGATTCATGGTTAGGAAATTAATTCTGAACCTGCCAGTGATTGAGGTTGATTAAAGTCCAGAAGTCCCTGCCGTCTATTCACTAGCACTCTTTGTCAACTGGAATATTTCTATAATAAAAAAAGAGCCGAAAGTAGATGTGCTTGATGCGTGGAATTTACATGCATGTTTGCATCTTTTGAAAGAGCTACTCAAGACTACACAATTTTAACACTTGGCATGAAAATCACTGTAAAAGTGTCTGACTGAATGAATCACATTTTACAAATAAATATCTGTCAAATGGTGCAATTACTTCAGATCCAGTCATTAAGCAATAAAATAAAGCAGTAAATAGGATACATCTGCTGCAAAGTGCTATAGAAATGTGAGTTTCCTTCTCAAGTTACTTGCCTTTTAATATTTTGGCCTAATTGGTGGAATGATTCACTAGAAACATCAACCATTCAACCTAATCATGGTACCAAAAAAGGAGGGGAAAAAGGCTTCCTATACCAGTCAATAGGACAAGAAAAAAAAAAAAAAAAAAAGCCCCTTACCCAAGAAAAGAAAGCATAAAACAGGGATGGGACATAAAGCATTGCTTTTATGTGCCACTAAAAGGAATGCTTTGAGATGAAGGATCATGCATCCTTTGAAAAGCAATAACAGCATCTCAAGGTGTTATCTAGTTTCCTACCATTAAAAAGCACCTAGTTGTGCCCATGCACATAAAAGTAAATTTAAGGAGATAATTACCTTTGTAAATCAACTGAAATTCTTTAAGTGTTTGCTTTCTCATAAATAAACATGGATGATATTATCCTCACAATTCTCTATCACTTTGTCAGTTGTTACAGAGTTTATATTGATAGGGAGGCCAGGCAACTCATTAGGTAATTATGATCTCTTGACATATGGATAGACGTCATAAAATATTAAGTTTTCTTTCTCCAGTTGTCCTCCCTTCTATATGAGTAATTATAAAAAGGACCATAAGAAATAGGAAACCTGTGAAAATTCAGTTTGGTAAAATACTTAAAATAAGTTTTTGTTGGGATTTGATTATGAAAAGTACATTTTTTGTTGTTGAAACTTTAGAAAAAATAAGCAGAAGAAATTAAAAATCACATAATCTTTTCATTCAGGTAACTAATGTGGGTGCCTAGATGTCTTGTGATTTTTCTACATTTTTCATTGTATATTCTTAAGCCTGGACCAAAAGAGGCTTCCTTTGTTTCTGTTTTCTCCCTTGTACCTCTGTCACTATGATAAAAACAGTATGCTCAGACTATCACACTGCTCTGAGGAGGATGAGAAACATGTGGAGCAGAGCTGTTCCAGCCAATCCACATACCAATAGTGACGCACAAATGCATGAGTGATAATAAACAATTGTGGTTTGGGTGATTTGTTATGCAGCAATAGCTAGCAGATGCAATGTGCATATAAATATCTGTGTATGAGTATATACATATATGTGAATATACGTATATATACATATTTTTTAATAAAATCAAAAGCATAATGTCCTTTAGCCTGTTTTTTCAGATAATGTATGTTAATTGAATTAATATAGAATACACTATCTCAAGTATAAATACAAAATTATTTCCATTTTTGTCTTACTGCTAGAGTGTGAGGTCTTTGAAAGCAGACACCACTGGATGCCAGTGCCCGGCCAGGATCTGTCTAACAGTAAGAACTAAACAAATATATACAGACTAAGTTAAAATCTTCAGACACTGTTTTAATGGTTGCATTTTTTCCATTGTATATATGCATGCATTGTGATATTTCTAACCAGTCCCTTATTTTTATTTTTGTTGAAATTCTTTTCTGTGCACATTTATGATTATTTCCTTAGGAAAATATCTTACAAGTAGAATTTGGGGGCCAAAGTATATGGAAAGGATAGCTATTTAAATAAAATCCTTTTTATCAGCATCTTTGCAATCACAATTTGGCAAAGGGTTTTGTTTTGTTTCTTTTTCTTCTATCTTATTTGATTCATAATGTGGCCTTTCTAGATTAAGGTGAGAAAAAAAAGTGGTCTCAGATTGTTCCTCATGCAAGGGAAGGTTAAAAGTGGGTATATTTTCCCCCTTTAAAAAGATAACCTGTAACCTCACCCTATTCTATCATTTTCTCTTTGCTGCCTTTTAGGCTTTCTTTCATGTCCGGTCAATAAAAGTCTATTGAGGTTCTATGTGTGGGGTTCATCTCTCATCAATCTCTTCTCTAAAGGCACTGCCCCTCCTCCTCCATTTCACACCCAAGGGAATGTACACATGGAGTAGCAGAGTGCAGGGACTACTAAAGTAGGTTGAAAATTCCAAAGATAGGACTTATCAAAGAGAGGAGAGTGACAATCTTACCTTCTTTGGGCACACTCCTTTTGTCTAGCTTGAGGAGACTTTTCGTTGCCTTTCAGTTTGGACGGGTTTTAGAGCAAAGACCTGGACGTTGACCAGAGGGGCAGAGACCTTATTAGCAACCATAAGTGAGGGTGGGCACGCTACCGCAGAGGAACTTACACCCACACCACTATACTGAGCGGTAGCCTTTCAAATGAGCCCTAATTACGTCTGAACCTCTTCCTTCCTCATCTCTAGGGGTCATTCTACAAGCTGACTTCATGGTGAACAAAGACACTTGCTTTCTCATGGTACCTGTTCAAAGTATAATAGACTTGTCAATCCATGTTAATGTTATTCCCACATTCTGCTAAGCACTATATTTATTACAAAACATAAAAGATGATAGGCTGACAGTTTTCTTTTCTTTTTAGTACAGACACTAGCTTTTACTATGCCCAGTCTATTTTAATTGATGTGTATTTCTATAGCTAAAGAAACTTCTGTTCATTTTTTCTAAACTATACTAATTTCTATTTTGACGTTGTTATTATGTTCGCTTCAGGGCTGTAGCTAAGGAAATATGATCAGAGAATTTAATTCTACCTTGAAACAGGTATACAGTTAGTAAATGTCAGAAAAAAGAAGAGGGGGTGGGTTTCTTTTAGTTTCAAATAACTGTAATTTTGGTCCACTCCTGATAGCAGAATTGTCTTGGACTAATTTAGATATAACCCCTTTTAACTGAGTTGAAACATTTTCTCCAGGGTCAGAATTTGATTCCATACTTAGAATAAAAGCTGAAAGGATCTTGAACTCTGCCCCACCCCCAATAAACACCCACGAAGGCCATGGCTTGTCACTCATATGAAGTTGTGCTTGTAAGCAGCCTATTTCAAACCAAAATTACAGCTGGAAGTACCATATTTCAGTAAAGATTTTTCCCATTTATCCACAAACTCCAACTTAATAAAAAAGAAAAAAGCCACTGGAGTTTGAAACAAATTAGAAGGGGAAAATGAAAAGTAATACTCTATTTACATTGGAAAGATTGGAGACATGATTCAGAGCCTACCCTGGTCCCCTCCTCCACAAAAAAGACCAGATTTATACATATATTCAAAATGATATGAATAATTGGACAATTATTCAGATATTTGGCCTGAAATATTCAGACATACTACATAAAACTGTTTTGGTACATTTGGGCTTGAATTATGGAGGTAATTGGACCAATACACTATTTCACTTTGCCTCTGTAAGTATAACAGTACCTTAACTACAGTCTAATTTCCAGGTTTCTGTTCCTCCACAGACACTTTAAAAATACTGGATTTCAAATCAGGAGACCTGAGCTTGATTCCCTTTCACTCTTCGTAGCCATGTGATGTTGGACAAGCCACTCTCCTTTGGGGGTGTCTGTTTCTTGATCTAGAACAAGACTGTGAGTGTACCCTACACATTTCATGAAGTTGAGAAAGGTTAAATAACATGACAGGAGGAGCTACCATTTACTGGTCATACACTATTTCATTAATTTTCACAATAATTGCAACTGTGTAGAAGAATCAATGTTCAGAGAAATTGAGAATGTTGCTAAAGTCAAATAGCTAGAATTGCCCAGAGCCCAGACTCAAACCCCTGACTTGGATTCTAATGTACATATTATATGGTCTCTCTAATGAGACAAACTCCTGCACATGCATAAAGGATTATTTTTCATATGATTCTAGTAAGCGCAGTGAACCAGGAAACCTACGAGAAGTTGAACATGCCATGTTGGGTGGGTATTTAAAATTTATGGATTTTTCACCTTTGTTTTCAGCAAGGATTCTAGGACACTTGAACAAATGACTTTTCACGGTGTCACTGTTGGGGCTGTAGCCATATGCTCATGAAGGACATGTGAAACCTGTTAGCTTTGGCACCATCAGCAATAATAACTTTGCCATTTCCCCCAGCTTGGGAATCAATCCCTGGGGTTGGATTTGCTAACAGCAGCATGAGGTCCCTTATCTAATCAGAGCTAGACCTAGCCATATTTCAGTGCATTTGACAAGGAATGATGTTAACGGTCTTAGTTGAAAATAAGATATGCATTTGACATTTGAATATCACACAGCAATATGATTGTCAACTAAATTGCCAATAATAGGTTTAGTAAAAGCCTAGTTTAAAATAGGGTAATGGTTTTACTCTAGAGCTTTTTTCCCCTGCTCACCATGTTACTTACCCACACACATGTATATATGTGTTGACACACTTATATACTCACTTATCTGTGAAATAATAACGATACGCCTGTGAAAACAAGCAGGTTGTGTCAGTTTTAAATACGGAGAAGTCACTATTTTTCCACACTCAAGATTTTCCCACATACCGTTGAATAAATAAGAAATCTTCCTGTTTGGATTCCAGTGGTGAGAATTTCCCCATATGTTCACCATCTCTTTACCCTTCAGATATTTTTGAAGGTAACAAAATAGTACATTCCATCCTCAGTAAATTTCCACCAAACTTTCTTATCACTGGTGAGGATTTTAAGTTAATTAACAAGAATCCTACACCAAAGGTATGCCGAGTAGGCTAATTACCATTTGCATTGCTTAAAAAGAAGGAGTATTTGCAATGAATAAAGGGCATATTTGACCTTTCTACAAATAATATATAAGGTATAATATATAGCATAACTCCGTGAAACGTAGAAATGCTACATATAGGCTAATTTTACATTAAACTATTGCTAGAAAAACTGCAAAGGGTGGTCAGTCTTTGACAGATCTAAAAATACAGCCATGTGGATCAAATTTTCCAGTCACAGCTTCATCTCTGTAGATTTTCTTTCATTTGTAAAAATCTTGCTGTTTCTGCAGAGGAACTGATTAGACTGTCCACTTTAGTGCCGAGCAATGTATTTCTTTTTTTTCTTTTTTTTTTTTTTTCCGAGCAATGTATTTCTGAAACTGAGCTTCAGCCTACAACAATGCAGTCTATTTGCTGTGTGCTTTTTTTAAATCTGTCCAAGACCAGCCTTTAGGCCTTACATTTCAGATTTGACAATTTGCCTTCAGCATAAACTCTCTTTTAGTGGCAGCACCTTGAATTTTCACATAAATAGTTTTCCAGTTGAGAACTGTATCTGTATAGCCATATAATTGGAACATACACTTTTAAGCCTCTTTTAATGATTAATGTACATTTCCATGTATTGCTCTCACCGAGTTTTGCCTTCGACCTCAGGATAGGAGAATCATATTATCCATGTTCACTTCAACTTATAAACGAATGCTTCAGAGCAATTGAGCTAGAAGAGGAAAAGGTCCTTGGAATATTTTACAAAAATGTCATTCTATCAAGGACTCCATTTTTCTCTAGGACTTCAATCACATCTGAAAAGGCTTTGTTTTCTAGACCACCTGATTGGTTTAGCAACTTAATGCTCTGTTATTGCTAAGACACCATTGGCAAAAGGCTTTGATTGTTTTGTCCCATATCATTAAACAATGAAATGCCCCAAATAAATACATTTTCTAGATAACTGAACCTTATTTTATTAAGTACCCAAAGTTTTATGTTTAAAATTTGTTCATAGTTTGGCAGAATTCCCCCCCCCCCAATTTTTTTTTTTTTTTTTTTGCCGTACGCGGGCCTCTCACTGCTGTGGCCTCTCCCGTTGCGGAGCACAGGCTCCGGATGCGCAGGCACAGCGGCCATGGCTCACGGGCCCAGCTGCTCCGTGGAATGTGGGATCTTCCCGGACCGGGGCACGAACCCGCGTGCCCTGCATCGGCAGGCGGACTCTCAACCACCGCGCCACCAGGGAAGCCCCCTAAAATGTTTTAATTCACCTGAGGGCCAATTTTAATAGATGCTAATTGTGGGGTCTCCCTGGCTTATAATTTGCTTGCCTATAGGACCAATGACCCTAATATTAAGGGTGGTCCCTCAGGGACCTTTTTGATTTATGTGAACTCTTTCTCATGGACAAAGCTGATTGACTCATTGTAAGATACCTGACCTAAACGAACCAATAGGGTCTCTATCCTTGATTTTCAAATAAAACTAAGCTATATTCCCTGGAATTTACATGATGGGAGCTCCAGGAGGTAATGCTAAGGTACTCCTGGGGGACGTCATCCACAACACGGAGGAATCCAGTCTGCAGTGGAAGAAGATGACAACGGGAGAGGCCAAGGTGAATAGAAAGACAAAAGATGAAAGAGGGGCTCCTGGGGAAGATTGATTGCTTTGTTCACTTATCTCTGAAGCTTAGTTGTACCTTCCTGAAGTTAGAAAAGTAGTCTTCTCATAAGTTTCCCTCATCATGTAAGCTGGTTCCCTTTGAATTTCTGGCACTTGAAACCAAACAATCCTGATAACATCATCACATGTTTGTATTGTCCACAGCTGATTCAGGCAAACTTCTGAACTCCATCACTAAACAGATTAGGTGATTTTTATGCAAACCTCAGTCAATGTAATTTTATGAAGCAATGGAACATTTTACAGAACATTTTTTTCTTAAAAATGGCAATGGCATTGATCTTCCTAGACATAGCATACTGAATGCACCCTTATATTTTCTTGATAATGTGGAGCATGTATATGAAAATTAATATTGTTGCACTCATAATTCAGTAACACATTCAAGAGCTTTTTGAAATAGGAGAGGCTGTTGGTACCCACACTAAATGGCCCCAGACAGCTGTGGTTTGTAAGATATTGGGTCTGATTTATAAGAAATCTCTCATTCCTTCACTGACTTGTTGGCTCTCATCTCCTGCCACTAGAAAGAAGTGGTTTGAGAAATAACATGACCATTGAAGTAGAGAAATCTGGGTTGGTCAGAATGTGTACTCTTTTGCTTACTAGCTGTTTGACCTTGGGTAGGTTATTTCAATGCCTGACCTTATCTCTCTTATTACAAAGTTGGCTTAATAGTAGACTTTTTCTGCTATTAAGAAAGAATAAATTAAATAATACATGTAAAAAGCATATTAGGAGTTCAATAAAAGTTACATCATTTCTGGTAACTATGTCCCCCCAGTTTACTACTCCTAAATTGTCCTGGGCTAGGAAAACAAATCTGAAGATATGAAATCTGAAGTTTTGATGGTGATTAGAGATGACTCATTTTAAAAACCACTTTAAAGATCACTTATTTAAAAGCCTACTTAATTAAAAACCACTTGACCATATTAAGTGTTCTATACAAAGTCTCCATCATATGCTTAGACAAATGCTTCTCCACCCTCCCCTGAAGGATGCCTGTCTGTTCATTCCACCCTTGGGCGGCTATGGTTGTTAGAAAGTTCTAGTTACATTGAGCTCATTGCACCCTGGAATTGGTTCCACCCATCATTGTCATGTAGGTGGAAGTATGCATGTTTCTGATTAATGACTGTTCAGATATTTGAAGGATACAGTCTTATCCCCAAAACTTGTTTTATCCATGTTAAAAATGGCAACCCATTTTACTTCATCTTCTTTAATCACCTTCTCAATGTTACCCAGTTTATCATTTTGAACTATTGTGTAGAGGTGTTATCTGAGTCATTTGGATTAGAATCAGATTTCTCTCAGAGCAGCCCCAGATTTCAAACAGAGAGATGTTTGTATACTGAATTAGATTATCATTAGTGAACCTAAACTACAGCCTAGTGTCCTTCCCAAGAATCAGTTAGGAAAACTCGTTCACTATCAATCAAAGCTAAATCTGATCTCTTTTTACTTTACCATAGATATATATCTATGCACAATTATAAAATTCTTTCTCTTACCCATTTTTGAAACTAGATATTTGCATTTTTCTGTGATTTTCCAAGATTACCACGTGGTTCTGTCATCTCAGTTGTAAGTGATTTTAGTACATTGAGCTGGCCTTTTTTAGAACATGTAGAATACTAGGTATTCTTATAATCATGATTGTCATTTTGATCTAACTCTAATCAATTCAATTCTTGTTCTATATATTTCAGTCTGGAAAAATTTTGCCTTCAGAGAATTACTTTCTCCACGTCATTAACAAAAATCGCTTCAAGTAGAGTTCCAATATTTTCTTGATAGCTTTTCTCTCTATATCACTGAAAACTGAAAAACCCTATTTGATACCTTTTCTCTGTGTGTGTGTGTGTGTGTGTGTGTGTGTGTGTGTATTAAGGGGTTAAGGGTCAAGTTATTCAGAACTTTAACCCAAATGACCAGTATGAGAGTTTAAGCCAGCTGAAAAAGTTTAAGGGAAACATAAGAGAGCACCCTCCGGTTTAAAAATTTGCAAGAAGGGTCTCAGAACTCACTGAAAGTGATTATCTTCATGCTTACAATTTATTACATGGAAAGGATACAGATTTAAAACCAAGCAAGGGAAGAAGGGCATAAGTCAGAGTCCAGGAAAAGTATCAAATGTGGAACTCCCATTGTCTTCTTCTTGTGGAGTCATAGATGTGTTACTTTCCTGGCATTGATGTCTGACAGTTCACACGGAATGATAACACATGGAGTATTGCCAACCAGGGAAGCTCATTAGATGCCAGAGCTGCTGGTGTCTTGTTCTTGGACTTTCCAGACTCCAGGACTGTGAGAAATAAATGTTTATCCAGTGTATAACCATCTAGTGTATACCATCTGTTATATCAGCTCAAGCTGACTAACACATTTATCATTTTTCTCCATAAAATATGACACATAATAAGTGTTCTATAAACATTTTTGGAGTAAGTAAATTAATGTATTACAAACCTTCTTTTTTTACTAGGCTCTTACTACTTTCTTATGTTTAACTTTCCTCGAGTGCTCCTAGCATTTTTCATGTGTCCTCAGAATCTCTGAACTTATTTTATGTAAAACCAGATTTCTATCTTCTCTTGTGAAATCAGGAGCACAAGCAGAGTCCTCAATAGCAACAGTTGTTGAAGCTCATGTGTGTCCATTCTCTTCAGACTGAACAACACCTCCAAGTTCGTCACATTGTATTTTCTGCTATCTATTCCCTTTGTGGTAGCCATCTCTTCCTGATAAGAATGGATTAGTGACCCCCTTATATGAAAATCATTCTGACCTATTTTGAGGTTTCAAAGATAGTCTCACTGGGGTAATTACCAATAATAGTCCATTTAGAATAATAAAATGACAAAAGAAAATACATTTTTAAAAAGACATAAAATTACACCTAAGAATAAATTCAATTAAATTGAGAGTATCTATATGTGTAAAATTTTATTGAGAAACGTATAATTAGGTTTGATTATATAGAGATGTATGTCATGTTCCTGATTGCAAATATTATAAAGGTGTAGGTTTCCCCAAATAAATGTACAGATTTAAAGCAATTACAATAAAATAGATTCTAAAGCCTCTAAAGCCTCTAAATAAGTGAAAATAAGCAAACGAAAAAGGCAGTGAAAGAGTAAATAATGAGGAGAGCTTTCAAAATTATATATCATGTTATCAAAAGTATAATAATGACTCTGGTGTGGTACTAGTGTAAGGACAGATGAATTAATGGAAGCGAATAGAAAACTAATAAAGTGACCCAAGAAACATTCATCACTTTACTCAACCAAATTGTTGCTACTTCGAGAATATCTTGTGATGAAAATTTGAAATTCATGCCATATTTGAACACAAATGTATTACTTTGCATATATAAGTCAAGTAAGAGTGATGAATAAATAGCCCTAGATAACCAGAAAAAAAAAATGTGTTTTCTAATATAATAGAGAATCCATTTTCATTAGTGAGAAAGAATGGCTTAATTAATGGGAAGAAGGATGGCATAATTTGTTGAATTAATTAGAAATTTTTACCTCATAATATTTTAAAAAACTGCAGATGGATTAAAATGTTAAAGAGGATATAGTTTCAAATTCATAAAATAATAATGTATAGATGAAGATAAATCTGATTCTTGGTAGATACCCAAAGTAAATAATCAAAAATATAAATGTTAATATATTCAAGTACATAAAAATGAAAAACTGTTTTCATAAAATATCGTAAATAAAGTAATGGTAAACTAGTAAAAATTTTAAAATGAAGTAAAAATAGAGAATTGTTCTTATTTTTGAAGAAATTTATAAATTAATACGGTACATTAATAAGAGGAAAATTGATAAAGGAAAATAACTGGCTACTCACCATACAAGTTATGAACAATACAAGAAAGTGTCTACATAACACAAAAAAATTGAAGAAATGATTTTTCACATGTAACACTGGCAAAGGTGAAAAAAATGATCATATTCAGTTTTGGCAAGGGTGGTGGGAAATGAGGACAATTATAAATTAATTTTAGGAATGTAAGATAACAGCTTTTTAGAGAGCAATATGGGTATGATATAACAAAAGCCTTAAAAATATTCACACATTTGAGCCAGCAAGTTCACTTGTAGGAATGTACTCTAAGAAAACAATTTGGTATATTAAAAAAGATTTATGCTCATTTTGTTCTTTGTAACATTGTTTATGCTGCCATAAAAATATTCAGCAATATAAGTATGATTAAATAAATTATGATCAGTGAAAGAATTCAATATAACCATGAGAAAGTGAATTGAAAGAGTATAACCAAAGTTTTATAAATATATGTAATTACACATTTATAAAAATAGAAGAGTTACTAGAAGAAAATACACAAAATATTAACAGCAATATGTAGAATTTATTTTTCTACTTAACCATATTTTTCAAATTTTAAATTTCCTTTTCATTTTACATTTTTAATTATAAAATGCTACATAAATACATTCTTACACAAAAAAACAATGAAATGAAATTACCCTATACCCTCAGCTATTCCATTTGTTTCTCCAGAAGAAACTATTATTCCTGTGTGAGTATCTCTACGGACTTTTAAAATATTAGATATGTATTATTATTGTGATCAGAGTAAAGGCTATTTTAATGAGTGTTGATCCAGACAGAAGAGAGTAATCTTTCTCTTATACCCATAGGTCTAAATATTAAAGGCAGTAACTATGACAAACCATATAATAATATAGGGAAACCATATAATGGACTGATACCATCTAATGATATTAGAGAAGACGTCTTGCATTATACTCAGATAAATCACTAGCCTTGGTGATTAGAAAAACCTTCTAGCAAAGATAGAGAATACAAACATTTCCAACAATGACAATACATTTTATCAGGAAGAAGATGTATTCCCAATCTTTGGGCTTTTGCCTTAAACACAACGAACTTTTTACATAAATTAGTGTTCATTTTTTCCCCAGTTTTATTGAGATATAATTGACATACAGCACTGTATAAGTTTAAGGTGTACAGAATAATGGTTTGATTTACATACATCATGAAGTGATTATCACAGTAAGTTTCATGATCATCTCATATTGACAGAAAACTAAACGGGAAAAATTTTTTCCTTGTGATGAGAGAACTCTTAGGGCTTCCTCTCTGACCAACTTTCATATGTAACACACAGCAGTGTTCATTCTATTTATCATGTGGTACATTACATCCCTAGTGCTTATTTACCTTATAACTGGAAGTTTGTACCTTTTGACAGCCTCCATCCAGTTTGCTTCCACCCAACCTCTGCCTCTGCTAACCATAAATGTGATCTTTCTGTGAGTTCATCTGTTTGTTTTTGAAGTATAATTGACCTACAGCACTGTGTTAATTTCTGTTACACAACATAGTGATCAGCTATTTCTATACATTTCAAAATCATCACCACAAAAGTCTAGTTACAATATGTTATCATACAAAGATAGTATATAGTTATTGACTATATTCCCCACACCGTACATTTCATACCCATGACTCATTTATTTTGGAACTGCAAGTTTGTACCTCTTAATCTCCCTCCTCCCTGCCCCCTCCCCTCTGGCAACCACCTGTTTGTTCTCTGTATCTATAACTCTGTTTCTGTTTTGTTATGTTGATTCATTGGTTTTGTTTTTTAGGTCCACATACAAGTGAAATCATACAGTATTTGTCTTTCTCTGTCTGGCTTATTTCACTCAGAATAATACCCTCTAGGTCCATTCATGTTGTAGCAAATGGCAAGATTTCATTCTTTTTTATGGCTGAGTAATTTTCCTGTGTGTGTGTGTGTGTGTGTGTGTGTGTGTGTACACCACATATATTTATTTTCCTTGAGATTCTTTTTTTTTTTTTTTTTTTTTTTGGGGGGGGGGTAGGCGGGCCTCTCACTGTTGTGGTCTCTCCCTTTGCAGAGCACAGGCTCCGGACGCGCAGGCTCAGCAGCCATGGCTCACAGGCCCAGCCGCTCTGTGGCATGTGGGATCTTCCCGGACGGGGGCACGAACCTGTGTCCCCTGCATCGGCAGGCGGATTCTCAACCACTGCGCCACCAGGGAAGCCCTCCTTGAGATTCTTTATACTTCTTATATTGGCAGGCAGATTATTTAGATCACATTTTAAAAAAATAGCATTATTTCTTCAAATATTTTTTCTATTCCTTTCTCTCACCTCTCTTGAAATCTAATTACACCTATATTAGACTGCTTGTTTTTGTCTTATAGGTCACTGATCTTTTTGTCTGTGTTGCATTTTGGGTAGTTTCATTTAACATGCCTTAATAGTTTCTACTACTTCAATAATTTTTTTCAAGAGTCTATTACTGTATTTTTCTGCAGTGACTAATATAATGCCAATTTCACCTAAATTATTTTCCATTTAATTTTTATTTTTCATCTTTAGAAGTGGTCTTTTTCATATCTTTAATTTTTCTTTTCATCACACTCATGTTTTTGTCTACCTCCATAAACATATGGAACATATATGTGTAACTATTTCAATGTGCTTTTCTGGTAATTCCCTTATCTCTGTCATTTCTAGGACTGTTTTTTTTTTTTTTTTGGATTGATTTTCTCCTCGTTAGAAATGATATTTTCCTGCTCATTTGCATGTCTGGTAATTTTTTTTTTTAATGGATGCTGGACAGTGTAAATTCTCTATTGTTCCTAGTTGGACCATATTGTGTTCCTTTAAATAGGGTTGAATTTTGTTTTGGTGTGCAGTTAGGTTACTTAAAATCGATTAGATCATGTTGAGACTTGCTTTTAAACTTTTCTAGAATGGAAGCAGAGGATCCTTTGGTCTAGGGCTAATTCAGTCCACCACCAGTGCATAACCCTATCGAGGATTCTACCCTATTATTGTAATCTAACGTCTTCCCACTCTGGCTGGTGGGAACTCAGACTACTCTGGGATTGATGTGAGCATCAGGAATTGTTCTACCTGCTGCTTTCTGGTGGCTTTTTCTCTGAACTTGGATCATTTTCTCTCAACTGGCACTGATTAGTACTCAGCCAGAAACAGGTTTCCTCTGCAGATCTTTGGAGCTTTGTCTCTGTGCAGGGAGTGGTCTTTCACTGAAATACCCTCCTTTCTGGACTCCCTGAACTGTTTTCTCAACTCAGAAAGGCTGTAAGGCACTTTTGTATTTTTCTTCCATGATTCACAGCCTGGAAAGAGGCTCCAGGCATTAGGCTTGAATGACTGTATGCTTCACCTTATTTCTCTTCTCTCAGAGATTATAGCTCTCTGGTTGTGCTGCCTGAAAATTGTTGAAACTTTCTCTCTCTCTCTCTCTCTCCCCCTCTCTCCCCCTCTCTCTCTGTCTCTCTCTCCCCCTCTCTCTCTCTCTGTCTCTCTCTCTCTCTGTCTCTGTCTCTCTCTGTCTCTCTCTCTCTCTATATATATATATATGTATATATATATATATGCAGTTGACCCTTGAACAACATGGGCTTCAACTGCGGGAGTCCACTTATACATGGAGTTTTTTTCAATAAATACTACAGTACTGCACAGCCCGTGGATGGTTGAATCTGCAGATACATATGAAATCATGGATACAAAGGGCTGACTGTAAAGTTACACGTGGATTTTCGACTGGGCAGGGAGTTGAGACCACTAACCCCCAGGTTGTTCAAAGGTCAACTGTGTATATTCACCCCACACCCAGGTTTTCCAGTTGTTTAACATGAGAGGGTAAATCTGGGTCTGTTGCTTCATATAAGACTTAATACAACTAAGTCAATATACATTTATTTTTATGATGGAAAATTAAGCTTTTGAAAACAGGTATTCATCTACTAAATGAATTAAGCTAGGCAAGTTATTTAACTGATCAAAGCCTTAAATTTTTTGCACATAAAGTATTAATGCTTCCCTACTTGATGATTGGATTGTAATTAGGATCCAGTGTGAGAGAAGAAATTCTTTGTAAAGTACAAAGCTCTATGCAAATAACAAAGTTGAGAATCCTGGTTGGGATGGGGTGATAGAAATGTTGATGATTGTTTCATTTGCATAACTATTCAAAGACTAAGACTATGTTTTAGAAATATTTACTGACAAAAAATCCTGTGAATAATAATAATAACACATACTCTGGGTCTTGTAGTGAGCAAACAGCATCCTTATCCAAACTGGTTTTAAACAAAGAGAGAGTGTATTTACTCTTTAACTGAGAAGGCCAAGTAGTGGGTCAAGCCCAGCCAACTTCAGCGTTTCAGTGTTGTCAGTTTTCTCCCTCTCTCTTGCCTCTCCTCTGCTTCCTTCTCAGACTTTCTCCAGGTGGCAGCAAGATGGTTGTTGGCAACTCCATCTCATATTCCAACAGCTTGGCAAAATGAGTAGACAGAATGAATCTTTCAACAATTGTTCCAGCAGAAAATTTCTGAGTCTTATTTGGGTGATTTTCCCTTTTTCTGAACCAATCACTGTGACCAGGAGAAAGTGCTATTCTAATTGACCAGGTCTCTGAAATCAGGGACATTTCACTAGATACTTAAGATTCAAAACTCAACAGAATGTGATCTTTGATCTTTCAAATTTAGTATTTGCAGGGTACAATGAGTCACAAAGGAGGGTATGGTCAGTTCTACTCAATTAGTGAATAGGGAGAAGGCCACAATATGTTTTCTATGTTTTGGCACTTTCTTTAGCATCCTTGTTTGCTGTTGTAATACCCTGTGCCACTTTGCTATGTGGATAAATAGGAAAACAGGCAACAGGAAACAAGCAAGCAAGCTTTGACCAAAGAATCTACATAGCAACAGAAAAATGCTAAATTGCAACACTACGTAAATTACATGAATACAAGGGAAAAACAATACTAGCATTGACCCACCTCTGTCTTCTCGCCTCTTCATATATAATAGACTTGGGTGATTTTTTAATACTATCCGACGTTGTTATTTTTGTTTGTGCCCTATCTCCCATACTAGACAGTTAACTACTTGAAGGCAGAGAAAGACTTTTTTACCTTTGCATTCTCACAAGTCCCAGGATAACACTTTATCCATATTAAGATCTCAATGAATTATTTGTTGAATGAATGAATGAATAGCTAATTATTTATGGTGTGTGAGGTATTAGTCTAATTGCTTTACATATATTTATTCATGATATACTCCCAGCAATCCTATGAGATAGATTCTACTTATTCCTTATTTTACAATTGAGGAAATTAATGCACAGAAAAATTTTCACTTGTCCAAGGGTTTGTAAGTAAAAACTAGGTTTCAAACCCAGGCAACCTGATTCCAGACTGCTCTATGTGCTGCCTTAAAAAAAAACAAAACAACAAAGTTATTGAAATATTTTACTAAAAAATAGAAGACAAAAAAGAAAAATGAATGTTGTACATGTTAATAGTCAACAGCCATTGGCCATCTATGAAGGAAACAGAAAGCATATACTTAGCTTAGAAACTGTCAAAGCATAAGGGTGTTATCCATTAATTGGATGAGTCGAATGATGATGTAAGGAAAATCTTCAGCAGGGAGCTAAGGCGATCACCTGAGTGGTTGTTAGTATTGTATGAAGGCTGAGAAATGATTCTCTGTTTCTTCTTAGGTAGCCATGTAGAAATAAACAAAATTAAGTAACAGGTTGCTTCAACTCTTGGTGATGCAAAGGAACCACATTCTGAATGCAGTAGATAACAAATTTACTTGATTCATACAATAAAGCTTAATAAACTTCATCTATTGTAGAGGAAATCCAAGGTTTTAACAATAGCAGCAGTATCTGGTAAGTACAGGACCACCACTAGAGCAACCTACAACTCTTGCTTGCAACTACCTCTGGAGTTATTATTGTTTGTCTCTTTGATCTGTGATTATTGCTTTTATCTTAACTCTTGTGTTTGAATAAGTTGGGTCAAATCCAGTCAATAATCATGGAAGACTTCAGGAAAAATTGTAATTTGAGTAGTTTCTCTGTGCTACCCCTTTACTCTCTTTTTCTTTGAGTATTGTCTTAGTTTACTCTTGTCTGTAAGTCTTTGAGTATTGTCTTAGTTTACTCTTGTCTGTAAGTCAAACTTAAGCTGAAATAATAATAAAACTATTTTACTTGTGTTAAAGGAAGTTTAGAGGTAGGGCAATCATCTCTTTGCTCTGATGCCATTGTGTCAGCTTCTCAGGCCGATTCTCCTCTTGGTCACAGAATGGCTGCCAGGAGCAAATGCCATCCTTGTTCATGGAAAATGGGTGAAAGAGTCTGGCTACCTGTGACAATATCTTGAGAAACGTAAAGAACATATTACATGGAAATAATTTACTATGGGCCACAAAGTCTTTGATTCAATAATGACTACAGTCACAGTATAAATTCATGAACCATAAATTGCAAAGCTACCTAATTAAAACATTTAATGAAAAAGCTGCTGACACAAGATTTTAGAAAATCTGAAGCACTGGATTAAGTATGAGCTTTTTTGCAGGGGGGAAAGAGATAATGTTAGAAAAATTACATGCCTCTTGCCATAAAATTTAAGTTATATCTATAGTTAATCCTTTTATAGTCATCATAAAAGAATCTCAGCCTATTTTGAGTGAAAAAGCAAAGAGTTGTCTTATGATACTAAAAGTTTACTTTAATAGTTATCTTCCAACAACGAGTGACTTGAATCATTGAGACATTAATTAGAATATTATTCAATTTATTGTAGAGAATTGTGTTTGTTCTCTCAGCATCATAAACACTTTGTTCTTCGAGGTTAATTTTGCTTACCAATCTTGTGACGCATAAGTGATGGTCACACTGTACCTAATGACAAATCAGAAGGTAAGAGTTGAACATTTTCTTATTGAGTCAGGAACACGTTTTGAAAGCATTTCTCTTCACGTGAGGGAATGCACGACTAACAATTAAAATAAGTGACTAATAGATTCATTTAAAATCACAATGCAAAATCTTCTTTTTCTGTACCTAGAAGTCTTCAGCATGTCGCTTCTCATGTATCATTAGTTGCACACACATGCTCACACATGCAGACTTTATGTCTGTGATGTCATTTTCTTTTTAAGAAAAATAGGAAATTTTCATACTTCCATCAGAGAAAAATCCTTTAGCTTAGAGAGTCAAACACTTCAGACTGTCAATCAACAGTGTCAGAAGCTATGGGAAATCAATAATAAATAAAACCTATAGTCCTTGCTCTCATAAGTTTATAATCTAATGAGGGAGAAAATAATGAGGCATTTAAACTCACAGAAAAGTAGTGGAAAAGTAAATCACATCTTCTTGTGAAAATGATTATTAATTCCAATATGGGTTTTAAAATCTAAAGTAATTCTTCAATGACTTGTTTTACTTGCCTAATTTTAGACATAGACTACACCAGGATATTCTTGAGCCTGGGGAGTATTTTATTTGATAGTTATTTTCTAATATTTATTTCCTCTCTTGAGTCTGAGAATCCCACACCTAGGAGTTAGGGCAATCTTGGAAAGTTTTCTATTGAGATTTCAGAGGAAATCCTTTTTAATACTTTACATATACTTGGCTCTCAAGATCCTGTTCACTTAACCCTGTTTCTATTCTAAGTGAAGGTCAAATTATAGTTTGAACTTTTCATTACGGTTTGCCCTGTCTTTGACATTTTCTTTTAAATGTGAAGTGGTCTTAAAAGGCCTACAGAGAATATCTATCTTACACCCTGCCACGGTCCCCCTAGATGTTTGAGTTGCCTTACAAAATCAAAGGAAAGGAGAAAAAGGAAAATAAGAGGAGCAAGCAAGCATGAATAGGGTAAGTGCTTCGAAAAGGGTGAAAAAGTCTGTGTTTCTGTTTCTGTTTTACTTTGTTTCTCCGATCAGAGAAAGAGAAGAAAAATCACTTGTTCTTCTGCCCAGATCACATTAAGTCGTGAGCTTGCGGTGGAGGAGGTGAAAATAAAATAAAGAACTCCTGGGTCTCCATCCTGTGCTCTAACCGCTAGACTGCCACTTCCTGCTTAGTTTTCAGAAATACATTTTATCGATCCTAAATTTGTTTGATATATAAAATGAGTTTAATAAACTTGAGTCGTATAAAAATAAAATATGATTTATCAGTCAAAAGAGTTTCCTGGGTAAGGGCCACTGCCTTACCTTAGGGACATACCCCAAACTACATGGTTTCTCTAACGGTGCCTTTTAAAAATTCCTGTCCTCCCACCACTTCTGCTGTCACAGATTTTCCCTGTTTTAGCAGTACTCTCCTATCCCATCAAACTGCTTTCAGTGGCATTATTTGTTTGGGTAAAAACAACAGGAGTATCGATGAGGGACTCATCAATTACAGCTCAGACAGAAAAGTGACTAGAATTATCTGGTTCTGGAGTTACTTTCTTTTTCACTTCATAAAACATCCCCAACATTCACCACATGTCAACTTCCTGACTGCATTTCAACCTGACCATTGTGTTTGTCAGTCTGAATAACTTTTACAGCCCTGTCTGTTTGTCTGAAGCTGCTGGTGGTGCCTTGGCTTTCACCCCTTGGTCTTCGAGCTTCAGCATGAGAAGCAAGGCTTCACCGCAAGTTCTTCCCTCTCTCCCTGACTGCCATGTCGCCCTGTGCCCTCAAGTCAGAGCCCTGGAAGAGGAATGGCCCTGAGGGAGAGAAGCTGGGGCCCAAGGGCTAAGTGGTAGGTTTGGGATGAGCTGGAAACGTGCTTCTAAACTGGTCTGAGCACCTTAAGTGGGGGAACCTGACCAAAGCAGGCAACAGCACTAGTCTGAAAGTGACCTCAGTAATCTGAGCAGTTACTTAGTGTCTCTGACCCTGAATTCTCTCCTCTCATTAAAAACAACAATAATAACACAGAAAAGATGATGTCCACCCCGTGTACCTCACTGATATAGTATGGTGATCAAATTTCATCATGGATGGCAAAATCTCTTTAAACTCTTAAGCACTTCACAAATTACCAGCTTTCATTAACATAGATTCCCTGAACACTGTTAAGCAGTTTGTCCCAGCACCGTGGCTGTGGAGTTAGCTGCCTTGAGTCCAGTTACATGGCCCCCTTCCTCCCCGACCCTACCTTACACCAGCCGCTGCAAAGGTAGCTGGTATCTGATGTCTATGGATAGCTATGATATGAAAGCTGTCGTCTACTTCTCCACACCACATGTCCTGCTTAAAACAAAAACTCACTTGTTAACATTTCCCTCTTTCTTTATTCTTTCATATGTGAAAGTTTTTGTGATAGGTTGGATGCTGGTGGTGTAGAAAGAGTCATCCCAAGGTATTTCTCTTGCAGGAAAAGATTTAAGACATCTGTGGATGACACGCTAAGGTGGTCATTGGCAATCTCGCTTCCATTTCCGGGTTGGCTCATTGTTTACCTAATTGCCAGTAATAATATTTCATTGTGTAAAGCATGTTGGCACCAGGGACCCGAGGTTCCAGTTTATTGATGGCTCAGAGTTTATGAATGGATGCCCTCAGCAGGTTGCTGCCCTGATGAATGGCAATTACTGTGACTCTCACAGAGGCAATTGTAGGCAGAGCATTTACTCCTTTCAAGTAACTGCCTCTGAGAAGCTGAACAGGTAATTGTAACATCTGAAAACCATGCTTTTGGCTCAGAACCAGAGGATTATTAATCTCCATAACAGAGGTGTTTTGGAATGACCCAAAGGAGTTGTTAAAGAATGGTCTCCAGAGTGTTTAATTTTAAGATGACTTGTAGAAACCTTAGCAAGAACCCTACCCCCTGACCCATGAAAATTAAAATGTAAAGACACCCAAGTAAGGGTGTCTTTAGACACCCAGTTAGGGGTGCCCATCTTTCCCAAGTTGTAATACCCTATGGGGATTGGTTGATTTTAGACTTTATATCTAAATTACTCCTCCTTAAAATGCTTTAAGCTCTCTGTTTCAGCCCGGCTAATCTTCCCATTAATCCCCAAAATGTTATGTGTTCATTCTAGTCACTGAATATTTATTCAGACCATTCTTTAATACCATTCAATAAATGTATGCAATGAAAAAATGACAAAAAGAGTAAAATTATTTGAAATACAATTTAATTTTGCTCTATGTTTTGGGTGAATTTAGTTAATTACTAACAGCCCTTCAATACAGAAAGTGCTAAAATCTTGGAGCCATGCATGTGTATTCTACAGAACCAACTCTATTTATTTTGATGCCATGGGAGAAATGGTAAATAGGCACCTAGTATAGCTTCTTTGCTTAAACGTAACTTTGAGGAAAACATTGCACAAAATTGGAAAGAAGTATAACGAGAATAATCCATGATGGCTTTTGGGGGAGAAAAAATAAAGAGTAACGAAAAGGACTGTAAGTACAGAGGCACACCTACGACTTTAAGGTCTTCTGTGTGGAAGGGAGAGTCAGGAATATTTGAGGGGTGACACTGAGGAGAGGAAGGAAATTATAAAAAAGAAGAAGAAACCTTTCAACATATATAAAGTTGTAGAAAGATCATAAAGTAGCTTTGAATTCTGGAATACTTGATGTTTAAACACTTCTCAGATTGCTGCCCAGTGTGTTGAAGAGAACAGCCAGGTGTGCTCTCCTTAAAGGTGATATGAACATCATCATTCATAGTGCCAGGGCGTCAAAAAGTGTGTGACTATCACCATATTCCAGACTGATTAGTAATGCCAAGAGGAATGATTAGAAGACTTCAGACTGAATTACTGGTCAGTTCAGAAACCCTCAACGGTTAGAATAAAAAATATAAAAAAGTGATTATGAAAGTAAATGTGGGATAAAATTATGAACATGGGTAAAATTAAATAGGGAGTTAATTCTATAAACACATATGCACACATGCACAATTAGAAGGACCTAAAGATACCCAAATAAAGTTATAGTTATCCATGCAACCCTAGACATAAATTAAGGAACTTGATTTACCTTAAGGCTTCAAGACTCAAGAGTTTTCTTCTTCTATATAATCATGACCTTGTTCTGCTAATTAGATGATTGGAACTGAGAGTTTTAAGGCTCATAGAACTAGACATGAATTTTAGAGAGCATGTGTTCCAGACGTCTGCCTTAAGGCTGACAAATATCTGAACCAAGGATAACAAATAGGGTTTAGTTTAGAGGCTGATTCCAATCCATTTGTAGTTGACTGGCTAGAGCAATGCGTTGAGGTGGATTCTGAGTGCAAGTCCAAGGAAGGAGTACTGAGTCTGCTGTGTAAAGTAGGGCCTAATTTGCTCAGGCTCAGGAATAAGAACTCAGACACATATAAGGGTAGAGGCTGGCTTGAATGCCATGCATTAGTTCTTCTTAGTCTAAACCGTTTAGGTATGAAGAAGATAGCACACAATACAGACACTCAGTCAATAGGTATTCTGGGGTATAATCATATGGTGCAGATGTATTTAACCGGCATTTTCTTTGACCCAAATTGTCTTCTATATCCTGAGGAAATCTAAAAGGTTTCATGCCACAAGGTCCTTGCCCTTCATTCTTTCAAGATTTAGGAGTTTTAGAAAAATTGGGGTGTGCAGAAGCAATAGACATGTTCTTTTTTTAAGAAAAATCATTTTATTCAAGTATAGTTGATTTACAATGTTGTGTTAATTTCTGCTGTATAGCAAAGTGATTCAGATATATATATATACATTCTTTTTATATTCTTTTCCATTATGGTTTGTCACAGGATATTGAATATAGTTCCCTGGGCTATACAGTAGGACCTTGTTGTTTATCCATTCCACATATAATAGTTTACATCTGCTAACCCCAAACTCCCAATCCACCACTCCTTTACCCTCCCTCCCCTTGGCAACCACAAGTCTGTTCTCTAAGAGAGACATATTCTTTAAGTGAATGATGTATCATGTCATTGGCTATTCTTTACCCCCATGCTCTTGTTATTCAGATGGCTGCATAGTCTAAGGCCTCTGCCTGGTTCATTATTTTATCCTTAACTAATTCTACCAAGTGTTCAGTTAAGCCATGCAACCATAAATGGTAATAGTCAATTATCTTAACTGCAAACTATTTATACCTAATACCAAACTATTCATAACTAATGAACCAACAAGAATTATACATATTAAAGACGCGTCGATTTCATTTTGTGGTATGCTTTATATGATCACAACAATGAACTCTGTTGGTTCTAACTCCTTTTTCACAGAGGCTCACCTCTTTGGCGTGGTCTTCTGCCACCATTTAAAGCAATTAGAGAACATTGAAATCTCCCATAGATTCTCTTGACCTTGAACTATTCTCGCTCTCTTCCAATGGCCCCTTCACTCCTTCTGTGTATCTTTTCTTTGCTCCTTCCCTTCCACCTCCATCCTGATGTATTTGTTTATAAATTCAGCAAACATTCATTGATAATTACCTTTAACCAGCTGACTAATATGTGCTAGACAGTGCAGTAGGCACTTTTGTGTACTTTCTCTTGCTTCTTCAGAGCAGTCAAAAGAGCTTAACATTACTATCCCCAGTGTATGGTTGAGTATATTGAGGATCAGAGATGTCAAGTAACTTGGTCAACATCTCACAGCTAGGACCCCAGATTGGGATTCGAGTTTAGCAGTCCTCTTTCGGTGATCCTCTTTCACTTGCAAATCACTGCTTAATATTTTGACATCTAACATGACACACAAAACGTTGTCCAAACTTTTATGAAACTTAAAAATTAGAAATATACCAAACTCATTATCTACCTACTTTATGCCCTATTATCTACCAAAGCATGTGGTTTCATTCTGTCCCCTAACACCACCACCAATAGCCTGGTCCTGCCCTTGTGACCTCACAGTTGGGACCAAATCCTTTTCACTAACACCCTAGACTGGGTTGTATTCTTTCTTGTATGTAATCTGCATGCAGATCTTTTTTTTTCCGCTCAAAGACCTGGAGTGCTACTTCACCTGGTTTATCGAGTATCACTTAAGTGAGTATAAAGGCAAATATGTAATTTACAGTTTATTCCACATATTTTGGTTAGTTTCTATCATAGCCATTCATTCACTAAGTTATCCTAACTGTGTAGCCCTTATTAGGCTCTGTTTAAAGAAGAATCACTTTGGGTCAAGATGCTTTTGGGAAAAAAAGTGAGAACCTAAGTCTCAGATGCCAAGATCTATGATACAAAGTAAAAAATAGTCCTGCAATAAGAAAGGTGCAGACTAAGAGTTCATGAAAGAAGACAGCTGGGTCAGTTAGGCATCATGATGGAAGAGGCAGCATCTGAAGTAGACCTTGAAGGAGTACTTTTTGGGCATGTGGAAATGAGAGAAGGGCCCGAGAGCACATTGTAAAGACATGGCCTGTGGAACTGTGTGCGGTGTAGGGATGCCATGGAGACCAGTGTGCCTGGCGTTGCTGGAGCAAGGAGCCCCTGTGCTCTGGGACATGATGGGGGGAAGGCAGTGCTGCTCCTTGGCTTTGGAACACTCTTCACCTCCTGAATTCTGCTTGTTCAGTTTCTGGGATTCCCTCAGAATGAATTTTTTTTCTCATTTTTTTAAAACCGCACCTGAGGCCTTTTCCACACTCTCAGAAGTTTGATTCTCTTTGGTCTGGTCAAGTTTGCTATCATTTCTGTGTGCTGATTGTCTTTCCAATTGGACTACAGTCTCTTCATGGCCAAGGATGCAGTTTTTTATTCAAATCTCACATAAACAGAGGCTTGAGCAGAGCACAAAGCAGGCATTCAATAAACACCAGATGATTTATTGGGTTACGAATGAATGAAACTGTCCACAGAAAGTGTGGTTTAAAACTGTTAAATGAATATTTCAGATTTATCCCAAATTGTTAGCTATGGAAAAAAAATAACCATCAATTTAAGAAGGACACAACTAAAATATTCTTGGTACACCCTATTTCTGTTAAAGATATTTCTTCAATCAAAAACACTCATGTTGGATAAGTATTGTGGTATGTATCTAGCTTTGAAGATCTGTTGTAGGAAAATAGGAAAGAAAGAAAATCTTAGTCATTTCAGTTTTAAAGCAACTTTCTCAAACTTCTGTTGAAATGATTCATACCTCATTACCTACTAAGATTGGGTCATATGCTTTTTGACCAGAATTATTTTCACAAATATGAAGAAATGTATTTCCTGTTTCCCCATTGAAATTCAACCTCACTCATCAATGCAGAATTATCACCAAATTAAAATTCAGAATCTAAAACTGCTGGGTAATTTATACAAAATCTGTCACTGATATCTGCCTATGGAATCACTTTGGCAGAATTAAACTCAGCCAGTTAAAACAATAACTTATGGAAGAACTGTCAGAAAAGATGAGAACCCAAATTACATACATGCACCACGAACATATAGTGTGTAAGCTGACACTGGAACTGGTAAGTTTCATGAGTCTATTATCTAAGAAAATTAAATGAAGAACATTGCATTCTTTCTCTGACTTATACTTGGTCTGACATTGATTGTTGCTGCCTCTTGACTAAGAATGTGTGCCATTCCCCCCGAGAATGATTACCTCTTCCTTCCCATCCTAGCAATCTGCTAAATCTCTTCTCATCTGAGAGAAACTTTCACAAGCTACATATTTCAGTTTTGGTATTTCCTATCGTTATTTATAGTTTCATGCATATTTTCTGTCTTCCCATTTCAACTGTGACTTCTACAGCAAAAGCTGTCATTTTTCTTTGTCTTTCCATTTGCTCCATCCCAGTGTTTTGAACAAGGTTTATGAGTTTTTGAAGAAAACCAGTAGAGGATGAGATGTAGCAACTCAACTAATCTTTTAAAGTGTATCTCTAATGAAAGTGACACTGCCTTTTTTTTTTTTTTCAACTACCAACTTAGTCAAATATCTCAAACCATCACCTATCTAGAAATGTGACCCAGGATAAGATTAAAGTATGGTATAATGGCATAAATTCTAGACTGTACTAGGAGTGCCTGCTACAGAACATACACTGTTTAGCTGTTCATACACATCCAACTGTTGGATGTGGGTCTGGATCAAAAATGTTCAGTGAGTTACGATTTTTCCGTCATTGAATAATATTGCCTTTGGTTGAACATCAGGTTTCAACTCCTGAGAACTTTACGTGTATGCTCTCAATTTTTGGTGGAGTGCTGTTCCCAGAACATCACCACATGGATCAAATTTGAGTTCTTCCCAAGACACTTACCTTTAGCCAAAGCAATCTCGCTGAACCATTGATTGAGGTTGCTGGCACTATGCTTGTACACTTTCCCTTTGACTTTGAAATTTTGTGGCAACTGCCTTTGCCCTCAAACGCTTTGGTCTAGAAGTCGCGTATTAGTGGGAATATACTTTTTTTTTCTCACACAATCTAATTGTAACATTTAATCAAAATTAATTAAATATACAAAAGAATTGCAGGTAATCAAAGGTGCTTTAGAATATGCTTCAACGTTATGTAGATTTTCAGTTATTCACATTACCACAATAAATATCTCCTAACACACAATAAAATAAAATATGTTTCAAGATGATAATAAGCATATGCACATACAATTCAACTTTCACATCACAAAATTAGTGCCAAATAAATCATGTCTTTGTGAGAAATACTTTGTAGACATTCTAATAAAAGTATATTTTACATATACAAATTATGAACATGGCTCTATGTGATAATGGGGGCAGAATTCATTAAGGAAATGACACAAGTGCTGGATGTTAAAGAATAAGTAGGATTTTTCCAGGGGAAGAGGAACAGTTTAGGCATAGCGATCTGCATGAGAAAAATGAACATTCAGAGAGAAAATTCAAAAGTCAAAGAATTCTATTAATTATATTGTATAAACATGGATCAAGAGCTGAGAAAAGGTAACGATGAATAAAAGGTGGTCCTCACTGTAGTCATCTAGTAGAAAAAAACCATTTAAATAACTCATTTATTAAAAATATATACGGGATGAGTGAGCACTCATCTAGCAAAGGTGGATATTATTGTGGGGCTCCAGAGAAGGGAGAGAACAGGGCAATTGATATAAAAAGTCTTCTCAGATAAAATGGAATTTGAACTAGCCCCTGAAAGATAAGGAAGAATGTGAGAGGTCGATCGAGGGGGAAAGGACATTTCTGGGAGAGGAGTGAGTATGAGAGTGGATAGAAGCGGGCAAAGAAAGTCTGTAGACCTGTGCAGATGCCATTGTGACAGGAAAGAGGGGCTCTTTGGTTGCTAGGTGGGGTAGGAGGGCATAATAACAGTAAAAGCTGAGATGGTCATTTGGAGTTGAGTGGCAAAATTGTTTGAATCATTCGTCGAGGACTTTCAACAGTGAGGGGTGTCAGGATTTGATGTGTGTCTTGAGTTCATTGGAGAAGCCACACTTAGAGGTTTGGGGGAGTGATCCATAAAGAATGGTCAATTGGGACTGTGTTTAATGTAAGAAGACCAGGCTGAAGATGAAACTTGGGAAGGCCTTTCCCACACAGAGAGGGAAGAAATAGAGAAACCAAAATAGATTCAGAAAGAGACTGCAGGGAGATGGGAAGAATACCTTTTGCATCAAATGTTCATTTTTCTTTGAAAACACATTCAGACACGTCACCAGTGAATCGGTGGCACTTTGGCCTGTTGGACCTCAGCAAAGACCTGGCATGTATACCAAGCAACTCTTTGAAAGGTTGGGAGAATGTAGTACTCTCAACTCCCTGCTTTTATTCTCTCCTTCACCATGTCATCGAACCTCTGTGTTGTCACTGTCTAAAACATCTCCATATGTAATTTTGTAACTAAAACCGCAAGGGCTAATTCTGTACTACAGCTCTTCAAGGATTTCCTAATGCCCTGTAGTTGTCAAAATGAGGGGCAGAAAATGACTAGAATGGTGTTCTGAATAGTCCTAAGAGAGATCATTTTAGACCCATACAGAGTATTAATCTAAAACCTATTCTTTAGGCTAGTTTAATATCAAGCTAATAATTAGTTTAGTACACTATCATGCAAAGTCTTTTCTAGACATGTGCCCATTTATTAGCATAAACTTGTTCATGATATCTTTTTATTTTTCTTTTTAATTGTAAATTGTAGGCTTTACCATTTTAATTTCTGATATTGGTAATTAATGCCTCCCTATCTCTCCCTCTCTCCCTCTCAGTGTTGCTTTATTGTTAATCCTATTAGTATTTTAAAAATAATTAAAGTTTGCTTTTATTGAATTTCTCCATTTCATGTTTGTTTTCTATTTTATTAATTCCTGCTGTCACATTATGATTTCTTTTCTATATTAGAGAGTTAATTTTTCAACATTTCTTTTTTCTAATATACACATTTGAGGGTATATATTTCTTTCTAAGCATAATTTTAGCTGATGTATTTCACAAGTATTGATAGTTATATATTTATTAACATTCAGTTAATTTTTTTTGTTTATAATTTCTTTGACCACAGTTTATGTAGAAGTGTGATACTAATTTTCAAATATTTGGGGACTTGAAAATGTTTTTAATGATTGATTTGTAGCTTCATACTACTGTGATCAGATAACATATTTTAAATAATTTCAGTCTTTCAAACTGGCTAATATTTATTTTATGGTTCAGCATATGTCCAATTTTAGTCAATGCTTCAAGGGCATTTGTAAAGAATATACATTCTGCTGGTGTTGAGTGTGTAGTTTTATAGATGTCATTTAAGTTAAATTTGTTAATATGTCAATTTTTCTATATCCTTACTGATGTTTGTTTATTTGTTTTTATCAGTTTCTGAGTGAAGTATATGAAAGTGATTGTATATTTTTAAATATTTCCTTCTAGTTCTATCAATTTTGCTTTAACTAAGTAGAGAGAAATTTAGAATTTGGAACATTAAGAAATTCTTATTTTTGATCTAGTAATGATTCCTATTTTAAAGTCTACTTTGTTTGATATTAGTATAGCTATACCAGATTTCCTTGGTTTATGGCTTGTAAGATATAATTTTCCCATCATTTAACTTTTAAACATTCTTATATTTAAAGAGTAAATATCATACGATTTTGTTGTTGCTTTTCTTAGAAATACAACTTCAGGGCTTCCCTGGTGGCGCAGTGGTTGAGAGTCCGTCTGCCGATGCAGGGGACACGGGTTCGTGCCCCGGTCGGGGAAGATCCCACATGCCGCGGAGCGGCTGGGCCCGTGAGCCATGGCCGCTGAGCCTGCGCGTCCGGAGCCTGTGCTCCGCAACGGGAAAGGCCACAACAGTGAGAGGCCCACGTACCGCACACACACACACACACAAAAAAAAAAGAAATACAACTTGATAATATTTATATTTTATTAGAGCATTTACTCCACTGAACTTTAAAGTTATTTCTTATACATTAGGTTTTTTTTTTTTTTCCGGTACGCGGGCCTCACACTGTTGTGGCCTCTCCCATTGCGGAGCGCAGGCTCCGGAAGCACAGGCTCAGTGGCCATGGCTCACGGGCCCAGCCGCTCCACGGCATATGGGATCTTCACGGACCGGGGCACGAACCCGTGTTCCCTGCATTGGCAGGCGGATTCTCAACCACTGCGCCACCAGGGAAGCCCCTATACATTAGATTTTAAATCTACTATCTAAGTGTTGTTTTCTATTTGTTTCAACATTTCTACATTCCTTTTCCATTTTTTCTTGCCTTAATTTCTCTTTTATTAGCTTGTTAATTATGGATTTTCTATTCTTTTCTATTCTTTTGTTGGTTACCCTAGATATTAAAAATTATTCTTGATTTTTATAATTTAATATTAATTAGTTTTCACATTTCCTAAACAATGCAAGGACCTTAGAATACCTTTACTTCATTTATCATCACCCTCATTCCTTTTATGTATTCTTAGTGTTGCCACATATTTTAATTCTACATGTTTTTAGTTCAATAAGGCATTATCTTTATTGTTTTAATCAGTCAATATTTATTTAGATTTATCCTCATATTTAGTCTTTCCGTGGCGCATTCATTATTCCTTACCACATTTCCATGCTTTCCTCTGGGATCATTTTTCCTCTGCCAAAGGAACTCCCTCTAATATTTCCATCGGTGTGTATCTGTTGATGATACATTATCTTAGGTTTTGGTTATCATAAAATGCCATTACTTTGCATCTTTGACAATGTTTTTACAAGTTATAGAATTCTCAGTTGTCAGTTATTATTTTTAGCACTTTTAAAAGGTCATTACTTTGGTTTCTGACCTTCATCATTGGTTGTCAATCTTATTGCTAGTTTGTAGGAAATGTGTCTATTTTCTTTAGACTATTAAGATATTCTCTTACAGGGAGATCAGCTTGGTGCTTTGTGACCACTTAGAGGGGCGGGATAGGGAGGGTGGGAGGGAGGGAGACGCAAGAGGGAGGGGATATGAGGATATATGTATACATATAGCTGATTCACTTTGTTATAAAGCAGAAACTAACATACAATTTACAATTATACTCCAATAAAGATGTTTAAAAAAAAGATATTCTCTTTATTTTGGTTTGAAGTTTCACTGTGAATGGCCTAAGTGTTGTTTTCTCTGTTATTATTCCATCTGGAGTTCACAATACTTTTAACTCTGTCTAATGACATTTTTGTTCAGATTTAGAAATTCTTTTTTTTCTTCCTAGAACTTCCCCAGCCCCCCACCCCTGGCCCCATATTTTATAGGTTATTCTTTGGTTTGGGTTATTTTTTTTTCCATCCTTTTTTCTCTCGATGCTTCAGTCTAGATATAATTTTTTTTTTTCTGATCTGTCTTCCAGTTCAATAATCCCCTCCTCAGCTATGTCTAGGTTGATACTAACCTCACCTATTGTGTTTCTAATTTCAAATATTATATTTTTCATTTCTATAATTTATATTTTATTTTTAAATTTCAATTCTATGCTGAAATCCTCTTATTATTTATCTTCTTAAATATATTAATTATGGTTATTTTATGAGTCTGTGCCTGATAACTACTGGATCTGGATTTTTCTGGAGTTTTTTCCTCTTTCCTGTCTTTTGTTTGGTTTAGGTTGTTAATTTTGTAGGCAGTTAAGGTAGGGACAGATAATTTTAAACTATCAAATGAACTTTAGTTTTTGCTAAGTTTAGTCTAACTCCAATTTACCCCTACACCAAAAGTGTGGCGCTTTGGGGTGTCCCAGCTGAAAGCCTGGGGTCTTTTGGAGGACTCCTTGTTGGTGAGGCCTAAACTTCAATTTTTGCTACCCAGCTCTTCCAGAAGATCTGTTCACCCTCTGAGCCTCTTAGCTTCTGCTTGTGCATCAGTATATAGTGGGGAAAAAATTGTCCAGGACATTGGGGTCAGCTTTCTACCTCTCTATATTTCTTTTATCTTGGAAATTTTGACTTTTATTATTCTCACTGTCTTAAAAGCTCCCAATTCTTAAGGATAAAAATTTTCGATCTATCTATTCAGAGAGAAAGAGAGATAAAGAGATGTAATCATGTGTATACATGTGTCTGTGTGTTGTCCATTTTTTCTTGTTTTTGGTGGGAGAGTTCATCTGCAATAAGCTAGTTCATCATTACCAGAAGATACAAATGCCTGATATTAACTCTTAAACACTCATTGTTTGTTTGTTGAAAAAAAATTCTCTAAAAATAGTTTGCAAAAATTCCTGATGTGTAATCCTGAACTTGAAAATGTGTTCATATAATTAGTTGCTAAAAACAGAAATCAGGAAAGAAAAGCAAAGGGGTGAGGGAGAAGACAGAGAGTTTTGCCAGAGAAATTGGAGGCAGAGAAAGAGAAAAAGGAAAAAAAAAAGAGGGGATACCAAGGCAGAGGTGGAAAACCAGATCATTATGGACCTCGTGATAGGTTTCATCCTGTGGGTGCATTTCTGTTTTTCTGATTTTTTTATGTCATGTATCTTTCTCATGTCTGTCCCTTCTTGTCGCCTCAATGAACCGGTCTGGGAAGTTTATGGCCAACCCAGTCATTGGATGTAACCCACTGTCCTTTATTCAGACTCTTTGTTGGACTGCAGATCTAAGGCATACACTGCCAGCACTTCTTGTATGTACTCCAGCTGGGAATGGGACTGACTGTGCTCTCCTTTTTTTCCCTCCTCCACCTCTGACCCTCTTTGAGGCCTTTCTTGGTGTTCCTGGCCATCTGCCTGACATCCAGAGTTGCCTGCATTCTGACAAGACAGAGTGGCTCACCTAGCTTCGGAATAACATCAGAGGTGCCAACAGAAAGTAGACCAGATACACCATCCAAAATACCCCTCCATCATTATTCCAAACGCTGGAGTAAGCCAAAAGTTGTTCCAAAAATACATCACTATATTTTGGCCTGAGTGTCACTTCCCCACTTGGCATGCTAGGGCTAGAGAAATTGGAACAGAGATTTCTTGTTAGCCTCTCTCATATTTTCTCCTTTGGGATATACATCTTTTACTTGTTCTATCTCTAATATGACACAGTTGCCCCAGGTTTTACAATTATTTATAGCATATCAGAAAGAAGTGAAAGTTTTACATTTTGTCTCCCATCTTCTCCAAAAGAATTTCAGCCAAATTGTCCTCTTCACATAAACAAATACTTTTGAGTGGATAAATGATCAACTAAGTGGATATCTGTTGTATATTTGTACTTTCGTACTGTGGTTCACAGAATTCCCCAACTACATGTGTTTTCTCTTTTTCTTGGCTGAGTGCAATTGTACCCATCTTTTGGGGTCCTCTCAAATCTTGAAGCCTTCACTCACCAACCTAGTCCTCTTGATGTCTTTTGTAGATTTAATAATTAAAGCAGTTACTTTTTTTTCCCACTCATGATTAATCAAGGACTTACTTTATGGGTACCAAAACCATCTGATGTAAAGATACTTTGCCTCCAGAAATGGATGGAAAGCTCCTTTGGAACAGGAAAAAGTCCTCTCCATAATACCTATGCTGACCCCACATTTATAGTTTACAAAGGATTGTCATCTATTTAATATTTCCTTCCTTAATCCTCTAAGACCAGAGTAGAACCAGGTAGTGACCTTATTTCAATTTTTGAAATGATGAAACTGAAATACAGAGAGAATAAGTGATTTCTTCAAGGTTCTATCCTTGCTAAATGAAGAATCCAGGATTGAATTAAACAGTGTTCTTCCAAATCCGTACCCCTTCTACTGTAGCATACTGTTTTCCACTTTTAAAAATTCATTTCAGCCTCCAACAAAGTCTTTCATAAGTTATAAAGGCTCCACAAAGAATGAATAGATAAATGAATAGATATATACTTTTTTCAACTCACTATTTCTATATCTATTTAGACATAATATTTGTTTCAAGTAAAAGAAGAATTCCACTAAGAGAATAGAATACATGTATAAAGATATGAGCATTAAATGCAAAAGATGGATTATTTCTAAGTTATGGATCAGGCTGTCCCCAGACTTGGGTAAATGGGCTCATTTACAAACAAGCCACCTTCTGATATTGTGCCTTAACTTACTCTTATACCTTCCACTAATAGGCCCTGCCTTGTGCATGGGCATATGTGTAGACATCCAGAAAATATGTGGATAACACAGTCAAACTGATAGCATCATCATCTTTCCTGACCCAGCTCTCTTGGAGATGCTGTGAGGCATTTTGAGTAAGTTCATATTGCAGGAAAAAAAAAAAAAAGTTGTTTTTGCAGGCTGAGACCAAATCTTCCAGGAACTGGAGAAACCAGTTCCTGGAAGGTTTTGAAAATGTTAGACTATCTGTACATTGCCTTTCTGACATGTCAGTAGAGATTGCAAAGTATTATCACCACCACTAATTTACTTTTCTGACTGAGAAAAAAAGTGTACTTAAAAAAAAAGAGAAAAGAGAAAAGAGAGAGAAATCATAATGATAGGTTCTTGAACGTTATCAGCGTTACAATATATTAGCTTTTGTGCTAGAACAGTCTGTTTGGTGCCAGGAATGATTCGAAAGCTTTATAATACAAAACGGTGAGGTTTTTAACACAATGTAGTCTAGACAGAAATTGTGTGAGAATACAGTCAAATCATTACTGTGAAGTTAAAAAACAAAATAAAATAATGCATGCAAGATTACTTTTAATTACTTCTTGGTGCCAGATCCTGCCCCCCTAAACTAAGCTGCTTTTAACTGTTATTTCTTCTGTTCCAGAAGATTTTTTTTAAAGTAACTACCCTGGCCACAGGCAGTGATTAAAATACTAGGGTTGAGGCTGCCGTTTTACTTGTGCCCAAATCCAGATTGGCCCTCAATTCTTCAGCTCAGTTCTGCTTTGCCAGTTCTTCAATATACCTGTGTTGGGGAATTCAGGGCCACAGTCCTGCCCAGACCAGAGCCATTGTTTCCTAAATTGGCAGGCCAGAGTGCTGCTGCAGGTCAGGACGGTGTCCTAGCAACCAAGTGACTCACCTCTTAAATTATCTCATTATTCTCTTACACTAAACTGGGAGAAAGCTCATAATTTCCTTCCAATATATTTTCCTGCCACAGTTTGGTTTCTCTTTTAATTATATGCAGGGAAAGAGGTTTTCATTGTGGTCGTGGCTTTCTTTTCTTACCATTCCGAGTCTCTTAAATTAGAATACATTCTTCATGAATATATACGTATATATACACATGCACACACACACATATAAATTAAAACTTCATCTGTTGCTTCCTTTAATCTCTGTATTTTAAAAATATACCTTTTTTTCTGTTAGTTTAGGACCAGTTCCAACTTCCAGTCCCCAATTTAGATTACATGCTCTGAAACTAACTCCAAACATTTACTGAGTTTGAAGGTCACAGTGCTATTGATTGATTTCTAGTTATAATGTATGTTGTCCTAACATGAGTTGTGCTTTTTTTCTATAACTTTGGGCTAAATCCAAAAATGCAAGGATCAAAGCATCTGGACTTGTTGCTTTCATGTTTGGCATACAAAGGGGCTGGCAGTCACCAATGTGGTCTTGGCTGGGCCCTACTTGTTTTCATTCTCTGATGTGAAACAGTTGGGAATTGCAGACCCTCCAACAGCTAGAATGGACTCAATAAAAATTGGCTTAATAATCTGCCAAGCATTTGGAAGTGCCAGTCTCCACAGTTTTTCAGCAGTTATTGGCCATGACATGTTTCTTTCTTTTTTTTTTTTAAGGAAGGAATTTGCTGTGAAATTAGTTTTGAGATCAACATTTGCAACAGGTAAACTATTCATCTTAGTAAACTCACTTTATCATCTTTGATCTTATTTAATTCATTATTTTACGTATTTCATTTTTCTTACATGATGGTTCCTCTTAGCCGCTTTTTTTGTTTCTCATGAAAATCAAATGTGAGATATAACAAATAATGAAGAGGGCTTAAATATTTGATAATTTGATCCAGAGTTCACTAATTTAAAAAAGTTATCTAGTCATCTTAAAGTTTTCACTTACTTAGATGTAAAGCATTCCATATTAAATAACTGAAATTTGATTCCAGTAAAAAATATTGAACATTTTATAAAGCTCTATCATATATGTGAACATCTACTTTGATTAAGGTGAAGAATTTTCCAAACAGATATCTTTAAACTAAACTCCAGGGAAATGTTCTTTATATTGAATTTTATGGCTGCAAATACTATTTAAGAAGGTGGAATTGTTACCTAAGGCTTGTAAATATTTTCATTATTTAGAAATTCCATTGGCTCTCAATATAATTTTTAAGTATATCACCATTTTTACCTTTCTCCACTACCTTGTTTTCCACCAAAAAATAGTTGTAACTAACATACATTTTCTATGGATTGTTAAGCTCTTCCAAGAGAAGGCTGTAACAGGGTAAATTTAATAGCATTGGGGATGGGGTAGGGAGCCAAGTTGGGAGAGCCTATTAATATTTTTTTAGTTAGAATAGAGCCCTAATTTGAATTTGAACTTCTACTCTAGCCTTTGTAATTGGAGAACAGGAAGCAATAATAAGCCTGAAAACTGGAAAGGAAGAAAATTACCACTATTTGCTAATGATACATTATTTACCTAGAAAATTCAAGAAAATCAATTAAAAAGCTTCACAAGCAAGAAATGCATTTGATAAGTTTGTTGGGGAAATGTTAAAATTCTGAAATCAGGTATAAAACAATGGCAAGTTAAGAGATAAAATGGACACTGCTTTTACAATAATAATAGCAACAAAAAGTGAAAAATAGAAGAATAAATTAACAGAAATGCATAAGATCTGTAAGAAGAAAATCATAAGTTGCTACTGAGGAAATAAAACAAGATTAAAATAAATGAAAATGTGAAAATAAATAAATAATGTTTTTGGATATGAAGACACAACATCTCAGAGATTTTTCCTTAATTAATCTACATATTTAATGTTCAATTTATAAGAACATTTTTCAGAAGCAGACATACTGTTTTTAAAGTTCATATGGAAAACTAAACAAGCAAGAAGAGCAAGAACAATGTTGAAAAATGAAAATAATGAGGGACCAAGCCCAATGTAGAATCATCTTATAATGCTACAATAATTAAAACAGTGTGATGCTGGCACAGGACCAGACAGATTGATTAATGGAATAGATCAAAATGGCCATAAATAGACTCAGATATGGATAGGCATCTAGTATATGATAAAAGTGGCATTACAAATTAGTAAGGGGAAAGGGTTTACTCAATAACTATGTTGGAACAACTGAGTAAACATCTGGAAGAAACTGATATTGAATCCCTACCTCACATGCTACATCAAACTGAATTCCAAAAAGGATTGAATATTCAAATCCACAGGAGAATGCTTTTATAATGAGTGGAGAAGGCCTTTTTGATTGCATAAATTGAATTCAACTGCATGAATAAATTCAACTAAATGTAAAAGAATCTTCATGGATTAAAAAAACATAAAACAATAAATACAAATTAAAAGTTAGAAGTGTATAAATTATATAAGAATAAAGCAATCATTTTCCTAATATTTGAAAATTTCCTTTGAATAGTTAGGTAAAAATGAACACAAGGAAATTTGAATGAGGAATATCAAAGTCTGTGGAAAAAGGAAAATAAATGGCCATATAACAAATAAAAAAGATTTTCATCCTTATTTATAATGACAGAAATTTAAATTAAAACTACATATGGATCTGCCTTTTGCTTTTCAGTTTGGAACACAAAATGTAAAATTTTATGTTTTATTAATAAGAATGTAGAGAAACCTGCTTTTTTGTAAATTGATGTCAATAAACTGCAACGATTTCTATGACAAGCAATTTGGCGGCACCTGAAGTTTCTAAATGTGTGTGCCCTTTGACCAAACAACTCTGCTTCTAGGAAGTTATTGCACAAATATGCATGCTCATGCACAGAATGACATGAACCTGGATATTTATTGCAGAATTGTCTCTAACGGGAGCATTAAAACAATCTAAATGGAATTTAATGGGAGATGAGAAATAAATTATACTACATCCACAAAGTAGAATATTACACTGTTGTTAAAAAGGTGAAGCATAAATTAGGAATTTTATTTTTCTAATAAAGAAAAGCAGTCTGGTGCTACCACAGTGACACCATTATACCAGCAAAGATCCAGGCTGCTTCTTTCTTTCTCTCACTAATTCTCACCACGTGGCTTACCATCTACTTATTACAAGATGGTTGTTCCTTTTCCAACATCTTCTTACTGATATTTCAGGCAGAGAGAAGTGACACTGTACATTCTGCAGCCTTCCAAAGAACATTCCCCAAAGCCCCAACTATCAATTTCTGTTTTCCTCTCTCATTGGCCAGAACTGTATTGAATAACTGTTCAAATGGCAAAGTATCTTAGAAATATTGTATTTTAGCAAATATTGTATAAACTGAGGATTATAAGTAAGAGTAAAGATATCCTTTTTACTGTATAATCTTTTCTAACTTGAATTTTATACCTAGTGCATACATTGTTTATTACAAAAATATTAATTAAAAATTATACCTCCTTTTAAAATGCTTTGTAGTGAAATTCTTCAAAATTTCTAATTCACATAATTTTCTTAATCAAATGCTCTAATATTAAAAGGGTAATTTCTACCATACAATTTGCACCATTTAAAAAATTCATTAACCTTTTCTTGGAGAAGTTTGTGGGCTAAACTTCAGTTTTGTCACTTATGGGTAGTATGGCTTAGAGCAAGTTACTTGTAATTTCTTTAAGCTTCCTTTTCTGGTGTACAACATGGGGATAAGGTTATTGTTGGAACATTAAACTAGATAATGTATGTAATGCATTTAACATAGTACCAGGCACAGAGTAGATGTTTCATAAATGGTACCTACTATTTCTATTACCATTAAAATAATTACTATTCCTGAGAACATTCATATGGGACTCTACATTCTCTCTAAATGGGACAATAATATAAAGATTGGCCCATTTGGAAATAATACAGTAACAGGAGATCTGTAATAAGGAACAATAGCCTATATTATGTGTTAACCACAGTCTGAGAGCATCCTAGTTTCTACAAGCTTCATATCATGTGATATGAGCAGTTAAGCCACTAGCCTCGATTCTGTAAAACAGATATGTATTCTCCAGGTTAAATACTATTAATGTTAGGTCTGGACACTGCAAATGAACACTCTTGAATACATTTCTGCCAAATTTAAAGGCAATTGAAACTTCTGACTCAACTATAAATTTGTAACCCTCTAACTAATTCATTAGCAATTAGTTGCACAAACTGACTTCTCAAAAAGTCAAAATGAGTCAAAATATTGAAAGGTGGTAGTTAATATAAGTGAGAGACATATTTGAAAAGTGAACCAAAGTCAGGACAACATATTTGCCCTTCGATATTCATGGTATGCCCAAATTCTAAATAGCACTATTGGTATACATTCCACAGCTCAAATGAAATATAACTGAAAAAAACCCTAAATGTCTCCTTTGGATTGTTAATGATTTTATAGATTAAAGCCATTTGGTAAGCAGTTGGCTTTCTTTTGTGATCTACTTCCCACAAAGAAACAAAGATTCTTCTATCACCTGAAAAGACATTTTTGCCTGTAGGGGTGAAAGAAGAAAATCATCTGCATAAGTAGATTCTGTCTGGTCTGTGAAGCTCAAACACTTTTCATCATATCAGCTACCCATCAGATTTGTTCCTCAGGAGAAAAAGAGACAAAATATTCCATGTCCTGGTTCTCAAGGACTGCTACAAATAGCTTTTTAAATTAATCTTTGAAAGCAGAGGTCTCATCTACTGCTATAGCATAACTAGTGCAACGTTTAACACAGTTGACTATTTCAAGGTCTTACTGTTTTCCGTTTTTAATTAAATATATATTGAACTTGAAGAGTGTCTAATATTGATTTAATACTATGTGTATATGAAGTTTCAGAAATCTTTGTAAATCAACAATATATTCAAAATTCCCACTTTTTTGGAAATTGGATATAACATTTTCAATATACAGGCAAGGTAACAAACAGATTTGATTTACCTCAAGGCTCTTGAAATTCTAGAGTAACAACCTTAAAAAGTAACCAGGTTTTAGTTGTTTAGAAAGGTTGTCTTTAACTCTTGGCCAAAATATGCAAGTCTTGCAGTTTTCCAAACCATTAACTGTATCAGTAACACAGATATACAGGGCAGAATGTTGAAACCAAAAGGAGCTGAATATGTTTCTTTGTGCTCCCTTATCCTGTGTACTTCACCAGCACGACTGTGTCTCATACATTTCAGCCTTCAAGATGTTCACTGAGCTTCCCCCTTCCTTCATTCCAAAGCTGCTGGGGAGGGTTCGGAAGAGGGAAGGGGCTACAAGAACTCTGTGGCACCAGGCCATAAGAAGGAAGCAGCTAAAAATCATTGAAAGCCTTCTATATTTGCATACTAACACTGCTGTTTCTAGAGTAAACATTTTCACATTTATTTTAGATTTTTTTTTTAGGTAAAAATTTTAGGGTTGGAAGCATTTCTTTCATCATTTCTTCAAAGCACCAGCAAACTTTCAGGTTTTCACAATTTGCACATATAATCTTTAAAATTACGAGAGGCACCTCTATGAGAGAGCATATGTGAGAAATAGGGAGGGGGCTGGGAGCGAGAAGGAAAGAAAACAATGTTAGGTTATACAACTCTTGTATCCTTAAAGACAGCTTGGAGACATGGAAACCATATGTGAACTTTTAGCTAATAAAATAAAATGCCAAAATGTGGTGGCTAAAGCTATTGCACCCAAAATGTAATTGGACATATGCTCATTTACTTGCTTATAATCAAAACATTTAAAAAAACTGTTTTGAACTCAAGCTAGGTGTCAGTGTTGGACTAACTTAATTCATATAATTATCTCACATGGAAAGAATGCATTTGTGCCATGGTGTTATTATTACATTAAGAAAAGTAAACAAAGAATAAGCTGGAATAGATAATACTTAAGCAAAACCAAAAAGTTCCTACTACCCATGCTGAAGAAAGGAAAGAACATATTAATTTTACACTAAGCTGAAGCTATTTTCCAATGAACGTGCTAGTTGGCTAGTGTGCTTGCTGTAGATTGATCATGTTCTTGCAAATGAATGTCAGTCTATTTAGGTAATCAATGCAAATTTCATTTCTTCATTCAAAAATAATAGCTTTTACAAGTCTAGTGAAATGGTCAGTATGTCAGACTTGGTTGCTAAGCTCAGTTTATGTACCACATGGATTTAGATTTCTCATGTGAATTCATTCAAGAATATCAAAATGGTATTGGGCTTCCCCTACCCGAAGGCCCTTTTTAATTCAGTGAGCAGGTCTATTTACCTTTATTTACTTATTTGTTGTTTGGTTGGTTTATTAAAATCTTAGAATGAAGTACAGTTATTAAAAAATAGGATCCTGAAATAGGTCATATACACAGACATTAGTTAAGGGTTAAATGTAGAAGAAAGAGCAAAAGTAAATCAGAATTTTAAAAAATTTAAGCAATTATGAGGGATAAGAAATTTGAGTTAATTGACATGAAGAATAAAGAACTATTGACGTGTTTTTATTATCTCAGAAAACATTTGAGTAGGAACTTTACAGGAGGCCAGATGACAGAATTAAGTGGGAAAAGTTAAAAATCAAGTTCTCTTCCTCAAAACAAGGTAGCATAAGATACTAAACAAGCATATACGAAATGTGTAGAGAACATTTGCAAAGCAACTTTTCAACTCATGTAGGAACATGATACAAACTGAGTAACAATGACAGGACATGACACCAGACAATGCTCATGTGCTGTCATTACCTCATGTGTTATGTATCTAAATATATGCTTAGCAAAGAATACACAAGCCATGTATCTGTATATAATCAATAATTTCCTGAAAACTTATTTCATACTTAGGATACAAAGAATTATCATAGGTGAAGTTTGTCAGCAAAAAATATTTTTAGATAACATAAATTTGAAGGTAGATTCATGAGGGACCATCAGTGGGGAAGACACATACAGGACGTGTGGCTGTAGAAGCAGAGTCCCGATGGCTGGTAAACAAGGTAAGAACTGGAAGGAAGGACATCGGTGGGGCTGGAGGAAAATGTTCATGTTAGCAGATAATGTGGAAAATTGAGGAACACTTTAAGGTGCCCAAAAGAAAAAAAAATACATTGACTTGAATGGAAATCTGAAAATAAGGCTGGTTGATTCAATACTTTAAATTCTGCAAATTTAAAGATTTAATTAGGTTTTTTTTTTTTTTTCATGTTTGGGGGTATGAAGAATAAGCTGGATGGGGCTCCTGGAAGGCATGTAGAGGGCCTTGTGGTTAATTCTGTGGTTTTCTATTCCAGATGGACTAGAACAGGGCCTTTCCATAAAGCATTAAGGCATAGTGTTGATTTGTGTCAACAGTAAGGGAAGAAGGGACTATGCCTCCTAGTGTGTAGCCACTGTGGAATGGTGTCTTCATGGCGTCTAGAGCACAGAAACTCAACTGGTGAAAGGGTAATCAGTGGATTGACTGAAAAAATAGGAAACCCCCAAATTAGGGAAAAGAATCTTAAGATCATATCAATTAATAGAAAGCTAAAGATGACAGAGTAAAAATGAAAAATCGACTCATTTAATTTTCCCTTTCCATGGGAAAAATATCATGCCCTTAGAAACAGAAGAGAAAGATATCCCCATCCAATGCAGAAACCAATTCTAGAGCATCTCTGTCACCTCTGAGTTTACACTCAGTGATAAGGGGGGACTAGAACTTCCTAAATCGGTTACCAGTGTAGCTGCCAACTCTAAAGCTCCAGCAGCAAATTCTCAGAGCTTACTAAAAGAAAAAAAATTTTAAGCACAGTTTACTGATTCTTGTTTAAAGTTCCAAAAACAAATCTTGAATACAGATGACATTTGAAATATAAAAATAATATATAAGTATATATTGGAGTCTCCCATTTATTAAATACTAATTATATGCCAGGCTATATGTCAAGTGACTTAATTATACCACAATGGTTAAAAATATAGGCTTTGGAGTCCAACTGCCTAGGTTAAAATCCTACCTTTGTCACCTTTATTTTTTAAATTTTTTGCGGTACGCGGGCCTCTCACTGACACAGCCTCCACCGTTGCGGAGCACAGGCTCCAGACGCGCAGGCCCAGAGGCCATGGCTCACGGGCCCAGCCGTTCCGCGGCGTGTGGGATCCTCCCGGACCGGGGCACGAACCCGTGTCCCCTGCATCGGCAGGCGGACTCTCAACCACTGCGCCACCAGGGAAGCCCACTTTGTTACCTTTAGCTAGGTTTTCTTTATCTTAGTTTTCTTACCTTTACAATCCAAAGAGTAATATTTGCTTTATACCTCATAGGATTATTGTGAAAATTAAATAGAATAATACAAGCAAAGTGCTTAGAATAGTGGCCAGCATATAAGAAGTACGCAATACATGTTAATCATCACAATGCTACAAAGGATGTAAAAATTGAAGCTCATGGATTTTAAGAACTTTGTCTAAGTTTATCCATCTAGTTAGCTGAAGGCTGGGATTGTAACCCAGGTATATCTTGCTAGTCTGTCTTCATAGTGCTTCATTACTCGATACTCACAACTCAGCCCTCTGCCTTACAATTCAATGAAATGGCCCGCCAGGCCTCCGCACACAGCAATGGATCAGCCTCACAGAGCTCCATTCCCCTCCTGCACAAAGACTGTCAAACGTTCCTTACTCTCCCCTGACCTCTGCGGAATTCAGTGAACCTAATCTACAGATCCAAAAACTAAACTCATTAAAAAAAGAAAAAAGAGTTCGAATGTCTCCAGAAGAACCAGAATGGCTCTTCACTTTGTTTGTTTGCTTAGGATCATGTAACCATCCAAGGAAAACGTTTAAGGTTTTGGAGAGGGGTTGATTTTCAGTGTTGAAAAAGATGACACGATAACTGGACAGAGTTGGGTCCAGAGGGGGCAACAGCATATAAAATCATGAGACACTTCAACCATCCTGTTAAAGTTAGAAAAATCCATTACCAAGTTGTAGAAGGAAAACAACTTGCGGAAATATCATCGAGGGCCGACCGTTTCCAATCACTGGTACTCCATTCATTATATGCTTGAGTGGTTCCAGCAACAACAGAAGACCGTGCACTGTTACAATGCCAAGGACAAGAAAGGCAACTCAGCCTGTCGGTCTGACTTCCCCTCACAGCAATCCGAACATTTCAGGCTTCGCTTCCCTTGCCCAGATGGGTTAGTAACTGGGGAAGCGAAGCCCCGGCCAAGGACTCCTTTCTCAGAGAAGACTCATTGCTCTCACGGACCACAGCTGCTCCCACAGTCCTGGACTTAGCACGCACCGACTCTATTTGCAAGGGACAGGAATGGCTTTTCATTCATCTTCATTCTAGCTTCCCTTAGCTCCTTATTAATTCCACTCAGTACTCTGTAACAACCTATGTGGGAAAAGAATCTTAAAAAGAGTGGATATATGTATATGTATAACTGATTTACTTTGCTGTACCCCTGAAACTAACACAACATTGTAAATCAACTAGACTCCAATAAAAATTTTAAAAAAGAGCTTCCAATAAGTTCAACATTATCTTTGCACTGTGTCTCTAATTCTTACACTATGCTGCAAAACCGTTTCATTGTCTAGACAAGGAAACTGATGCTCACCATATTAAGTTTAAAAGAACATGTACTAGCAAGTGATAGAAATGGTGCTCGGACCCACGTCTGCTGATTGCCAAGATCCATGACTTTTCATACAGCAGAGCTGAGAGTGGTTTGGAAGGATGAAAATTCCAGGCAACAGTATAGAACCTATACTAGAGTGTAGGGAAAATGACAAGTTTTGTTTGAGCAAATCCAAAAAATTAGTGCCTCAAAAGAAATGGAAAATGTCTGTGAAGAGAGCATCTGGAGAAGACAGGGGGAGAAAAGATAGTGTAGTAAATATTTTCTCATAAAAGAGTGGGTGGGTCAAGGAAAGATAGAATTCTAGCTTGCCTGGAGGTCCCATATATTAGCTTTAAGCAGACATTGTCAGTGGCCAAAATGAATAAAATATGCAGCCACACTGAAGCATTCCTTTTAAATTCCCATTTGACATGCTTATTCATTTGTATTCTACTCAAATCTTTACTGAAATAGTTAAATTCTTGTTGCGCTTAAGCACGCACATCCCAAACCTGCTCTGTAAATTCAGTTAGCAATATGTTTATGAGTTAAATCTTTCTCGTGAGATCTTAAGCTTGGCGAAGAATCTAAATATTAAGTCTAGATAGTGTACTGATGTGAAGACCCTGCTATTAAGACTATATTTAGACTAGATGTTAAAGCCACAATTATCCAAAAATAAAAGTTGCTCAGTCTTGAGATGGCATTATTTGATTCACCTATCTGGTAATAATTGCTTAAATATAATGGAGACCCTTATGAAAAGAATTAGCAACTAGGGTTTATCACTCAGAGAAGTCTTGAAAGCTCTCTCACTACAGTATAGTCCAGAGCTTTTGTTAGAAACCTATGTTCTTATCACAGGTTCTGGATTAAACTGTGGTTAACCTATCCCTTAGCTTTTGTGTTTTCTAAAAAATTTGTACTTAGAATAATAAAATTGGCTTCATTGATTCACTCTCCATTTTCCATTCTCTTTAGGGTTTTGTTCTAGTATCTCCAGCTCAAGAAAGAATAAATTTATTCAGGGCTTGAGTTAGGGAACAGCTGGTATTGAAAATGTTTCTCTTCTTTAAGCCCTCTCCCTTCCTTATCCAAACAGAGAAAAGACAGATCTGTTTTCTCCTACTCAGAAAGAGTGGAGTGAAATCCAAATCCTCCAAAAAAGAGACAGAATGCTGTTCTACCTCACTATTCACTCCTACTTCAAACTTTAACTTTTGGACTCACATCATTTTTAGAATGTTAAACCATTTTTCAGAGGCACTAGCCTCCCAAGAGGTAGGTTAGGACTAGTTCCAGTTGAAGCAACATTTAAACACACAAATTTTTGAAAAACAAAGCAAAAAAACCAGGCTGGACATCCTTTGTCTCTTCCTTTTTAGACAATGAAGATAAAACAACCCAGTTTGCAGCATCTCAAACTGTACTCCCTCGACACTCCTATCCTCAAAAGAGGAGTTTGGGAAGACGTGAGGTGTTGAGAAGTTGCCAGTTAAGAAGTCCGTTTGGAAGCCACTTTAAACCAAAGTTGTGTAATCAGAACTGTTAGTCTTAAGTATGTGTTTGAGTAATGTATTAAATGACATTAGCATGGACAGTAGAACTCTTGCATTATTTTTTTCCCTGGGGGCTTATAGTGCAAAATTTCATTGACTAGAGCCAGTTTGGTAAATGGGGCAGAAAATGCCTGTAGAACTGCTGTAATGTTACAAAGAAAGTGGAACATAAGATGGCATATAACCCCTTAATGGCATTGTTTCCTAGATTCTCCATGTGCAGCAAAGTGGAGATTGTTGCTGCTTTTAAGGGAACTGGCTGATTACAATGAAAGCACCAGCGTGTATGTTTCCTGGCACACATATGACTATGGGGCACCGATTAGAATTCATTTCATCAAGCTTTAATTTCATGTTCAGCCCATTAAAAGTTCCATATCTCTTAAATATGCTGCCAGCAACCTGTTATCTGGTATAATGAAAAGCAGTGTAACCACTCACCAAATAAAACCCCATATAAAACCTAAACCTCAGTTTCGCTTTTCAGGCACTAGTTTCATTGCTTCTTCCACCCTCTCTTTCTCTCTGCCAGAGCCTCTAATGAGCAGCAACTCAGGCCAAACCCTGCCAAGTGTGAGCAGGTGGGGTTGATGGGATGTGAAATGCAGTTTGCCTATAACCAGACTGCCATTCGCAGGCAGGACCACGTGGGCATTAGGGAGAGAGAGAGAAAATTTAAGCAGGATGTTTACAAATAAGACTGAAGATAAGTCATCCTGTTTAATAACACGGCATTATTCGTTTGAATAACAATCACTATATTTAAATTAATATTTAAAGAAATATTTCCGGAAAGACTTTCTTTGTACTTTATTAAATGTAAAATAAGTAGATTTCTAGAGGGAGGAGAACATTTCTTTCTCTCTTCACAAAGCCCAGAAAAGCAGAAGCCGTTTGGACGATATGACCATTCATCCATGCATTTACTTTAGAAAAACAAACAAACAAGAAATTCTAAAATAATTAATTTTAGTTACTTCTCAGACAAATCAGTGGATGCAACCGTGGGGTTTATGAAACAAAAACCACATTACTGTTATTTTGATTTGATTTGATTCTCTAGTAAATTTTTTAACAGAAAGATCTTATATTTTCATGGCTAATACTCTGGTTTAAATTATGCTTTATGTATGTTATGAAAATAAAGATATATGCTAAGGAAACTCAAGGGTGAATGTGAGAATCAAAACAGATGATGTGACTCAGAAGGTATTTTGAAAGTGGTGAAATATTTCACAGACTTACAAGCTTATCATTATCTTTTGAGGTAACGTGGTGTAAGGGAGAGAGTAGAAAAAAGTGAAAAGTCAAGTATAGTATAATCTATGCAACTAGCCAGTGTGTGGCCCTGTGTAGGGCATCTACCTTCTTACAAACTTAGTTTCTGTTTATTTAAATAGTCCCTCTAATAACTGCCTTATCCACCTGCCACCCAAGCTTACTGTGAGAGTCAAAAATATTTAAAAACACTTTTTGGAACTGCAAAGCACAATAAATAATTTTGAAATGTATAAAATGTGTTCTTCTTGATTATAGTCACTCTCTAGGAGAACTAAAACCACAGCTATATTTCAGGAATAGGGAAATTTCAGAAGACTATTTCATACAAATGCAGGAATTCAAGTGCTTCAGAAATTTCGTTTATAAGTGGGATTAGTACAAATAAAAACCTCTGTTTAATTAGATGTCTTTGAACTAGGAGTATAAACACAAATACAATTTATAGATTTCTTAATTGACTTGTTATATTGATAATAAATTATTTTTAAATTTGCATTTTCCTTTTAATACATGTAAAAGAATATGTGTAATATATGTATTACAAAATGAAGTACAATTTAATAACAAATGTGTTATAAATCATAAGAACACACATACCCAACAACCATGAGCCTAAGAAATAGGACATAAGCAAGAATGTGTATATTACACAGTCCTGCTAGGAAACATATGAGATACAAGGGTCTAACTGAAAAGAGTTAATATAGGCCCGTGTGCTACAACTAACGAGCCTGTGCTCTAGAGCCCGCAAGCCACCACTACTGAGCCCATGTGCTGCACCTACTGAAGCCCACTCGCCTAGAAGCCTGTGCTCCGCAACAAGTGAAGGCACTGCAATGAGAAGCCCGTGCACCACAGTGAAGAGTAGACCCCGCTCACTGCAACTAGAGAAAGCCTGCGTGCAGCAACAAAGACCCAATGCAACAAACAAACAAGCAAATAAATAAAAGAATTAATATTGCACCACCAATGACTGAGTTTCCATATCTTCTCCAATTATTGCGTTGTCAAATTCTTAGTTTCTGCCAATTGAGTGGGTAAAGTGATAGCTATCTCATTGCATCTTACTTTTTATTTCCCTTATTACGAATGAGATTGAACTTCTTTCCATAATTTTGCTTGGCGAAATGTTTCTTCGTTTTTGAAACTTTTGTTCATATCTTTTGCCCAATTCTCTATAGAGTAATTGTATTATTGACTTACGAGTTTTAAAAATATATTTGAGACAATCATCTTTTGGTGGTTATATATATTGCAAATATCTTCCCAGAGCTTGTGACTTTATTTTCATTTTCTTTTAAGACATAGAAGTTGCTAACTTACTGTAATCATAGTCATCAATCTTTTGTGGTTAATGCTTTTTTAAGAAAGTCATCTTTACCCTAATTTCAGAGGGATCTCTCTTACATTTTCTTCAAAAAAATTTTAGTTTTATGTTCATAGAGATATCTTTAAACCATTAGCAACTATTATTAACATGGTGAGAGGAAGGAAACAATTTAATTTTTAAATATGCATTTACTTTTTTAAGCTACTTTTACTGAATAGTCTTTCATTTCCCCAGTGATATGAGGTGCTGCCCCTGTATTAATCAAGGTTTCTTCTATGCCTGAACCTGTATACTGTCCTATGGGTCAGTCTGTCTATCCATGTGCCAATACCACAATTACTTATTTACTATGGCTTTAATCTTAATTCGTAATATCTGGTAGGACAAATCACCCCCCTTTATTATTCTCTCTCATGAATGTCTTAACCAATCTTGGCTCTTTTCTCCTCTAAGTAAATATTAGAATCTGATTTTAAAATCCTATATAAAACTCTTGTTAGAATTTTAATTAGAATAGTATAAAAGCTATAGATCAATTTGGGGACATATGATATCTCTACAACAGTGACAATATCTACATAGAAAACATCTCTTCATTGATTTAGGTCTTGGTTAAATTATTTGGATAAAGTTTTAAAATATTATTAAGTCCTGCACATCTTTTCCTAGATTCCCCCCAATAAATTATGTTTTATTGTTAGTACAAATGACTTTTATAAAAATACATATTTTCTATTCTTTGTTTCTATTCCATAATGATGCAAGTGACTATTGTATTTTAATTTAATATTCTGCTAACTTGCTCTATATATTCATATTATCCTCAACAACTCAGATTCTTTTGGTGTTATTAATTCCTTTTTGATGTCTTTAACTTCTTTTTATTTTCTTCCTGAGTACCAACTAGGATGGTTGAGGCTCGCCTTTATAGCCTAATATAAATGCAATCAATTTTGTAAATACTATAAATGTGCTTGAGAAGAATGTATATGCTATAATTTAGGATATAGTATAATGTATATTTCTACAACATTAAGTTTACTAAAACTTTTGTATGTCTATATTAATTTTTTTCTGCTTTGACCTAGCAATGATTAAAAGTATGTTGAAATTCCCATTATGAAAATGGATTTATCAATTTTACCTGGATGCCTATTCATATTTTTCTTTGTATATTTTGAGGTAATTTTGTTAGGTTCATCCAAGTGGTATCTTTCTATATGAATTGAACGTTTAGTATTAGATAATGATCCTCTCTATACCTAGTAGAGCTATAAAAAAAAAAACTTTGAATGCATTTACTTTGTACTTTGAAAAACCATTTAAATCACTTTTAAGTGTACAATACAGTGGGATTAGTATATTCACAATATTTTGTTACCATCACAACCACCCATTTCCGGAATTTTTTCATCAATCCAAACAGAAACTGTGTACCCATCAGATAATAACACCCAATTCCCTCATATGCCCAGCTCCTGATAACCTCTATTCTACTCTGTTTCAATGAGTGTGTCTACTCTGTGATTTTACCTATTCCTCATACAAGTAGAATCATACAATATTTGCTCTTTTTGTCTGGCTTATTTCATTTAGTGTAATGTTTTGTGGGGTTTTTTTTGCGGTATGCGGGCCTCTCACTGCTATGGCCTCTCCCGTTGCAGAGCACAGGCTCCGGACGCGCAGGCTCAGCGGCCATGGTTCACGGGCCCAGCCGCTCCGCGGCATGTGGGATCCTCCCAGACCTGGGCACGAACCCATGTCCCCTGCATCGGCAGGCGGACTCGCAGCCACTGCGCCACCAGGGAAGCCCTAGTGTAATGTTTTTAAGTTTCATCCATCTTGTAGCATATAACCTAATATAACTTTTTGTCTTAAAGTCTATCTTTACTGATACTATATTACTTGCCAGAATCCTTTTAGCTAGTGTTTGCCTGGTATGTCATTTCAAATCTTTTACTATCAGCCTTTTCTGTCTTTGTGCATTAGGTGTTTCTCTTATAATCTATTGGTACATATAGCTTTATTTCCTTAATTCGTTCTGAAAAATCTTTTACCTGAGAAATCAAAATTATGATTATTGACATTTATTGGTTGATATACATATTTATTTTTATATCCAGATTGTATATTGTTTTTCTCCTTTCTTAAAGTCTTTTAAAAAATTGATTGATGTTGAGATTTCTGTTACTGCTTTTATTTTCCTTTATTATGTTTTTTTTCTGCACTGCATTGGCCTTTGTAACCCTTATTTTATCATATTTAACTCAACAAAATCTAAAGCTGAACAATGAATTAATCCCTACTTTTCAACCAGAAATGTCTCAAAAAATGTTTCTAGTAGTCCATATTGTTTCTTTAGAGACCTTTGTCTAAGTCGCTAATATAAACCAATAACACACATTATATAATTTTTTTGGAGAGTAAATGAGGAATGTTATGGACCGAATGTTTGTGTCTCCCCTCTCCCCCAATTCATATGCTGATGTGATGGCAGTGTGATGGCAATAGGAAGTGGGGCTTTCGGCAAGTATCAGTAATTAGGTAGTGAAAGTGGGGCCCTCATGAATGGGACTAAAGGGCCTTTTTAAAGGACCTTAGAGAGCTCTCTTGCCCTCTTCTGCCATGTGAGGACATAGCAAGAAGATGGCCATCTATGAATCAGGAAGTGGGCCCTCATCAGGTATCAAATCTGCCCGCACACTGATCTTGGACTTCTCACTCTCCACTCTGCAAAACAAATGCTTATTGCTTAAACCACCCAGTCTATGGTGTTTATTAAGCATCCTGAACAGACTAAGCCAAGAAGAAAAAACAGTGAGCTGGAGACCATAGCATATAATAGCATGAATTTGGAATTTTAAAAATATGGAGTCAAGTTCTGGCTCCACGCTTATTTGACCTTGGGCAAGTTTTTTACAGCCTCTAGGCCTAAGTTATTTCTGTAAGTAAGATGGGTACAGTAATATCTACCATGAAGCATTAATTTATTTATTTACTCATTTATTTATTTATTGAAAAATCTATGTTTGAACTAATATATGTGACTCTTTTGTACCAAATGCCAGATGTGTGGTAATAAACAGAATGTCTTTACTTCCTGCCCGCCTAAAATTTACAGTCTTGGATACAGAATTTTCTTAAAAAAATCATACAAATAACTGAGACAAATTCTCAGAAGAAAGAAATTGATATGCATTAAGAGCCTGTCTTAATGTTGTGTATGAAATGTATGAAATATAGTAAGCACTCAATAAATGATGGTAGTATTATTATGAATAATGATTTTCCATAACTTTAGAGTGACTATTTATCATAAGTAAACAATAACTGAACAGTATGTTCTATATTGAAATACTCAGTTATGTGTTATAGGCATTACATTTTTCTTAATGATGTCAAAAAAGTTGAAATTGGAATAATCATCTATGTGATTTTCATAAGTAGAACTCAATGCATCAAAAAATTGGTTAAATATACTTTTACCAAAATCTTTTTATCATTTTAATCAACTATGTAGAATTCCATTTATATGACAATCATCCTGCCTCTTCCAAAAGAGCAGTTCGATATCTAAACTATATTCACAAATTTTCATAATGTATTATGCTTTTTTAAATTGAGCATCATCATTTCCTCATTCCCTCATTCAGTAAATGGACATTATTTAGCATTTACTATGGACCACATGTGTATTATATGAGGAGCCATGTCATGCATGACGTTTTGCAGTGGAATTTGAGAATTGGGCAGTTAGGAGGTGGGGGTAGCCCAGAAAAAAAGGAATGTGAGATGTTTGATGCAATTTATCAGATTATGAGTCATGCCACTTTGTTTTATTTTTATAAAAACAGAATAGAAATCGATTAATTCATTTATTCACCACACAATTATCAAGTGTCTACCATGTGTTAGGCATTGCCCAAGGTTCTGGGAATGCAACAATTAAGATTCTCTCCCTGCTCTGAAACTGTTAACAGTTAATTGGGAATTATGGATGGGTATAATCCAGTGTGATATTTGGAAGGTGAATATAGTAGAGTATGATGTTTAGAATACTTTATTATAAGGATTCTAAAATGATTCTTAGACCAGAAGAAGCAAATCTTATCAGATTCCACACTCTTTATTCCAACTATTTTTGTCTGCTCTAAAAACCAGTTACTCTAAAATGGTCTCTTAAAAAAATATCAAGATGAAACTATTGAAACCACATCACAGAAACTGTTTTTGCAAAAGATTTGAGAAATAATCATTATGTTTATAATCTGAGGAGAGAAACAAAGGATATTTTGGAAATTGATATTTCTTGGTACATTCAGTATTTATATCCAACTCAACAAGTGTAATCTTAAACTTATCTATGGTTTCAGTTCACCTATTTTTAAAGAAAGCAGTAAATCAGCAATTGTGTAGACAAAGGGAAAGAATTCTCTGTGGAAAGCAAATAAAAATTAGAACTTTAAAGTATTAGGCACTAAATCTAGTTCAGCCATGGCTTTATTTTTCAGGAATTAAAATTCACTAGAATATTTGACATTCAGCATTTATCAAATTCATCCTTAAAATGACAATGATTGGCTGATCAAATAGTAATTGGATGAGCCCAATAGTACAAATAATTACTGAGAAGATTGAATAGGCTAGCCCCAAAAGGTTGGCATTTGTCAGCTCATAATTATTTCTTGAGTTTTCTGCTCTGCATATGTGACAGCAGTTTTTGCTACACTGGATTTCCTTTGGGTGTTTCATATATAAACGGTGGTTCTTTGTGGAATCAGAAAAGATTGACATAATTGGAGCAAAAAGTTTTTAAACTGGGAGGAAATGGTAGGATCGTTGTTACAATGACTATAAAATATTTTCACCTTTTAATTTCTGTCTTCATTGAATCTGCCTATACTTTCATCTTGTTTATTCTATTTTTCACTAAAAATGGGGGATTTTATGGAGTCATGGAGAGCTAAACCTTTTATAGAAGTTTTATTTTTTCTCTAGGTGAAATACTTATTATAGATGGAATTAGTGGCTATGCAAATATAATAATTTTACTTCTTACCAAAGTAAGGAACATCAGGAAAAAAGTCTACAAATAGGATATTTTTTATTCACTTTTCCTCAAATGTTATTTGAAAGCTCCAGTAGAGTCAGAGTCTAGATAAAAGGGGTTGATGAAATATAGCTCAAATGGTGCTCCAAATAATTTTCTTGTAATGCTAGGCACACCCTTTATCATACCAAAACAACAATAATAACAACAAAATAACTTTTAATTAAAATGTTCATAGCTATACAGGAAGATGTGTAAAGATTACAGATTCCTGAGGCTGGGGTGAGGAAAATATAAGAATATAGATCTGAACTTATGGGACTTTTTAGTGGATGAATTAATATTTGGAATAATCTTTTACCTTAGAGTGAAAGATGTGCAGAGACTTGCTATTTGTTCATCAAACTGTTTATCTTTCCTTCTTGGGCAGAGATACACTACATTTCCCAGCCACCTTGGCAATGTAATGCACATAGAACTCACGTAAGCTGTTTTCGGAAATGACTTATTAAATCTGACAAAGGAGCCACTATTCCCTCTCTGCATCATCTCTCCCTATCTGCAGGCTGAATCTGAAAGACCCTAAGCACTCAGAGAAGGGCAGAGCCACAAGGGAATAGGAATTTCTCCTTGGAACAAAGCTAGCAGGAAGAGGCACTCAACCAGAACTCTACATTATACTATTGCATGCCTGAGAATAAACTTTTATTATATATTAAGTCACTAAAATTTGGAGTTCTCAGTTAGCCTATCATGGCTAATTCAGAAAGATTCCAAGGATGAGGAGAAGTAGAGAGGTTAATTACCATCAACAACCTAGAATCTGCATTATTTGTGGGCACATGAAGCATGAACTGGAGGGATATCAAAATGTGTACCTGCCCTTGTTAATAATGTCAGAATTCTATTACTAGAGTGGAAATTCCTCTAGGATTCTTTTTTAAAATGCAAACATTCCAGGAGAGGAAATGTACTTTTATGAGGCCATTTTCCTACATAACATGAGAAATGGGAGTAATATGAGAGAAAAGAAGAATGCTAAAGAAGCAGGAAAACAGTAGGAAAAGCCAGCTAATAGCAAACACAAACTTCACTTATTCTGTTTAGGGGCATGATGTCAAAGGTAATGGAAAACATATGATCTCTCTTGTAATCTTTGGTTCTGTGAATAGTGGAAGATGGACTTAAGGTGATGTCATCATTTCTTTTTTTTTTTTTTATAGCTACTTTTTATTTTTTTTAAGAGGCTCTTTCTTTTCTTCAATTTTTTGGTTGCATTGGGTCTTAGTTGAGGCATGCTGGATCTTTCATTGTGGCGTGGGCTCTTTGTTGTGGTGCGTGGGCTTCTCTCTAGTTGTGGCATGAGGGCTCCAGAGCACATGGGCTCTGTATTTTGTGGCACATGGGCTCTCTCATTGAGGCATGCAAGCTCAGTAGTTGTGGCGTGCAGGATTAGTTGCCCCGCGGCATGTGGGATCTTAGTTCCCCAACCAGGGATCGAACCTGCGTCCCCTGCATTGGATTCTTTACCACTGGACCACCAGGGAAGTCCCAATGCCATCATTTCTAACAAAGTGGATTATGCCACTTAGTTACTCAAAATCTTTTGTACCTCCCTTGCAGTATTTTTCACTTTCTGACATCAGTCAGGTATTGTGTAGGGACCTTGAGATACAAAAATGAAAAAACAGACACAGTCTCTACCTTCATGGAGCTTGCAGTCTGGTCATGGAGAAAGACATGACACATATAATAAGATAGGTATATAAATACATAATTGTAGCTGCATAATTTAGCATAAAGTGATCTGAGCACTATACTGGAGGTAGCTGAGTCACATGGGATGGAAAGAGAAAACCTCTGGATAAAGCAAAATTTCACTCTGAAAGGATAGTGAGTTAGGTAGGAGGGGAGAGAAAGAGAGAAGACTCTAGGTGAGTGAAGAAAGGAGATGGAAAACTTACAAATAGAGGAGCTAGTATATGTACAAGTATGCAAAAACTCTGAGATGGGAAGGAACATGCTATACCCAAGGGACAGAGAAAGCCAAAGGTAGTATAGAGTGAATTAGGAAGGGAAGGACAAGACACGAAGATAGAAAGGAGATGGATCACACAGAGCATTGTGGACCATTTCAAGAATTTTGAGTTTTATCCTAAAAGAAATGGGAGATCATTGAAGACTTTTAAGGAGGGGAGTTGTGTGAACTGTTGTGCTTCTAAAAGATCCCTTGTGCACCATGGAGAATGCATTTGAGGGGAAACAGTGGGTTCAGGAAGATCTGTTTGGAGGTTACATCTAAGGTCCAGGCAAAAGATGATGGCGGTTTATACCAGGGTGGTAGCCAGGAAGACAGAGAAGTTTGAAAAGTCAAGATACATTTAGGGGGTGAAATCAATAGGGATGATTGAATGTGAACATTAAAGGAGAAGGAGTAGACAAGGCTGACTGCCAGGATTCAGACGAGCCACTAGTGGTTATTTTTTCTGTATTTCGTATACTTCTCCTGCTTCCAGTTAGCTTCAAGACAAGAATAATTTGTTTGGGTCAACTTTTTAGTACCAATCTAGTAAGGCAAATGCAATAGATGTTTAGGATGTTGAAAAAATAAATGAGTGAATGTACATATGCATAAATAAATGATTGAATGTACTTATGCATAAATAAATGAGTGCATGGCATCTTGAATACTAAATTAGTTCATAATCTACTCAACTGAAGTTTCTGAGTCTGGTTACAATCTTTGGGATATTAATTAATTTATTTTTTTTTAATTTAAATTTTTTTGTGTGTGTGTGGTACGTGGGCTCTCACTGTTGTGGCCTCTCCCATTGCGGAGCACAGGCTCCGGACGCGCAGGCTCAGTGGCCATGGCTCACGGGCCCAGCCGCTCCGCGGCATGTGGGATCTTCCCAGACCAGGGCACGAACCCGTGTCCCCTGCATCGGCAGGCGGATTCTCAACCACTGCACCACCAGGGAAGCCCTGGGATATTAATTTATATCTTTTATCTATGCATTATTCTCCTTTTCCCCCTCCTCATTCAAGGCACTGGATTACATTACTCAATAGACATTTGTATTGGTAAGCTTACTGAGGAAACTCTAAATCTAAACACAAAGGCACTGAGGCTACTGAGTCTCACAAAATCTGAAGGGGCCATATAGGAGAGGACTGTGAACTTCTTAGCTACAATCTGTGAATTATTGTCTCTATGACCACACTTCCTAACCAACATCTTAGCAATGTTGGCATTGCTCTAGGGATAGAAGAACTGCTCAAAATCCCGTGGGTAAATTACCATTTCACCTGGTATAAGGGAATAAGTTATTTAACTTATTATACATTTGGATTTGTTGCTTAATTTTCATACCTATAATATATACTTTGTGACTGAGACTGTGATGGTTAATTTTATGTGTCAACTTAGATAGGGTATGGTGCCCAGTTACGTGGTCAAATATTATTTTTGATGTTTCTGTGAGGGTGTTTTTCGATGAGATTAAAATTTAAACCAGTGAAGGGACTTCCCTGGTGGCACAGTGGTTAAGAATCCACCTGCCAATACAGGGGACATGGGTTTTATCCCTGGTCCAGGAGGATCTCACATGCTGCTGAGCAACTAAGCCCATGTACCACAACTACTGAGCCTGTGCTCCAGAGACTGTACTCTAGAGCCCATGAGCCACAACTACTGAGCCCATACGCTGCAACTACTGAAGCCTGCACACCTAGAGCCCATCCTCCATAGAAGGAGAAGACACCACAAGTGAGAAACCTGCTCACTGCAATGAAGAGTAACCCCCACTTGCTGCAACTAGAGAAAGCCTGTGCACAGCAATGAAGACCCAATGCAGCCAAAAAAATTAAAATTAAAATAAATTAATTAACTTAAAAAAATTTAAATCAGTGGAAAATGAGTAAAGCAGTTTTCCCTCCATAATGTGGATAGGCTATATTCATTTGAAGACCTGAATAGAACAAATAACCTGGCTTGCAGCAGATGGTCCCAGAACTTAACTACAACGTTGGCTCCTTTCTAGGTTTCCAGCATGAAGGACTTTGGCCTTCATCTGTAGTATCAGCTCTTTTCTGCATCTCCAACCTGCTGGCCCTGCCATGCAGATTTTGCTCTTGCTATCCTCTGTAAGGATGTGAGCCAATTTCTTAAAGTAAAATTATTAATATTTCTTTATCTATATATCCTATTGGTTCTGTTTCTCTGAGAACTCTGTCTAGTGCAGAAACTAATACTCATGAATGCTTTTGAAGAAGTCTTTATGTTGTCTCAGGTATCCAGCTTTACTTAAAAATATTATTACTAATTAGCCACAATCTAGCTACCACACTTATAGATTTATTTAGACTAATGGTTCTGTGTCCACAATGAAATTAAACTAGAAATGAATAACAGAAAAATATATGAATAAACTCCAAATTTTTGTAATATAAACAACCACTTCTACACATCTCATGAGTCAAAACAAGCCATAGTTAAAAGTAGAAAGTATTTTGAACCATGTAAAAATGAAAATAAAATACATTAAAATTTGTGGGATGCAGCTTAGGCTGCTATTAGAGGAAAAACTATAGTTTAAAAGCTACTATAAAGGGAAGAAAAAGTTTCAAAATCAATTACCTGAGCATCTACTTTGAAAATATAATAAAAAGGAGAAAATTAAATTCAAAGTAAATAGAAGAAAGAAAATAATACAGATAAGAGCAAGAAAAATTAAATAGAAAACAAACAATATATAATAGCAGTTAGATAAAAATCTGGGTTTAAAAAATCTTGATAAATGCTTTAAAGAACTGATAAATCTTTAACTAGAATGATCAAAGAAAAAAAAACTAAAAATAGAATTACCAAGTGACCCAGCCAATCCACTACTGGGCATACACCCAGAGAAAACCATAATTCAAAAAGACACATGCACCCCAATGTTCATTGCAGCACTATTTACAATAGCCAGGTCATGGAAGCAACCTAAATGCCCATCAACAGATGAACTGATAAAGATGATGTGGTACATATATACAATGGAATATTACTCAACCGTAAAAAGGAACGAAATTGGGTTATTTTTAGAGACATGGATGGACCTAGAGACTGTCATACAGAGTGAAGTAAGTCAGAAAGAGAAAAACAAATATCGTATATTAATGCATATAGGTGGAAGCTAGAAAAATGGTACATATGAACTGGCTTGAAAGGCACAAATAAAGACACAGTTGTAGAGAACAAATGTATGGACACCAAGGAGGGATAGGTGGGGTGGCATGAATTAGGAGATTGGGATTAACATATATACACCAATATGTATAAAATAGATAACTAATGAGAACCTGCTGTATAGCACAAGTCACTCCACTTCACTGTACAGTAGAAACTAACACAACATTGTAAAACAACTACACCTCAATTAAAAAAAAAAAAAAAAAGAAAGAAAAGAATATCCAAATTACTAACATAAGGACCAAAACAGGTGACATCATTACAGATACTAAAAGGATAATAAGAGAATATTATGAACTTTGGGGTAATAAATTCGACAACTTCAATGAAATGGATGAATCCTTTTAAGCCACATATTACCAAAACTGACTCAAGAAGAAATGAAAAATATGAATAGTTCTATATCTATGAAACAAATCATATTTGTAATTAAAAATCCCCCCAAATTACAGACTCAGATAGTAAATTTATTTGTTTATTCACTAGTAAATTTATGCCCAAGATAAGACTTTTCAAGAGAACTGCATACAAGTAACCCTCATAAACATCAACACAAAAATGTTTAACAACATTTTAGCAAATCAAATTTAATAATTAAAAAATGGTTAACATGTCATGTTAGGGTTTATTCCAGTAAAGAAAGTTTGGTTTACCACTTGAAATGCAATCAATGCAATTCACTATATCAACAGAATAAAACAGAAAAACCATATGATCTTCAAAATAGATGCAGAAAAAAGCATTTTGCTAAATTCCATAGCCACTCATGATTTAAAAACATCCAAATTAGGAATAGATACAAACTTTCTCAACCTGATAAAGGGCATCTAAGAAAAATCTACACCTATTACCAACTAAATGAAATCCAGAAACAATACTTAAACAAAATGAGAAGTTTGAGAAAAATATAGAAACTAAAAAATAATGAAACAAATTCTGGAGCTGAAGAACACAATGGTTGAAATTTTAAAAGTCAATAGAGAGTTTCAACAGCAGAATCAATCAAGCAGAGAATAAGTGAGCTCAAAGACAGATCATTTGAAATTACTTCATTGATAAGATAAACAAATTGACAAACTCTTAGCTAATTAATTAAAAAAGAGAGAAGACATGTAAATAAAATTATCAGTGAAAAAGGAGACATTTCAACTGATACTACAGAAAAAAGGAATCATAAGAGAATACTGTGTACCATTTTGTGGCAATAAATTGAATAACCTGGAATAAATGGATAAATTCCTAGAAATTTACAATCTACCAAGATTGAATCATGAGGAAATAGAAAATCAGAAGAGACCAGTAACGAGTAAGGAGATTGAATCAGTAATCAAAAAATTTTCGACAAACAAAAGTGCAAGACCTAATGTCTTTACTGCTGAATTCCACCAAACATTTAAGGAAGAATTACTCCTAATCCTTCTTAGACTCTTTCAACAAATTAAAGAGTAAAGAACGCTTCCAAACTCATTTTAGAGGCCAACATAACTCTGCTACCAAAGCCAGACAAGAAAAGAAAATTACAGTCCAATATCCCTGATGAACATAGAAGCAAAAATCCTCAACAAAATACTAGCAAACCAAATTTGACAGCACATTAACAGGATAACACACTATGATCAAATTGTATTTATCCCTGGGATGCAAGGATGGCTTAACATATGCAAATCAATTAAATGGTATACCACATTAACAGAATGAAGGACAAAAATTACATGATCATCTCAATAGATGCAGAAAAAACATGTGACAAAATTCAAAATCCTTTCATGATAAAAACTCTCAACAACTGATGTACAGAAGTTATGTACCTCACTATAGTAAAGGCCATATATGCCAGCCCTACAGCTAACATCACTGTCATTGGTGAAAAGCTGAAAGGTGCTCCTTTAAGATCAGGAACAAGACAAGGATGTTTACTCTTGCTACTCTATTCAACACAATACTGAAAGTCCTAGCCTGAGCAATTGGACAAGAAAAAGAAATAAAAGTCATCCAAAGTGGAAGGGAGGAATTAAAATTCTCTGTTTGTAGATGTCATAATCTTATATATAGAAAATCTTAAAGACTCCACCAAACATCTGACAGAACTAATAAACAAATTCAGTAAAGTTATAGGATACAAAATCCGCATAAAAGTCAGTTGTGTCTCTATACTCTAACAACAAACCACCTGAAAAAGAAGGGAAGACAATAACGCCATTTACAATAGGATTAAAAGAATAAAATAATTATGGATAAATTTAAGCAAGATGGTAAAATATCTGTACTCTTAAAATGACAAGACATGGATGAAAGAAATTGGAGAATACACAAATAAATGGAAAGATACCCTGTGTTCATGGATTGGAAGAATTATTATTGCTAAAATGTGCATACTACCTAAAGCCACCTACCAGTGTAATCTCTACGAAAATTTCAATGGCACTTTTCACAGAAATAGAAAAACTAATCCTAAAATTTGTATGAAACTACAACAGACCCTGAATAGCCAAAGCAATTTTTACCAAAAGGAATAAAGTTAGAGGCATCACACTTCCTGATTTTAAATTATATAACAAAGCTAAAGTAATAAAAAATATGGTGTCCACATACAAACAGATACATAGACAAATGGAACAGATTAGAAAACCCAGTAATAAACTCATGCATATACATCAATCAATCTTCAACAAGGACCCCAGGGATACAAAGTGGGGAAAGGATAGTCTCTTTAATGAATGGTGTTGGGAAAACTCAATATCCACATGCAAAAGAATGAAATTGAACCCATGCCATACACCATATATAAAAGCAAACTCAAAATGGATTATAGATGTAAATTTAAGACCTGATACCATAACACTCCTAGAAGAAAACATTGAGGAAACAACTCTTTCACATGCATCTTGGCAATGATTTTTTTTGGAACATGATACCAAAATCAAGGGCAACATAAGCAAAAATACACAAGTGGGACTAAGCAAACTAAAAAACTTGTGCATAGAAAATGAAACAACAAAATAAAATGGAAACCTATGAAATGGCCAAAAAAATTGTAAACGATATATCTGATAAGGGATTAACTTCCAAAATATATAAGGAACTCATACAACTCTGCGGCCAAAAAAAAAAAAAAAAAAAAAAAAGCCAAACTATTTAATTCAAAAATGGACAGAGGAACTGAATAGCTATTTTTCCAGAGAAGATGTACAAATGGCCAACAGGTACATAAAAGGTGCTCAACATCACTAACCATCAGAAAATGCAAATCAAAACCACAATGAAATATCACCGGTTAGGATGGCTATTATTAAAAAACAAAAGACAAGGGTTGGACAATGTCTGGAGAAAAGAGAATCCTGGTACACTGTTGGTGGGAATTTAAATTGGTACACCCATTATGGAAAAGAGTTTTGAGAGGAAATTAAAAACAGAATGACCATGTGATTTGGCAATCCATCTGAGTATTTATCCGAGGAATTGAAATAATTATCTAGAAAACATACCTTTACTCTCATGTTCATTGCAGCATTATTCACAATAGCCAATTTATGAAAACAACCTAAATGTCGATTGATGGATGAATGGATAAAAAATGTGTAATATATGTAGAATGGAATATTATTCAGTCTTAAAAAAGGAGGAAATTCTGCCATTTGCAACAACATGGATGAACCTGGAGGACATTATGCTAAGTGAAGTAAGCCAGACACAGAACGACAAATACTGTATAATTTCATTTTTGTATAGAATGTAAAATAGTCAAATTCATAGCAGCAGGGAGTAGAATTGTGGTTGCCAGGGGCTGTAGGGTTGTCAGGGAGTGGGGCAATTGTCAAAGGGTACAAAGTTTCAGTTATATAAGATAGATATGTTCTGGAGATTGATTATATATTGCCCAAAGCTACTGTATTGTATACTTGTCTCAATCTGTTCATGCTGCTATAACAAAATACCACAGACTGAGTAACTTATAGCAATAAAAATTTATTTTTCTCAGTTCTGGATGTTTTGGGAAGTCCAAGATCAAGTCGTCAGCATGGTTGCGTTCTTTTGAGGGCCCTCTTCCTGGTTCATAACCAGTGCCTTTTTGCTAGGTCCTCAGATAGTCCGAGTGGCTAAGGAGCTCAGTGGGGCTTCTTTTATAAGAGCACTAATCCCATTAACGAGGTACACCCTCATGACCTAAGCACCTCCCAAAGCCCCCACCTCCTAATACCATCCCATTGGGCATTAGGATTCTAACATGAACTTTGGGGAGACATAAACATTAAGACCATAGCAATACTTAAATTGTCTAAGAAGATGGATTTTATGTTGTGTTCTTAGCACACCATACAAAATAATGATAATAACACAGGGGCAAAAAGAAAATTTAGGAGTGATGAATATGTCTTTGGTCTTGATGGTGGTGATGGTTTTTTGTTTTTTTTAAGAGATTATTATTTTAAATTTTATTTATTTTTTGGCTGTATTGGGTCTTTGCTGCACGTGGGCTTTCTCTAGTTGTGGTGAGCAGGGGCTGTTCTTTGTTACAGTGCACAGACTTCTCATCGCGGTGGCTTCTCTTGTTGCAGAGTGTGGGCTCTAGGTGGGAGGGCTTCAGTAGTTGCAGCATGCAGGCTCAGTAGTTGTGGCACATGGGCTTAGTTGCTCTGTGGAAAATGGGATCTTCCCGGACCAGTGATCGAACCAGTGTCCACTGCATTGGCAGGCGAATTCTTAACCACTGCGCCACCAGGGAAGTACCACGGTGATTGTTTATACTCATTTCTAAATTCATCGAGTTATATGCATTAAATATATTCAACTTTTTACATGCCAGTTATACCTCAATAAAGTGGTTAAACATACACATACACACACACACGAATTTTTTTCACTACTTTCTCAGAGTTACTGCCCTGTTAATGACACAGTCATCTTTACTTACTAAAGATGCATTGGCTTCTGATCTAAATTTTCACACCTGAATTAACCACATTAAAAAAAATCATTTCATATTAAAGTAAAGGAATAAAGGGAATGGCAAAAGCACTTTATGAAGGATGTCCTGCCTTCTTTGAAGCTGTGCTCTTTGCATTGGTTGTGAGAAGACGAGATGATATTCTTCTTCCACCAGAATAGAGGCAGAGGTGGGCCTGATGAAGCAAATCAGTAAACAATTGCTTGTGGATCTGGAATCAAATCCAGGAAGGAAAAAGAAGGTCTCATTTGAATGGATTAAATTAAAAGTAAATGGGTTAGATTAAAATAACAACTATAGACAGTTGTTTTGAAAAGATTCATAGTGACCAAAAGTACTAGTCTTTACCCCGATTGGGATCTGTCTTCCCTCTCACATAAGTCTGTTGACATGTGAAGGGAAGATGGTAGATAAAATCAGCATGAGAAGTAGCATTTACAATATATCAGTCTTCTGTCTGTTCTTATATTATGATTATATGCACTTGCACTGCATTCTTTTGAGTGGGGAGCATAATACAGAACAACAATCTCCACTTACCCAGGAATCATATGCCAATTGACTCATCCTCCAAACTGGTTCTTTTTTTTTTTTTTTTTTCAAACTGGTTCTTGTGGCCTTGTTTTTGGCCTCTCAATATGTGAGTGGCATTGCCAGACTCTTGTCTTGGTTAGTAAAATGCACTATCTGCTCTTATTTCTCCCACAGTCATATTTATAAGAATCCCGGGAAAAAGAAAATGCATATTCATCAAGAGAAAGTCAGCAATGTTACTTCTGATGTTACAGTCCATGTGTTAGCCTGCAGACTGGAAGTATGGAGGGACTCCAGGGCACAGTGACTATGCCAGTAGTTTGTGAATTAGGCAGACTTAGGTTAGCACTCTGATCTTCTGAAGTCTGCTCCTTCATATTTCAAATGAGGGTTCTAACATCTTCCTTGCAGTATTTCATGAGGATTCAAAGAGATAAAGAATGTAAGGCACTGACTGCAATTCCTGGTACTCTGTCCAATATACAGTAGCTTTATCATTATGGGTTGATTAGGAATGAGGACTATTGACCTGTAAGGCATGGATCACTCCAGCAATGGACAATTCTTAACATTTGTGCCTATTTCCTTCTTTCTAAATTGGGGAATAGTACCTTTCCTATCTATTTGATGAGATAATTAAAAGGATCCAATGTAAAGGAACTCTGACAATTGCAATGGGCTGATCAAATATGTGCCCAATTACTTTGTGTTTGTGGTAGGACAAAAAGTGAGAGTCAGGAAAAAGGGAAATTTTAAAATAACTTTGTTTTTTAATTGGGTAAAAGAACAAATTTTGGAGAAGGGAAATTTATAATTACATAATTAGTTGAAAAGTTGGGTGGGATCAAGAAGATGAGAAACTTGCTTCTAATAAAATCAGAATTGGAAATCATGGATTATCATGAAAGTGTAAACAAACAAGGAGATATTGGATTCCAGGAAATTATTGCTTAAGACTGCTAAGAAGTGAAACTCAGCTTGGTTCTTTTTTTGGCCTACTCGAATACACACACACACACACACACACACACACACACACACACACACACACACACACACTTGATTCCATGTGATTAAGCAGCTTCGTTTCTATCATTTTCAACATGCCACTGCTTCCCAGAACTTGGGGAAGTTTTGTGGGATAGGGATCCCTGGTTCTCAAGTGTCCCTCCTTGCATAACTCTGGTTTTTGAAGAGGTGCACCAGAGGCAAAGTGCATACTGTGTCATTTCCAGGATTTATGGGAACCAAATGCTTGAGTCCAAAGTCTCCAGGTACACATTTCATTTTTATTTAAAAGACAGTTAATGTCTAAAATTGATAAGAACACAAGTGATTATTAATAAAATAGGTAATAGGAACTAACAATTGAGAAGCAGAGTTCTTTTACATGCAGTAGCTGATGCTAATTTGCAATTAGGTAGCTAAAGCAGCCTCCTAAAAAAATGAGAATCAGGTTTCTGAATGATGGTATTCTGTGACTGAGTGTTGGATCTTCTTTGATGATGAAGAGGAAAATGGGGTATTTTGATATGTTGCTGGAAAGATCATTTTCTCTAGCTGTACTGTAAAGCTCTGTTCATTCCCCTGACTTCAATGCCACAATAACTTGGCAAGAAGCTACAATGGTTTACAAATGGATGCTTATAGAGGCATTTAAATTGTCCAGACTTAGTCGCAGCCTGGAGAAAATGAAGGGGCGCATGGTTACTGTAAATGTGGACCTTTCCATTGAATGATGATATATAAGACTGATGACTAATAAACATACCCTACATGGGAAACATTTGAGTGATGACATCTTTTTTCTTTCACACTTTTGACTAGCCACAATTGCTGGGGTTTTGCTTAAAGTATATATGGGAAACAGACTAAGCCCCCAAGACAGATCACCCTGGCAGCTGTAGAAAGAGAAGGCTATACTTTCCCATGTATGTTATCTGCTTTTTTTTCCTATCATTTTAACATCTGCCAGTGAGATCAGCATGGTCCCTTGCATGCTGCACATTGAATGACCAAGTTTGGTGGAGAATCGTGGCTTCTTGTCTTAAGAGACAAAAGAGACAGGCTATTAGGCTGTGGCCTTTGAGGCCCCTGCCACCAGCCCTATCCATAATAATAATAATGGATAGGGAAAGTCAGCCCTATCCATGCTGCTTAGCTTTTTGGACAAATGTATTCACAAAGGTTCCTTGTAATCTTGGGCAAAATTCATTGTTCAGCCATCTTTTTCCCTGTGTCTCCAACAAGGAAGATGTTTGTACTTCCTTGATCCTCATGAAATTAATCACAATCAAGTGACAGGATGATTGTAATTTTGGAAAACAGAGCAAAATGTAAAATATTATATTATTGGCTAATGCCAATTTGAAACAAAGTAAGATGTTTATTATACCTTCTCCATTGATTTATTATGCCCAGTTACCTATTTTTTGCCTGCAGATGTACATTTCTGGGTACAAAATTAGCCTGGTTTGCCGTTAGACTCTATCATGTCACGAGCATGTTCCTACTCTTTTTATCTACTTGTTTTCTCCTGTGTTACTGAGATTTTCCGAGATTAATTAGTACATGTAGACCTGCTTCATTCTTTTCTTTATTAAGATATAATTATAAGAACGTACTGTAGTGCACAGGGAACTCTACTCAATACTCTGTAATGGTCTATAGGGGAAAAGAATCTAAAAAAAAAAAGTGGATATATGTTTATGTATAACTGATTCACTTTGCTGTATACCTGAAACTAACACAACATTGTAAATCAACTATTCTCCAATAAAAATTTTAAAAAGATATAATTGACTTATAACATTGTATTAGTTTTAGGTGTACAACATAATGACTTGATATTTGTATATATTGTGAAATGATTAACATAATGTCTAGTTAACATCCATCACCTCACATAGTTAGAAATTTATTTTTTCTTATGATGAGAAATGTTAAGATCTACTGTCTTAGCAACTTCCAAATATACAATATAGTGTTGTTAACTAGTCATCATGCTGTACATTATATTCTTAAGACTTATTAATGTTACAGTTAGAAATTTGTACCTTTTGACCACTTACATCCATTTCCCCCACCTGTTACCACTGCCTCTGGCAACTACCAATCTGTTCTCTGTTTCTATGAGTTTGGTTTTTATTTAAGATTACATATTTAAGTGTGATCATACTGTATTTGTTTTTCTCTGTCTAACTTATTTCACTTAGCATAATAACGTCCAAGTCCATCCATGTTGTTGAAAAATGCAAGTATTTCCTTTTCATGGCTGAATAATATTCCATTGTGTGTTTGAAATTATTGTTTCCATTTTTTTATCCAATGATCCATCAGTGGACACTTAGGTGGTTTCCATGTCTTGGCTATTATAAATAATGCTGCGATGAACATGAGAGTGCAGATATCTCTTCAAGATAGTGATTTTGTTTCCTTCACATATATTCAGAAGTAGAACAGCTGAATCATATGGTAGTGTAATTTAAGTTTTTGAGGAACCTTCATACTATTTTCCATAGTGGCTGCACCAATTTATATTCCCACCAACAGTGCCTAAGCGTTACCTTTTCTCTCCATTCTTTCTGACACTTATCTCTTATCTTTTTGATGATAGCCATTCTAATAAATGTGAGGTGATATCTTATTTTGGTTTTGATTTGCATTTTCCAGATGATCAGTGTTTTTGAGCCTGTTTTATGTACCTGTCGGTCATTTGTATGTTTTCTTTGGAAAAATATCTATTCAGTTCCTCTACCCACTTTTTAATTGAAATTTTTCTTTTTTTGTTTTTTGCCACAGAGTTGTATGAGTTCCTAATATATTTTGGATATTAACCCCTTATCAGATAAAACATTTTCAAATATTTTCTTCCATTCCATAGGCTTCCTTTTCATCTTGTTGATGGTTTATTTTGCTATGCAAGAGTTTTTTAGTTTGATGTAGTCCAACATCTTTATTTTTGCTTTTTTTGACTTTGCTTTTGGTGCCAAATACAAAAAAAATATTTTTCTTCTAGAAATTTTTTTATGGTTTCAGGTCTTTCGTTCTAGTCTTTAATCCACTTTGAGTTGATTTTTGTTTATGGGGTAGGATAGGGGTCCAGTGTCATTCTTTTGCATGTGGCTAACCAGTTTTCCCAATTCCATTTATTGAAGAAACTGTTCTTTCCTTTTTGTATGTTCTTGGCTCCTTTGTTGTAAATTCATTGACCATAGATATGCAGGTTTGCTTCTAGGCTCTCGATTATGTCCTATTGGTCTGTATGTCTATTTTTATGCCAATAACATACTATTTGATTAGTATAGCTTTGTAATATGTTTGAAATCAGTAAGTGTGATGCCGCCAGCTTTGTTTTTCTTTCTCAAGATTGCTTTGGCTGTTTTGTGGTTCCATACACATTTTAGAATTGTTTGTTCTATTTCTGTGAAAAGTACCACTGGAATTTTAGTAGGGATTGAATTAAATCTGTGTATTATTTTGGGTGTATGGACATTTTAACTATATTAGTTCTTCCAATACACGAGCACAGAACATATTTCCATTTATTTGTGTCTTCTTTAATTTCTTTTATCAATATCTTGTAGTTTTCAGTGTACATATCTTCTTACCTCCTTAGTTAAATTTATTCCTAGGTATTTTATACTCCTTGATGCAATTGTAAATGTATTGTTTTCTTAATTTCTATTTCAGATAGTTCATTTGTAAGGTATAGAGTCACAACTTATTTTTTGTATATTGATTTTGTATCTTACAACATTACTGAATTTATTTATTAGTTCTAACAGATTTTGATGGTCATTTTTCTATTAAAAATTAATTAACTTGCATAATCCTCTTTCTCTTCCTGAACCCAAGTTAGATGAATTTAATCAAATTACTCCAGTTTTCTGGATTCTTTCCAATCTTATTTTTATGTGACTAGAATTAGTTTCTTTAGAATGAAAAAGAGCGTATATCTGCACAAGGATCTGGTCATTCTATTGGGTTGGCCAAAAAGTTCATTTGGTTAATGAATACGTTGTTCAATAAAGTTCTTGGTGAAAATGAAAAATGTGTCTTTTTACTTAAAACTGAAAGAACTTTTTGGCCAACCCAATAAAACCACATTACTTTTAGGGGAGGGAAGGGGAATATGTCCTTGCTTAGATATAGAGTCCTGTTATATCAACATGAATACAAACTGTGCTTAGATGTCTAGAGTATCTCAAATTCTATGAGCCTTCTTACTTGACTTTTTATTATGTACCACTCAAAGCAGTTCCCAGGGTCCAGCCTTCTGAGAATTGAATAGAAGAAGATGTTGAGGTCAGCATGGTTTAACATGACTACAAGGTCAACTCTACCATTTTCAGCACTAAGTGCTAATCCTGTGGTCAGCTCAAAGGATAATGCTGTCCCCTCAGTCCTTCCTTTTATCACATTTGTTGCTAAGACAAACGTGCATTTAGAATCAAGATTGCAGGGCTAAGATGATGTGGAAAAAGAAATTATACAATTATAAAGTTAAAAGCTCTTGCTCCCTACTCTCCACTCTCCACCCCCATCCTGCCCAACTAAATAAACATTAAAATACTATCTAGACATACTTCATTGTAAGCCTTGGGAGGGTATGTTTCTATTGGCAACCAAACTCCTAAACATCACTGCACACCAACTAGGAAAGAATCAGGATTGATGAAAACACAAAGGTAAGATTTGTTCTAGATGATTTATTCTTCTGTAATTTCTTTCAAGAACGCTCCTACCCCCAACACACACACACACCCCTTTTTCTCTTAAATAAATAATAAGGTTTGGAAGTCCTTTAACCTTTTTTTTCTTATAGACATCATTCTAAAGGAAAATAGAGCCCCGTGTATTTTGGAAGTTTATATAAGATCCAAAAAAGGAGTCACTCTGGTGCAGTTTCAACCCTCACTACAGCAGGTTTCTTCATGGTGAATATGACAAAGGGCAGGCTGTGTTGCAAAAATGCCAGCCATCTCTGTGTTCGCAAACCTTCTATCACTCTTCTTGATTTGACATGAAATATTAAACACCAGTTACCAGCAAAAAGTTATTGAACACAGATGTCCACTATCACTTTCAAATTGCTAAAGTCATTTTAGGTTTATATATTTTCTTTGCTTAAGCATTCGCATGCAACGCAAATGTTCTGTGACAGTAATGATTTCACAATACACCCTTTCAATTAGGGAAGCACATCGTATATGTGTTTTCATTTTTAAAATACCTATTTTTTTAATTTAAAAGTTCTGTGTCCCTCACTAAAAATGGGACCTTGGATTGAAAAATAAATAAAAAGAAAGAGCTCCACCTACTGATTCAATTTTAAAAAGTTTTTTTTCTGCTCTCATTTTGAATTGAAAATGTTCTTTGGCATGACAGGGATCTGGTAAACAAGCAGCTCAAACTGTTTGGTTTAAAAGAAAAAAAAAAAAAAAAAGTACAAGAGTTGCCCCCATAGAAAGAAGCAGATTAGAATGGAGCTCTGTCTCTGTAACTAAAAAAGTTCTCCCCACTCCTGCCTTTGCTGTGCCCCCTCAGAAGCCCTAATTAATAAGTCTGCTTCAGGGTTACTGCTGCCCAGGGATATGACTTAACTGTAGCATTCACTTTTGCTGGATTTAACAGAATCCCCAGGAGTCACACATTTTGCTCCATTACAATAATCATATTCATGTCACTGGCTGCCTCTTCTTTCTGAAGGACTTGGTGGGCCCTCTTGGAAAGGATTTACAGGGCCATTCCTCCCACCGGTGAAACTGGGATTGTTCAGTACCTACCATACTAGTCCCCTGCCCCCACCACTGGCCAGATTCCAGTGATTTCATGGGGAGAGTGAAGAAAAACATCCACTGGGAACCTGGGGGTATTTTAAGGAGGCCAAGAGTAATTACTTGAGGAGGAACTGCTGGGCCAGCCTCCTGGCAGCAAAGGTTGAGAGCAGCAGCTGGAATGATGGCTCTCTGTGACTTCTGACAGCTCTCACCCTGCTACCTCTGTGGCTGAGAAGCTTCCAGAACCATTTCTGATTCCTTCCTTGGAGCTTCCTTGGAGAAGGGCGTGTTCCCATGAATCGCCCATTGTGTGCCAAGGCAGGCAGCTTCCTTGGGATGCAGAAAGATGTGACTTATTGGGGGAATTTCCTGGCTGCTTTGAAGGGTCACAGTGTTCTGGATCTTAGGTACCCAGTGCTTCCAGCTTGGACCCTGATTTCCTGTATTACGGAATTTCTCTTAAGATGAACAAACACCAGACTGTATTCATCTCATACATTTGAGCAGTGGGTATAGAAAATATTACCAGTGGGCGACAAGATGATATCTGGAAACATACAATGGAGTAATTGATTAAAGTTTCCTACCTTTGAATCTGTCTGCTCAGTCATGCATTCCTATAGACATGATTAACTAACCATAAGAACCATAAGGAATTCAGAGTCTGAATAGAAAATGTCTATCCTTCCCCAAATGAATCACACATCACCTATCACTGCAGAGTTGCCAAACTCTATGGTTTTCTTGTCAAACATAAATTCAATAGCTGACCACAGTCAGGGACAGAAATTTCTTATAAATCAAATAACTACATACATTAGAGGGAGATGTAAGGCATCCACTGCCATATTTCAGGCAATCAAAAATATGTGTAATGAGCATCTACAAAGTTCAATGTGCTGAGCTCGGCGCTGTGTGGGTATTTAATGAAATATGACCTGGCCCTAACCCTCAAGCAAGGAGGTACCTACTTCACACTCTGCTGCTGTGAGGATTATATGCAATTACCAAGCACAGTGCCTGGCACATAGTCAGTGATAGGGAAATGGCCACTATTATCATTACTAGTAATATGATATTTAGTTAATATTTAAGACATAAATGGAAGAGATGTCACATGATGGATGGGTTAGCAAATGGTTGACCCAGACACTAATTGTTCTGAGATCAGAAGAAAGGGGGAACTCCTGGAGTCTGAAGTAGGTGAGATAGTTTTATGCAGATGATTTCAGCCCGAATTACAATTTACCATTTTTGGAAGCTCATTAACATCTAAGCACCAGGTTGACTAACAATTTCATCTCTTTTTAACTTTCACAATCAAATGATGTAGATATACTCACCCCCATTTTACAGATGAGAAAATGAGGTTCATACTGGCTAAGTAAGATACTGTGTGTCACAAAGGCCTGACACCAATGCTCACGGTTTTTCCACCTAATCGAACGGTCTCCATCACAGAATTACAGACTATTAGAGCTGGAAGGAAATGCAGAGACCATGTAGTCCTAATTGCTCACTTGACAGGTAAAGAAGCAGGGGTCCAGAGAAGAAAAGTAATTTGCACAAGTTCACATACCTAACTAGTGACATAACTGAAATTAGAAATCAAGGCTCTGATTTTAAATTGGTACTATTTCCAATATTTTTCCCAAGTATTTTCCAATATTTATCCTAAGTCTAAGCACTTTCTAAATACAAATATAAAGGATTATGCTAAGAGAAGTCTTTGTGCTCCAAATCAATTTTACATAAACTCTCTTCTCTGCTGAGAATGTATTTAATGATTTTCCTGTTAGTGAGAAGTCATTCTCCACCTCACATCCCACCCAACTCTGTTCCTTACATACACACACACACACACACACATTCACACACACACACACAAACACACACACACACACACTGAAAATACATACACTGTCTTTTTATTCAGAAGGTAAAATGCATATCACAGTATTTGGGACTTCTATTTAAGCCCAGGTTTAACTGAACTATTACCTCCCCAGATTTATCTTTTAGTAGGAGTTAGAGCTAATTTGTTTCTTGGGAATTGTATAATTTAGGAAAAATATAGCAAATATCTACTAATAGTAGATGCTATGGTCTGAAAATCTGTTCCCCACCAATTCATATATTAAAATCCAAATGCCCAGTATTAGAAGGTGGGACTTTGGTAGGTAACTAGGTCATGAGGGTGGAGCCCCCATGAATGGGAGTAGTGCCTTATAAAAGAGACCCCACAGAGCTCCGTAGCCCCTTCCACCATGAGAGGACACAGAGAAAAGGCACTGTTTATGAACAAGGAAGAGGGTCCTCATCAGAAGGCCATCAAGCTGGTTCCTTGATCTTGGACTTCAGGTCTCCAAAACCGTGAAAAATAAATTTCTGTTGTTATCCACCACGCAGTCGGTAGTGTTTTGTTATAGCATCCTGTATGGACTAAGAGAGTAGATATTAATAATTGATTATGAAATACTTTCTTTTTTGGCTCATTAGTGGGTCCAAGATCAGAGTACCTATCAATCAGAGTGTCAAGTGAAAAAACTTTTGCTCTCCCTGATCACAGGCTCTTCTTCTTGGTTTGATATGATCATGCTGCTCTGTGTCCCTCTTTTGTTTTCTTTTATGGTGCTCTACCAATTTCTAGAGCTGACCCAAGCATAAAAATCAAAAGAAACATACAATACAGCACTGCAGTAGGCAGGCTTTTTAAACAAGCCTATTAATAATTATAACAAAAATATTTTTTTTAATTGTAACAGAAAAATAATTTTGGAAGTGAAACAAAAATTTGTAGTTGAGCTTTCAGTTTCCTAATTCAATCATTTTTTTATTTTCTGAAAGTGCAATTATTATTTATCACAAAGCAAATACCCATGTAACTATCATCATGACCATGAAATAAAATATTGTCAGTGCCCAGTAGGCCCCTTTGTGCCTCCTCTCTCTCACTCCCTTTCCCTCAAAATTACCCGTACTTTGAATGTTAGGCTAATGATTTCCTTGCTTTTCTTAATACCATCAAAGCACGTTATTGTTAAACACTCCAGTTTTTCCTGTTTTTAACTTTGAGTCATACATACATACATACTATATATAAATCTATTTATTTATTTATTCATTCATTCATTCATTCATTCATTCCTGGCCTCTTTCACTCACAATTACATCCATCCATTCATGACGATGCCACAAGTTATTTAACCGTACTTTTAAAGGACATTTTTCCAATTTTGACTATGGTAAATGATGCTGCTATGAACATTTTTGTGCATGCCTCCTGGTATGCATGTTTTGCATTATCTTGGGTGCATATTAAAGAGTAAAATTAGGGGGTCATAAAATATGGGCAGCTTTAGTAGATACATTTTTCCAAAGTAGTTGTAGTACTATATCATCCAGTACTAGTGTGTGAGAAGTCCTGTTGGCCCTAACGTTTATTATCATCAGTATTTTTAAATTTAGTCATTCTTTAGGTGATCTTAATTTGCATTTTTCTGATTACTAGTGAGTTTGAATATCTCTTCATATATTCCATAATTTTACTGGATATTTGCTGTCACAGTGTTTGAGTGTGTAGTGCCTTCTCAGTTCTCTTGTCCTTTTTTTCTATTGGGTTGTCTGCTTCTTTCTTACTCCTAGGTGAGAGTTCTTTACATAATCTGGAAAAAAGCTCTTTATTGGCAATACGTGTTGAAAGCATGTTTCTCCTCTTGGTGATTTGTTTTTAACTGTCTTAATGGTATATTTTGATGAACAGAAATATTCAATTTTAGTATATATCCTCAATATTTCCTTATGGTTAGTGCTTTGTTTCCCATTTAAGAAGTTTTCACTTATAATAAGATTATGAATATATTCTCCAAATTGTCTTCTAGATGCTTTATTGTTTACCTTTCATATTTAAGTCTACAATACATATGGAATTGATGTTTTTGTATGATACGAAATAAGATCAAATTTCTTTTAATTTTTCTATTCATAGTCAAGTTTCCCAGTATCTTTTATTGAAAAGACCATATTTCCCCACTATTACGGTACCACTGTAGTTGTAAATCACATGTCCATATACGCATCTATCTGTTGATGGGAATCTTGATTCTATTCATTATATCTTTATAAACCAATACCATGCTCTTTTAATTACTGTAGCTTTTTAAGTTTGACATACAGTAGAGGAATGCCAACCATTAATGGTTACTCATAAAGCAGATCAATCTGCAGAAAATACACAAGAGGAACATCAGAGGAAGAATGAAAATTAAGAGATGCTGAAACATCCAGGGCTCAGTCCTTGGACCACTTCTCTTTCCTTCCTACACTCATTGCCTAGGTCACCTCATCCAGTCTCAAGGCTTGAGATACCATCTGTATGTTAATGGCTCAAAACTCTATGTCTCCCATCTGGACTTTTCCCCTAAATCTTGGACTCAACTCTCCAAGAGCTTACTTGACATTTCCACTTGAAAATCTAATAGGTACCTCTAACTTAACTGACCTCCTGATGTCTGTCTTTCCCCAATAAAGTTCTAGCTCTTTCTGTAGTCATTCCTATCTCAAAGAGTAATATAATTCTTTCATAAATCATGCTCTTTTTTTTTCTCTTCTCTTTCTCACTCTCCACATCCATTGCATCAGCAAATTTTCTTTGTTCTGCATGAAATTGCATCAAACATTAAGAACTTCTTCCCACTCCACTTGACATCCTGAACACCATCTTCTCTTGCTTGGATTAATGCAATAGCTCCTAACTACTCTCCCTTTTTCTGCCCCTCGTTCTCCATAAGTTATTCTCCACCCAGAAAACATAATATTTTCCTATCATTCCTCTTTTCAAAATCAGTTCAATGGATTTCCATATCACTCAGAGTAAAAACCAAAATAGTATGTTGAACAACCTCCTAAATGATCTGGTTCCCTGATAGCTCTTTGATGTCATCTCAATATTCTTCCCTTCATTCTCTCTGTTTCGTCTACCTTGTCCTCGACCATGCCAGGCATGCCCCTTCCTTAGTGCTTTCACATTAGCTGTTCCCTCTTCCCAGGACGTTATTGGTTGTCTCCCTGCAGATATCCACATGTCTAAATTTCCATTTCTTTTAGTTCTTTACTCTATGGTTACCTTCTCAATGAGACCATTCATGCACACCTTATCTAGAATTTCCAAGTCTAACATTTCATATTGCCTTTCCATGCTTTATCTTTCTCCTTAACAATTATTACTATCTAACACACTGCCTAAAGTACATATTTTACTTATTTATATTGTTTATTTTCTGGCTCTTTGAAGTGATGTGACTTGAAGCTCAAATTGATAAATTAGTCTGAAAAGAATAGCAGTGTATCCACTGTAACAGGTCCGAAGGGAGACAGGATAAATAACCACATAAGTGGGGTTATAAGTCTGGTCGATTGAGGAGTCTATAATTTACTCCTGACTACCAACAGATCATCTTCAAAAGGTTTGGCTGGGTTGAGCAGATTTCTTGGAACTATGTCTTGAAAAATTCTTTAAGATTGATCAGTTTCTGTGCTTTATAATCATATTTGAACACTTTGACTATTGGACATGGTTGCAAGCTGGGAATATGGAGAGGTGGAGTGGGGACAAGAAGAGAGAAGTATGTACATCCAAGTCCGATGTACTTATATTCATTTGAGCTTAAAAATTCTTATCAACTTAAGAAGTAGCTAAAAGTTACATTTCTAGATTTAGCTATGATTATATCAACTCAAATGTAGTAAAGACTGAATCTGATTGGCCCTATAAAAGGGTCAGTAGTTAGTTAATTCCAGGATCACTTTCAGTAAGTAGCAGATACAGCCTTAGAAGAAAATTTTAGTACCATCCTTACCCTACCCCCCTCATGCGGTCATCCAATGAGTGAGGTGACTTCCTAGATGAACAAACACTTAGAATTCAAAGACTGTGTTCATTATGGGTTGAAACGTATTCCTCCAAGAGGTGCTGAAATCATAACCTCTAGTACCTGTGAATGTGACTTTATTTGAGAATAGGGTCTTTGGAGATGATTAAGATGAGGTCATTAGGGAAGACCCTAATCCAATATGACTAGTGTCCTTATAAAACAAAAATTTGGACAGAAGCAGACATTCACACAGGGATAATGCCATGTGGAGATGATCAAGGTGAGGCATCTACAAGCTAAGGAATGCCAAAGATGGCCAGCAAATCATCAGAAGCAAGGAAAGAGGTTTGGAACAGATATTTCTTCACAGCCCTCAGAAAGAACCAGCCCTGCTGAACATTTTGATCTCAGATTTCTATATAACAGAACTATAAGACAATTTTGTTGTTTAAGCCACACAGTGTGTGGTACTTTGTTATAGCAACCCTAGGAAGCTAATACAGTCCATATTCTTTTTAGAACAACTATAGTAAATAGAATTCAAATTATGACCATAAGAATTTTAATCTAGTAAAATGTCCAAGGTTTGAAGAGTCATTAAAAAAATTAACTTTCTAATGTAGAACAATTTTAGATTTAAGGAAAAATTACAGAGTACTACAGAGGATTCCTCCATACAGTTTCCTCTATTGACATTTACATTAGTAGGGTACACTTGTTACCACCAAGGAACTGATATCGATACATTATTATTCACTAAAGCACACACTTTACTCAGATTTCCTAGCTTTTAACCTAGTGCCCTATCCCATCCAAGATACCATGCTACATTGTCATGTTTCCTTATGCTCCTCTTGGTTGTGACAATTTCTGACTTTCCTTGTTTTTGATAACCTTGATCACTTTGAGGAGTACTGGTCAGCTATTTTGTGGAATTTGACTGATGGTTCTCTCATGATTAGGCTGTGACGTTGCATTTTAGGGGGAAGGCCACAGAAGTAAGGTATCGTTTTCATCACATCATATCAACGGTAGAGACTACCAACATGACATCCATGTTGATGTTCACCTACATGAGGAAGTGTTTGTCAGATTTCTCTGCTGTTAAGTTATTCCTGGCCCCTGCCTTTCATACTATATTCTTTGGAAAGCAGTCACTATGCACAGCTCATACTTAAGTAATGGGAAGTTATGCTCCACCTCCTTTGGGGTAGAGTATCTATGGACACTTTTTGAAATTCTTCCGCACAGGAGATTTGCCTCTTCTCTTCAGACTGGAATAACTATTTCAATACTCTGAAAATAGAGAGACTCTACAAAGAGGATAATTAAAAAATTTTACTATATGATATAATTTCTATTTAAAACAAAACAGTATTAGTATTTGATGTACAAAAGCAAATATTCTGGTCCAGATAATTAGAAATAATAATATATACTTTTTAAAGGCTTCCTTTGATCACAGAGTCTCAATTTCTCTCTACTAGAGCATGTATTCTCACTTACCAAGAGTGTGAAAATTGGTTCCTAATTACAAAGAAAATTCACTAGCAGAACACAAGATGTTTTAACCTCTTTTATCGTCACATGGAGGGTTTTGTACCTTTGTGCATGACCCAATACTGCCCTTTCTTCATGTTTATCTTCCTCCCCAGGTAGAATAGAGAATAGAGTGAGAGGGAAATAACTTTGAGTTTCCCCCAAGATGGCAAACTGTGTCACTAACCATGGGCATGCACAGATGTACTAGATTTTGCCTTCCAAAGTATGATATACTCTTAAAAACTAGTAATGTGGTATTATAGAAAAGTTCATGCTTCAAAAACTCTAGGTATATGTAATGCCTCACTTCTATTCTTTCAACAAACATTTATGGAGGGCCAGCCATGTGCAAAGCACTATGTTTGGTTCTGAGGAAACAGCACTGGGAAAGCATAGATAAGGTCCCTGTTTTGATGTAGTTTTAAACTTGGTGGAGAAAACAGGTACTGAGTGAGCATTAAAAGTGTGCTAAGTTACATGAAGAACTTTAGGGTACTATGAAGGTGTAAAATGTGATCAGGTAATGGGGTCGTAGGTTGGTTAATTTAGCACAGCAAAACAGAAGGTTTCTTTGAGAAAGTTATGTTAAAGCTAAATTCTGCAGGATGCATAGGAGTCATGTTGGGGAGGGTTATCATATTGACTAATATGGTCCTGTTTTGAGTGAAAGTTAAATTTCTCCTTGCTTCACAAGGCAGAAAGAAACTTTAGAGAAGATCTCAAATCTCAAAAGTCTAACACTAGAGTTTGTAATATTTTTGAAAAGCCAGTTGAAAACTCCTAACCCTGGAAATTTATTATAAATAGTTAGAGACAACTCATACTGGTATCCTTTCTTCGAAAATTCCCATGGAAATAGCAACATTACAATACTTCCATAATTGATATAGTGGTTTACAATAGCCAGCTTTTCATGCAAATGATAGTACAGTATGGTTTTCAGGATGTTTGCTACAAAGGGAGAAAAAAAATAACTGAGGAAGTAATTTCCCTAAATGTGGTGACAGCCTAGTCATTAAAGAACATTCTACTTCATTGTTATGAATATATGAATCATTCCAGTGGTTACTGGGAATATTTTTTTTACCATTTACAAGAAAACATCTGCTACAACTAGGTGAATGATTAGCTGCAAAGTATATAGCAATTTTGTTTTTTAAGGATTACTTTCCAAAGTCCCCCCATTTCACCCTTCACTTCATTCAGGTGCATGCTTAGTGACATAGGTGGTCATTTCTAGAATTTTCCAAGTTGGTAGGAGCAAATTCTTGAAGAGGCTCCTAAGATAAAGTTTTTGTTTCTCTCAAAATTTCAGCATTTCTTTGAGATTACTCCATCCCATTTTCAAAGAATTCTATCCCCCCCTGTCTGGTACTCCCAGGACATATCTTCAAGGTTAATGTTTAAGTGTTAATTAAGCCTAGCCATCCCTTAAGAGATAAGTAAGTAAACAGGCTAGCCATGATAACAAGTTTTCTAAGACTGGACAAACAGGAATGTTAATGCATCTTTCATAATGGAAACAATACGTTTATAATCTTAGACTTAAAGTAACTATGGTTACAAAGACTTGTGCTGCTTTACCTTCACTTGATTCCTTTCACTGGGGATTCACCTCTGTCATCAGGAGAGAGTCTCCTTGGCTAATGGCCCTCAGTGTGTCATCATGAGAATACAAAGATTAAATACCTTATGAATAGAGAGTGTAAATTTCTTTATCTGCTTCAGAAGTGTCTTTTCAATAAGGAAGACTTGGTCAACAAAGGAGAGAGAAGTGTTCTCAGTTTCAACCAACTTTCTAAACAAAAAAACACTGGCTTTCTATTGTACCTGAAGTGTTTTGTTATCAATGATTACCTGTCAAGTGCTTCAAGTCTTTATAGCCATAGTCTTGATGTTGACAAAATGCTTCAAAAAGAATTTCTGCAGATACTTAGGGTCAAGGGGTCAAGAAGAAGATATTATCAAGATAGAATTTAGAATGCAAGATTTAGGATGAATTACTGCAGACATCTTCTCAAAGAGTGTTAAGGAGATAGAATATTGTTCAAACGTAACATTAGAAAAAAAGCAGGGTTCAAAATTGTGTATATAATCCATTCTATGAAAATGATATAAAGTATGTAAAGATGAAAAGAAGCACATGAAAATGTAAACAGTGGTTATCTTGGGGTGAGATTATGGGTGATTTGACACAATGATTATTATTACTTAGGTATTCAGAAAAAAACTGTTTTATATAATAATTTATTTTAAACAACAGCTATAGCTTCGGTAATTATGAAAAGGACTCACTGTTAATCTGGGGCACTTTCAGAGGATGTTAGCAAAGGATATCAGGAGTGGTTAAAGCACTGATGGTTTTTCACCTGGAGAAAAAAAGAGTAATGAAACATAAAAGCTAGCTTCAACCCTTCAAAAGACTGTCAAGTAGAGGACTAACAATACTTATTTTCCAAAGACTAGAAGTTCTATGGAGTTTAGCACCTTTCTTAATTTAAAAAAGACATTTCTAGTAACAGGGGAACAGATTGATATTCAAGAATTACTGAAGGCATTCAAGAAGAGGTTGGATGGATATCAGACATATGGTTATAAAAATGATTGCTTCACTGAGTGAGAACTAAGACTATGGGGTTTTTAAGGTCTTTTCAACCCTTGGATTCTATTATTTTAAAACACTGCTAACATATTTGCCCAACACTCTAGAGGTCAGAAGTCTTGCTTTTTCTTTTCCTCACTTTTCTTCCCCACCCCCCCACTTCCCGCTCCTACTTCCCTCCCACATTGACAGGAGATGCTGACTTGTGCTGGGAGTCACAGGGGCAAATCGCCCTTGAGAACAATACTAAAAGAGCAGTAAATTCCTCATGATAAAGCCTCCAATTTAAAGAATAGAAGTGACAGAATAGAGTGACTTGTCTAATTTACCATAATGTGTTTTGTATTATAATGGCAGGGCGGGGTTCACTTGGCTTGGGGTTTGTAAAGGCTTAAGACAAATCAGAAAGAATAAGATGGGCTCAGATTTCTATCACTCATCTGATCACACATTTAGACATGATGCATGCTATCCATCCCTTTCGCTATGCCATCAGTTTCCACACCATCTTACTCAAAAATGGCACCAGACATTCTCTGATTCACCTTCCCAGACATCTCAGCCCCTTACCTGAGGAGGCCCGTTGTGTGATCCCCAATGAGAGTGACCCTCACCTCTTGTCAGCCCCAGATAGGAAGCAAATATTGTTGTAACACCATTCTTTTAGGAACCAGCCAAATAGTATTAGAAACATTGTTACAAATACCAATAACCATTCATCTTCCAGTAAAAATAATAGAATATATATATATATGTAAAATTCTGGGCAATTTCGATATTTATACTTATTCTACTCAAAGACTTAAGTCCTACAGAGATGATTCAGATGATTTTCTTATACTACTTAGTCCAAATTCCACTTGTATTTATTGAGTATCTATGTGTTCCAGGCACTGTGCTGTTTTCATTTAGACATCTCATTAACTTTGAGTGAAGAAATTTGTCCCTCTCTGTCCAGGTGAGTAAAATGTAGTTTAACAGATAGTATTTTGCTTTGATCACCCAGCTGCCCAGAGGTAGAGCTGGGAAACAACCTAAGGTTTCCTGACTCTAAGAGGCACAGAATTTTGTAAATGCCTTCATATGTAATTACACAAACAACCTGTAGGGCTTCATGATGATAACATGAACACGCCCACAACAGCCTGTAAAACAGATGGGACCTGAGTTGAGTTATTCCCTTCTTGAGACAGGCATGTTAAACTACAGTCCAAGATACTCAATTGGGACAGGACAAATGAAGGATTCAAAGTCATGTTTCTGCAGAGTTCTTCTCCATGCTGTGATGTATTAAGGAAAACAATGCATCTTAATAGTGACAAACCCCAAATACCTCTGATTGCTTACATGTCTTGCTTTACACAATGTACATTGTAATTAATTTTTATCAATATAGAGAATCTTTATTTTTTAAAATTTATTTTATTGAAGTGTAGTGGATTTACAATGTTGTGTTAATTTCTACTGTACAGCAAAGTTATTCAGATATATATATCCTTTTTCATATTCTTTTCCATTATGGTTTATCACAGGATACTGAATATAGTTCCCTGTGCTATACAGTGGGACCTTGTTGTTAAAGAATCTTTCTTTGTTAATCATTAAAATCAACTGAATGAGTTATATTTCAAATGAGTCTATGAGTAGAAAAAAAGCACTCATTAAAATAGAAGTCGGAAAATGGAGACAGACAACGTTGGCCAAGAAAGAAGAAAGAACAGGTGTTTGATCTTATCCCACACTCCTTCAGAGTGGAATATGGAAGAGCTCTTGTTTTTGTGGACATGTGCTAAAGAAAACAGAAAAATCCAGCCAAGTTGTGCAGTGAGTTTCATGAATATATGGAGAAATGTTTACTTGTCTTGAATTGAGGATGGAATTCTAGTCCCCTTAGACAATGAGCCAGATTTTAGAGCTCATTTGTATTGTCTAATCATTCTCTCTTCTGGGAACATTCTAATTTAGCTAAAACCAGGATTTGAATTTGGCTTAGCTATAAATTAAAAGAATACTACATGGCTATGCAGCTCTGCTCAAGAGTTTATTTGCTCTTACATTAAAAAATAACTCAAGTTACTCTCAATGGATTCATTAAGAATCTTATTTCTCCACTTTATAGCTATTTTGTCTGGCAGATGGGATTTGGTTTTTTCCTTATGCTGCATTTTTCGAACTAAGTGTATATGGTGAGATAACAGTATACTCTCCCGCCAACAAAAAAGCCACATGAATATTTCAATAAAATTGCATTATTTGGCATCTACTGTACACATATGTTCATTTGGCTATTGCTTGTCCAAGCCAATTATAGCCACAAGGGGAATGAGTGTTTGAAATTTAAACAAGGAGCTCTAAATTTTCTAAGAGAGGAGGCCTCCTGACAGGTAGATCAGTCTCTAATTCATTTTTAATGAAGTTGACAATTCCATAAATCATTGTTTCCCCTCCCATTATCTGCCAGCTTCTGTGCTGCAGAAGCCTGAAAAGAAAACTTCTTTATACTTTTGGGTTGGGGGGGGTGGTTAGGACGAGGTTAGACTCTGAATGAGCTTTTAAGGATAAATAACTTCATCATTCAGAGAATAAAGAGTATTTCAAGCAGAGAGAATGGCATGAAGGTGTGATGGGTTCCAGGGTAGAGCAAGGATGTAGAAACATAAGTCAGAGGGGATGGTAGAGATGTTGGATTTGTTGGTACACTCAAAGAGCCATCATCAAAAGTTTTAAAATAAAGAATGTTAAGTTCCATCTCTATGAATCCTGAGAAATGGAGTATTACATTCCCACAAATATGAAGAGAAAACTTGATTCCTCTTTCCAGTAAAGAATGTCTGTAAGGTCTAAAGTTAAGTGGACAGATAAATAGGGGCAAGAGATATTTGGAAATATTGTTGTCAGTAAAAAAACAAAATATGTAATACCTAAGTTAAATCACCCTAGGGATTTTTTTTTTCATTCTGATTTTTAAGAATCTGGTTTAGAACTGGGAGAGAACAAGGTACAGATAGAATTAGTGTGAATTTCTTTGTCAAAAGTTAAGGTCACTCAGAGATACCATTTGCTTAATCATTGCTTGTACACATATCAAAAAAAAAATCACACACACATCTTTTTATGTGCCAAAAATGGTAGTGATTGAAAATGTGACTAAATCTACATGTGTTGATCAGAATCTGGAGTATGAACCCACTCTCATTTAGCTTTGCCCAAATTTTATCACTTTCTCAAATTCTCAGCTATAGATCTTCATCCTATATGGTAGTGCTTTAGAACTGCACGCATAATATAGACAAGAACTTGGCCTCCAGAATCAGGCAAACCTGAGCTCTGTCTACTTATGAGCCCTATGACCTCAGCAAGTGATTAGATTCCTTTAGGTCTTAACTTTCTCAACTGTTAAAAAGAAAAATCAGATGCAAACTCGTATCTACCAAATAATTATTGTGAAGATTAAGTAAATGTTTGAAAAATGCTTACTGTGGTGTCTGGTGTATATTAAGAACTTGATAAATGTCATTAGCCAATTATATAATTATTATTTTTACCCAAAGATAAACACAGATAATCAGCTTGAGAAGAAACATCTGTAGAAACCACTTTATCTGTACACCGAGCCAGCTGATTCACTGCATTTTGCTTGATTAAATAATAATGAAAAAGATAATAATAACATACATATAATACTTTAGTGTTTAAGGATATTCCCTCATGGACAAATAATTTGGCACCAACTCTGTGAGTTAGAAAAGATAAAACATTCTTACTGTTTACAAAGAAGAAAAAAAAAGAAATCAGGATATAACATACAAGAGAAAAAAAATCTATAAAAGCCAGAATAGAACAAGGAGATTAAGGGGAGAGGAAAACCTCTTAAAGAGATTAATGTGTCACAACAATGCTTTCAAATAACCAGAGTGGAAAAAGCACCGTGTCAGCCAGTTAATTGACATTGTCAAATCGACTCATGGGGATCTAACAAATGTCAGAGTTATTTAACATTTTAAAAATTGCTAGCTATTGATTTACATATTTATTTTTTATTTGTTTTTATTTTTGTATTTATGTAGGTTTTTAAAATTTATTTAACATTTTTATTGGAGTTCATTCCAAAATTAATATTTCAATTACGTTTATGACTTTTAACACATACATTATTGCAGAGAAAATGTATCATCAAAACATTTGTTCCAAATAAGCACCATTTTTATAATACACATTTGTTTATAAAAGTACATTATTGAGTAAATTTTTATGTTCTCTATTTTTCAAAATTATATATTCACAGATTGAAATGTAGTCACCATCTTTACCTACTATTTAAATTATTAATCAACAAACTATAATATAGACTTTGGAGCAATAGTTCTCAAACTATACAATGGTGGGCTGAAAACTTGGAAAATGGTTCCATTGCTTAGTTGAATATGTCCAATCTTTCTTCCAGTTCACATTTGATTAGATTTTTTAACAGTTTGACAAATAAGTTTTCCTTTAAAAATTGATGCCTGATAATTGTTGAGTCTAACAAAGTGAATGTCCAAGTATCATAAAATATGTATTTTATGAATACGTATAGAAAGGTGACTGTGCCTAATTGGACAGTTAATAAATGTGGTCATATATATTCATGTCTAAGATTTTTGCACCATGTACCTATAATTGTTATAGTTTCTCTAAGAAGCACTGATTCCAATTCATTAATATGATCAAATACCCTAATAATTCATATTCTACCTCGATCACCATGATATTCAGATGCTTCCTGATCAAATTTGGTAACCATTGCTTTAGAAGTATACACATATTCAGATTATTCATTTTTATTTAATTATTCTAAATTTCCTTGAATATATCTTTGTTGAGTAAGTAAAATATTAGGCAGTACACTTGGTTAGTTAAAATTATGTGGAATAGATTCATTGTTATCACTGTGGTTTCCATTTCAAGTGCTCTCACACTAATGGAAAAAAAAAGTTAATGCAACTTTTCCTTATGGCTACAGGTGGAGGTATTACTAATGCTTCTCAGAGGTTTCTTTGGCACTTACATAATAAACGTAAAGAATTACATATTTATTTTTATTTTTGTATTTATGTAGGTATTTATTTATTTATTTAACATATTTATTGGAGTATAATTGCCAAGAATTACATATTTAAACTTAAATGTTTGTGTGGATTGAATCTTGGAATTGTGCTTATCATTCATTATAGAAATTGATAGCTGTGGTTAATTAAGATATTGTTAGATGTAGGCTAAATTGTCTTTTAAACATATAAAATATAAGGTTTGAATAATATATGCCAAAGACAATATAAAAATGTTTAAAATTCACAGGGCAGTGAAATCATTACAGGACTATGAACCTCTCCTTGGCTTCAATTCCTTGTATCTGTAAGAAACTACTGCTCCCAGATATAGCATCAATATCTAATAAATGGTGACACTGAAAGTTGGGAAGCTCTATGACACCAAAGCCAGAATTCAAAGGAATTTCTGTAAAGCAAAGTTCTCTGACTCTCCTAAGCCAGAAGAATTTTTCATATGTCTTGGAAAAGGCAGAATCAAAAGGCAAAAGATGAAAGACATAAGACGGGAGATAAGAGGTGAAAAAGTTTTGGTCCTATGATTCTCGGTTTCCTTGCCTAAAAAAAAAGAATAGGGGAGCTTTAAGGTCTTTTCCAATTCTGAGCTTCTATGATTCCAAGTATACAAAATTCTCTATTCCAGAAGTGTTGCGCCCTTGTTTTGCTTGTTTATCTAACACATCATATAGCTAGGTTATGGTATTTCATATTATGAATGGAAGATGTATTTTAGCCTGAACCAATATGAATTGTGATTCATATGGGATTGCAATTTATTAATTTAAATTTAAATAAGTATATACATAAAGTCACATAGAACTGGAGGTGTTTACAAGTGAGGAAGATGATTTTTCTGAATACTACAGCCTATACACTTATTTGTAATAATTTGGAATTTTTAAAGGAGTTTTAACAGAAAGTGTCTAAAATATATAATCCAGATGGAAATTTTCCACAACTTTTCACCACCATCAGCATAAATAGGTCTGTGTGTGTGTTTGTGTGTGTGTGTATAGAATTGGGGTTAATTTATGTTAAACTTTTAATAAATGATATGATGACCATTAGTGAAGAATAATAGATCATAATAACTCTAGTATCACTAGAGTCCACATACTTCAATTATGATATGACAACAACTTATGTAACCATTTGGCAATTCTCAAAAAGAAATTATGTTCATTCCAGTGTGCTATTAAACATTCTTGCTTTGGAATTTTTAACACATTTATAATAACCCCCATGGGTTGTTCAAAATATGGTATATAAAACTACTATAAAATGCCCAGATGTTAGCAAAACCTTAGCCTTTTATTTTCTATCATATATTTCTGTATAACTTTTATAATATTTCATTTAAAAAGAATACAATTTATTTCACATCTTCCTAATTGTCCTTAATGTTTTAAAAAGCATTACTCAATTTCTCATATTAATTAGACAAACAAGAAAGGCAGAACTCTTTAAAAGAGTTTCATCAACATCTTATTTCACATTTCAAAGCTCCATTTTGAGAAATACTTACTGGCTCATAGCAGATCTGTGGGAAACTATAAATGAATATAGGCCTTGCTTAGAATCCTCTCAAGCAGTTACCAGAAACACCATAAAATTGTGTGATCAGAATATCCAGACCAAGCATGATTTTGAGGACTCACTCAAGTATACATTTATTCTCATTTTTCACAAATGGTGCTTCTTTGGACACTTGTTTTTCAAAACGCTTCTAAAAAATGGAACTACCTAAAAGAAAAAAAAAAAGAAGAAACTACCTAGTTAAAAACTTTGTAATTCTTTGCATACTGTGTCTTCCTATTTGAAATTCACAAATCCATATTAGAGCTCCAAACAAGTATTTCAGTGAAGTATACAATTTAATCTATGTTTAACCCAGAGTTTTCTAGTCGTTGGTGTTGTTTTGACTGTAAGACTCAGGCAATTCTCCTCCCCTTCCTCCCCTTTTCTCCTAATTAAATATGATTAGTTTTTAATTCCACGGAACACTCATTGCTTGAGGCCTCAAGGCCTTGAGAGCCTCTGTACCATTTCCTTGATACTGTGATTGCCTCAAGGCCAGAGTGGCCTCCGGGGAGCAGATATTTAGGAAAAGGGTACAAATTTGGGAAATTCATGAGGGCTGTTCAAAACAGAATTACAAATTCAATTAACATTTCATATAGCACAATGAGTTTGCTGATTGATGTTTTTTCAGTATGTTTAGAAACATGAAAAAATGGATGCGCTACAACTGTGATATGCTTAGCAAACAACGACTGCTTTTCTAATCGCACGATCTTTCAGAAAAGTGTAACTGTTTAAAGGTGAAGAATGTCTTTGTTTCAGAAATGCCTAGCAAGTAAGAAGAAACTTATAGAAAGCATAATTTCAAATAATCAAAATATTCACAAAATATGAAAAAATTCACAAGTGCAGGCAGTATACAATTAAGTTATTCAAGTAGACCAACAGTTTGTGCTGAGGACTCTACATACTACGCAACTGGCATCAAAAAGTTCTTCCTATAAAAAAAGAAATAATGCTTGGTGATTGTGGAACAACAATTTGAATGTTCTTAATACCACTGAATTAGACACTTAAAATCGTTAAGATGGTAAATTTTACGTTATGTGTATTTTACCAATTGTTTAAAAAAAAGAAATTATCTAATCTTGTTTTCTGACATCATTAAAATAGCAAGTATTTTTTAAGGTTTGAGAGAACTACTTGCCTTGTTATGAAACCAGATTCTTAAAAAGGTCTAAAGACTTTCCTCTCTCACCGGGAAACACTTATCTCGACCAACAAAGAATGCAGTAGTGGATGCTGAAAGAACATGACATTTTTCAGAATAAGAGAAATATTTCCTTTTTTTCTCTACTTCCACTACCTAAATCTCCATGCCGTTAGAGCTACAATAACAAATTTGAAAGTGGACTTCCTTTTTACATTACAAAAAGTAATATAGTTTTCTATAAATGTAAAATGGTATTTCACGAGTTTTTAAAAAATATTTCATTTCCTGTAGTGGCATTAAGAGTAAAACCTGGTGTGTGGATTTTTTAAGGTTAGGTAGAATACATTTGGTTTATCAAGGTGTGTATTAATATAAGAGAATTAACACATATGTGAGAAATAGACTTAGGAAAGGATTAATGAACTATAAAAGGATTGATGAACTATAAAACTCACTGCAAAGCTAAGAATGGTTAAAAACATTGTTCTCCTTGGCTAATATCGTATACTAGACTGTAAGTTTATGAGGGCAGGGAACACATCCATCTTGTTCACCACTATTTTTTCATGCCTCCAATAGTATCTAGTGTTGTAGACAATAAATATTTCTGAGGGAATTAGTAAATTCAGAAGAGAGTTAAAAAATACAGAAAATTGCTTTTTAGGTAATAGTTAAAAAGTGACACTAGCAAAGGCCATTTTTCAGTCAATAAATGATTTGAAATACTACCAGTGGACTATTTATATATCTAATCAGTTACCAGTTCCATTATTCATCAAATACATGGTAAACACTAGCTACCAAATTCATCCAAATCTTACATATGGAATTTTATTCACAAACCAATCTTTACATTTCAAGAGACTAATATTGTCAACACTTAAGCACTTAATATCCAATTCTTCACATGAATCTTTTTGTCTGATGGACTATTGTTGAATTTTTCTCATGAAGTCTGAGCAATAAAATTATATTTAATAGATATTCTTATATTCTTTCCAAGGAGAGGCATTATGAAATTTTCTATCTATTTTTAAGATATCCAGTGGAAGAATATTAATTTAAATGTTAATATTTGTCATTTGAGTTAATAGTCTTCAAAATTTGTGCTATTTGCACATAAACAGTAAAATGAGGAGTGATTAAATGGTGTTTCTTATAATCCTGACAAAAGATTTAGAGATGAAAGAGCATGTCAGTATTTGTAAGAATATAGAAAAGAGATATCTACTGCTTTTAAATATATTTCCTAGGCCTTAATGATTGGTTTTTGTGTTTTTTGATTTAGAAAAACTAAAATATAAGCAGAAAAAGTAGAACATAGTTTCCACATGATTAGCAAAAATAGTCAAAACTTTGGAATCGTTTTGAAATCTACTTTAAAAGCTCAGCTACTTTGATTTTTCTTTTTTCTGTTATAGAACCATGAAAAGTTATTTCAACTGAATTGCATACATAACTCCTAGAGCGTAGACAGTTGCTATTATTTGTTCACTTCATCAAAATGCTTTTTTAAATTATTGCTATATTTGTATTACCAGGTCCTGGAGAAACCAAGGTGAAAGAGGCCCAGGAGAAGCCAAACCCTCTTTGCTATTTCTAACAAAGGAAATGCCATTCTTGCCACTAATTCTTCTAATGATATCCAAGTTCTCTAAAAATAATTTAACCTGTGTCAAATAGCTGTCTCATCTGGAAAACTAGATAAATGAACGTAGAAGTTAGAAAGAGGAAGGGGAAAGTTAGGTGTTAAACTGAAATGGTATATCCCAGGCTTTTTAGATGGAAACTCCAAATTAGCCAGCACACTTCTATACATCTGCTCACTTTTCTTTAAACTTGAGCTATATTATCACAGAAAAGCATAGTAATCTCCACTCTGATGTTGTATTTCAAATGAGAGAGACTGAAACATCACAGCATAGGCACCTTTGAAAAGGGGTATTATGGATGGATGAATTTCTTTTGGGGTCAGCATGTCTACATTTAAGGGGCAGATTATATAGGGAGGGAAAGTAGAAGGAATAATATGAAGTATTTCTACCCAATGACAATGATCCTCATTTGACGTTGGACTTTAAAGAGGACATGAATGGACTTGAGGTCATGGGGAGGGGGAAGGGTAAACTGGGACGAAGTGAGAGAGTAGCATTGACATACATACACTACCAAATGTAAAATAGATAGCTAGTGGGAAGCAGCCACCATAACACAGGGAGGTCATCTCAGTGCTTTGTGGCCACTTAGAAGCCTGGGATAGGGAGGGTGGGAGGGAGACACAAGAAGGAGGGGATATGGGGATATATGTATACATATAACTGATTCACTTTGTTATACAGCAGAAACTAACAGACCATTGTAAAGCAATTATACGCCTGTAAATATTTTTAAAAAATAAATAAAAAGGACACGCCTATAAATCATGCTTCATTTTAAACAACAGTTGATTTTTTTTAAATTTTGTGCAAATTATATCTTGGTAGCCAAATTACACTTTACTGTACCTAAATAGCTGTTGACATGTAGAAAGCTCAGGTAAATCCTTATAGAAGTAAAACATATGCTATATTTATTTATTCAGAAATATGGGTCATTGTATACTATTTTCTTAATTTAAAGCATTTTAACATGCCCGTTATTTTAAAAATGAATTTAAAAAGTCTGTTTTATGATTTTGCAAGGAAATTCTATTTTATACTTTTCCATCTGTTAAATTATTTAAGATTAACATTTATTATATGCTGGTCCATGAATGAAATGTCATTGCCCACAATGATTTTTAGACATCTACTAGTGTCCTCAAAGAGAAGAACTGGAATATTTTTAGAACAGATGACTTACCACATGACTATTAACTTTTGTAGAGTCGTACTTAAGATTCTTCAAGGTGACTAAAAGTAAAATGGAAACCTTCTGGATTTTAAATATTTTTCTGTTTTCTTTTTTGATATGAAAGGGAAACCTATACCAATTTTGTAAAGAAAAGGGGCTATAGTAACTTGCATTGGTTCCTGTTGACTGGTATAACAATGAAAGTGAAATTCACTTTGTCTAAAGGGTCATGTGATTGTGCAAATACAGGTTTATGCTATGACTTTGTTTTCCCACTCTCATAGTTAGTTTCAGAGCTTGGGGTGGAAAAGAGGATGAAGGGAGATAATATATGGAACATCTGCCATTTGCCAACAATCATGTTTAACAGTTTACATATGGCTTCTCATTTATAAAGAGTTAAGCAGTATATAAGAAAAAAATTCAACCTAAAGAAATATCTTACTTTTTTTTCCTGCCAAATTCTTGCCTGTCTTACTAGGTGATAACAACATCTCTAGTAAGGAAGAGAAACCTGGTGTCTTGCTTTTCTTCCCTGTTTGCAGTCATTGTTTTTTTTAAGTCTTGAAATGAAGGGAGTCCAGTGGTGGATGGCAGCCCAAGAAAGAATGCTGCTTTTATATATCTTATTCTCTTTGCAGGTCAGATGAGGATAGCTGAGAGAAGCTTGAAAAATAAAAGGTAAGGAAAATGAGCAAATATTGAGAATAAAGCATAGTTTTCCATTGATTGGATAAAAATAGTTTAAATGAATTCAAATATAAACAAAAAAAACTCTAATTTCAAATACTGTAGATAGAGAATAGAAAAGGATAAGCTGATTGCAGCTTTTTTAAGACCAAAGCAAATTTATAAGTAATCTCTTAGGAAGTTATCTAATCAAGTCCTTCATATTATTTAATAACATTAAATTTGACATGGCTGCCTATTATAGGTATGCTATATCTCTGTTAAATGTGCTGAGATATAGGAAGATAAATGTTAAGTAAAGCTCAGAAACTCTATTGAATTGATAACACCAAGCATTTTTCATAAATCCTTTAGTCAAGTCTATCTTAAATAGATTTTGATTTAAAAACTACTCTAGACAGTATATAAGTCAAATATCTAGTCATAAAATTTCAGTATTCTCTATGTTTATCCCAATAAAGCATGGATAGCATGAGTAACAACATTTCCAATTGAGAAAATTTTTGTTCTCTAAAGTAAATTAACCAGTCGTCTGAAATTTTAAACATGTATAAACCAGTTGAGAGCAAAAATACAATCATATTTATTGCTGTGTCTTTCTGGGGCTCATCACAGGGCTTATGCTTACAAATGCTGTAGAGTTGACCTAAACGATGAACAATTTGGGTCAAGATTACAGTGTAGATTAAAATTCTTCCAGTCAGGCCCTACTCCATGGGAAATTTGTGTCCCTCAGAGCAGGCTAAGCACTTGCCTTGATCACTTCTACTCATTTTTTCTTCCTGTCTGCTGACCGGTGATGGGGAGAACACCACTAAACATTTTGATGATTAATTGTAAGTCTGCACGTCATACTTTTACCCTGATATTTATGTGGCTAAAGTCTTAATAGCCTCCCACACCAAAAGTTATGTTTGAAATACAATGCATTAACAATCTGAAGCTGACTTAGCTGTGAAGCAGGATACCGAGGACACATAGATGAAATTCTAGACATTTCTAAAGAGGATCCAGCTACTTAATGGCCACTGAGGTCTTCAGTAAATAGGTGGGAATATTTCAGTGCAGTCCAACCGGAACTGAAAAGCAGTTTTTACTTCCAGATTTAAATACCTCCTGTGCATATAGAAAGTTTCATTTATTAGTCCAAAATGTTACTACGATTTGGGATCTTGAAAAACATTCTCATTTTCTTGGGCCTGTTCTGCAGCAAAAGGAAGTTGGGAACGGTAGGCTAGAGAATGGAACTTATGCTTGGAGGCCATAAAGTTGAGACATCCTGTTTTTCACCTCACAACAGGCGAGGCTGGGCTGAAGATGGTTGAGTAAGTACATTTCTCTGCCAAAGTTGATGATGAACCATGGGTGAACCTCAGCAAAATTCTATTCATCCACTGAGAAGCTGTTGGTCTTTGGCTATTGAGGATTGTCCAAACCATATTCCTCTCAGCTTGGACCCATTCTCTTAGGGGCTGGGGGGCAAGTGCAGCTCCCATTGAGAGGGTCACAGTGAGCTGCGTGGGCACACTGGCACTTCAGAGAGCAGTTGGGTCCATACTGGCCTGACCTGCTTTCTGTGAGGGAAAAATAAGAATAAAGCCAATTCAAATATGCTTTTCTATCATACAGTCCTTTTACTACAATGTCTTGGAATGCAATAAGACAATGATAGGCTTGTAAAGAAATCTGTTTAACCATTGCTATTTTTTCCCCATGCTAGAATGTTATATAAGAAAAGTAAGGATTTTAATGGAAAACAGGAGGAGGCTGGGGAGGCAAGGAAGTTAGTGGCAAAATCAAAAAAACGAGAAGACAGGACAGCAACTTATATTTTTAAAGTGCTTCTCAGAATTAGATTATTCAGTAGTAGTGCATTGTGAGGGACACACGCAAAATGGATTAGTTGTCTTGAGACCAGAAAAAGGCAAAACTCACCCTGAATACACAATATATGAAGTTTGTCTTTAGGTTGAAAACACAATTATTTGTGCTTATGTTGCTGAAAAGGAAATGACTTTAAATTCAACTCTTTCATCTCTTAAAATATGTCAAAAGGGCCATAGATCCCCTGTGTAAAATACTACTGTATGTACTAAAGGGTTATAACTGTCTTTAAGTTGAATTGCATTGTGATTGCAACCAGTAGAGAAATGAAGAAAAGGAATTAAAAAGTGTTAGCTTTATCAAAACAATGAAACGTGGACTAAAAGGGGGCCCCTCAAACATCACACCCCTGCCTGTGCATTTGGTCTTAGTCTGATATCCAGCAGAGAATTAGCAGAGAATTAACAGGTTCTGTTTCTGAAGGATTGTGAGGTTGGGAAGAAAGCCCAGCCCAGCCCATGGAAACAGAAAATGGTTTCACATTTCCTAGGCAGTCAGGCAAGACTGGGAAATAACTCAATTTACCAATGTTTAAGGACCAGAGAAACTTAACTTTGCAATAATAACAGTCAGCTAGCCCTACGCCATTTTTCAAAATGGGTTCCTAATACATTATCTTAATTGGTTCTAATAAACACCTTTGAGGTAGGAGAGGCAGTGAGGTAAGCTCTATCATTCTAGAAAGAGATGAACTGAGGTTTGGAATGTCTTAGGGGACCTTCTCAAACGTTAGATCCCTGGTAAATGACAGAGTTAGATTTCTAAATTCTCATCTAGTGCTCATTCCTCATTTTGTGCTACGATGTGGAAAGACACAAGGTATCAAGCATATGTAGAAGAAAGTCCAAATCAGGAAGTGGAAAGTGGAAAATTTAGAGATATTGATATAGATATAAAGATACAGGTACTAGAGAAAATTCTGATTCTGAGCAAATTTTGTTAAACATTTCTTTATTGCCTCAAAATTCTCTTTGCTGGATTGGAGAATCACCCTGAATATTCCACGAGCAGTGGATGTTTATTTGATTTTATTTTTCTTTCTCAGATAATGAAGGTAGGTTACAGTGTGGTCTGCTCTCATCTTAATTAACTAGTTATATTTTAAATGTGAATAAATGGAAAATATATCAATTTTGCAATTAATTTTTTTTACAGTTTCAGTGTGAGCAAACAGTAATTCAATCCCTTCCTAAATCAAGGAACTACAGGTAGGTAAAAGGAACTTCGGAGGTGATGCAAATACTGCTCTGAAATGAATCTTCTCTTGAAATCATCAAACTTTATGAAAGTAAAAAAAAAAAAAAAAAAACTATGTGTCATTTCAAATTTAACCTAACATAACCACCTGTGCCCAGTGTGTGGGAGAATTACTTAGTTTGGTGGTAAGACCTAGTTTTCTTGTTTGAAAAAGAGTTATGAGTCAGGATCTCTACTGAGCCGTTCAGAATCTGATTTTAATTTACAAAATTACCACATTTTCATGTTCATAACGATGTGTATTTAAGACATCTGTTTGAATGTCTGCAAATGTTAATTTACCAAGGGGGTGGGGAAGTAATCCAATAAAAAGCTGCTACATTCTTTTATGAATTAGTATTATGGCGGTTTAATAGGTTCTTTACCAGAGTTCAAATTAAAATGAGGTCTTTTATCTTTATAGTGCCTGCATAGACACAGCTGTTCACAGTTAATATTGCAGATGAACTGTGCTTAATTGAAAATAAAAATGCAAATAAAAGAGCCTGCAGTATGTCTGTGTAGGCCATGGGTACCCCAAAGAGCTCACGACAAGAGAGGCCTTGAGGTGCCCAACTAGAATAGACAAGTTAATACATAGCTTCCACTGTCACGTGGCAATTTACTTGTGGATGAAAGAGACTATGTGATAGCGAATTTAGTCCACAGAAATTCCATAGAGTGAGGCTTTAATTTTCGGCCTGTCTATAAGCTCTCCTCGTTTAGTGGCTAGTTTTAAGTCATTGCTAACTGTTGTCCGATAGAACCTTCTGCAATGATGAAAATGTTCTATACTGAGCTATCCAATACTGTAGCCACTATCTGTGTGTGGCCACTGAGCACTTGAAATGTCATGTGAGACTAAGGAGGTGAATTTTAAATTAAACTAAATTTAAATTAAGTAGCACGTGTGGCTAATGGACAATGCAGATTGACAACCAAAAAGTCCTATCCCTTTCTTTTCCTTGAGAGGCAGTACAGTGGGGATGTTAAAAGTCTAGCTCTGGGCCCAGATTGCTTGTTTCAAACCCCCAAGCTCCCACTTACTAGCTGTGTAAACTTGGGTAAGTTACTTAACCTTCTTGTGCTTCAGCTCCCAGCTTCCTCATCTATAAAATGGGTATGGTGACAATAGTAAAGGCACCTAGTATAAATGATAATGTCTGGCATATAATACACATTCAATACACATTAGTGGTTTTCTTTAGGATTTAGATGCCAGCACCAATGCTATAAGCACTGCCTTTAGTGAGTGTTTCATTGGTGACATGTTACCGTGGCTTCACCAAGATGTCATGTGGATGTTTATTCTGACAGATTTAGTTTAGATTTCACAAAGTTCACATACGTCTGTCTACTGTGACTCCATGAAGAACATGGAGAAAGGAAGCAAGAATTCCCTCAACAAAAATTTGCTGAAGGCTATCACGTGCTAGACTTGGTTCTAAACGTTTTTGATAAAAGACAAGTAAACATGGATGTGACTCTCAGGAAACTTGTAGTGCAGTGACTACAAGTGACTACAAGAATTAAGAGATTTTAATGAAGCAGCTTTGCAGAAAAGAAATGTCAATATCAATATGCTCCTGAGTTGGAAGATCCTAAAGGATTCCAAGTCACTACTCATAACCCCTTGGCCTTATCATATAAATATACACAAATGGGAAGAAGGAGGGGTAGGAAGGAATACAAGACTCTTAATGAGCCTCTGGAGGTTCCTTATTCTGGACTAGATGCAGATATTTACATACATACATAGATACAGTATTGTCCCAGTTACTGGGTGGCAGGAGCTTTCTCTTTCACAATCACAAAGTTGATGGCAATTGTCTCCAAATATTCCAGGCGAACACTACCCAGGAAAGAGAAATGCTGAAGAATTAACTCCTTGAGCTGTCAGTGATGCACCTAAATTGAGATTAAAGATACAATTTCCACAAGAGCAAAGTGTGATGATAAAGTGAGATTGATTGGTCAGAAGAAGAGAGGAAATTTTCGGAATTCTCAGAAAGAAGCTCCATTTTATACACGGTTTCACACTCGGGCCTTAAAGTTGAGTTACTTCAACAATGGTTTGTACCCAGTTAGAATGTATGTAAGCTTTTTGAAGACAGGAATTTAAGGAATGAGACTGAGTCGCCCAGCCAAGTGTATTGCTTTAAATAGTTTTCCTTAAAATGTTATTTATTTACTGTCTATTTCTCCAGAAGATGGTAAGCTTCACTATGTTCCCAGAATTTAACACACAACAGGCACATAATAGATGCACATTGTATCGAATCACTAAATAATTAATGAATAAGTGAATAAAGGATGAACAAGAGTCACTACATGTAAAGTTCCAGTGACATATAAGGACACCGTATGGGACTAATATATAGTTCCTTTTTAAGGTAATAACTTTGAATCAAAGTCAAATTACCACTATCATTATATTATCATTATCATTATTGGGGTTGTAACCATATATACACAAGAGCAAACATAATATAGACTGAAATGGGACTTGGAGTTCTTTACTGAGAACGATGTGGTTTGGCATTGCTTTGAATGGACCGGGGCTTCATAATATTTTATTTCAAACTGAGTAGCCCAAATTCTCACCTCTATATCTTCATCCACATTCATAGCTGCCATTACTTCTACTGATAAATGCCTCATTCACATCTTTAAATATTTTTCATAAAGCCCTTGAATCTGTTTCAGTACCACTGAACCCAATGCATGTCATTCTTTAAAAAGCATTTAATGAAATATTTCTCATTTAGAGTAGAATCTTTGTCCATTGAAGACTAACTGCTTTTGTAGTGTTTTGACATATTAAATAGTTTCATTTAGGGCAAAATAAACATTTTGACCAATCAGCAACAAAATCAGGACTCATTATACTGTCCGTAGAGTGAATACCTGCCACTTTAATGTCCAAATCAGAAGCTCAGGTGATTATTCCATGGTTCAGATTTGGGTTTACACGATTGCCCTCAGATGGAAAGACCTCATAGTCACACAGAATTCCCACATTCAACGCTTAAAAACACCCTGGCTATACCTTTTTCACATTGGCTACTGTGGAAACCTGCTGGGCAAATGCATTGTCCACCTGCTACATCACAGTTGGCTCTGTTTTTGCAGTCACAGATGTGAGCACAATTCAAACCATAAAATCCAGGAAGGCATGCTGGAAAATGAGAATGTCAAAATGCTATTTTGGATTTAAGAATAAATAAGGAGAAAATTAAAGGATATGCTCTAGGTCATCTCTTTATCAGGACCAAAGAAGGAGAGAAAAGCACAGAATTGAAAAGCAAGACAAAATTACACGGAGAAGCATACTGACAATACATTTGTCATGCTGATATGAGAATATATCAGTGCCATTCTCTACAACTAGTCTAGAAAAGTCCATAAGAAAATTTAAAATATCTTCAAGTAGATAAAATTTATTTGCTAGAATGTGTTATAATCTGCCAAAGACTTCATCTAAACCCTCTAATCACCTAAACACCTAAAATAGCAATGTTTTCTAACTTCAGATCCAGGCTAAATTTAGTGCGAATTTAAAATTCTTTAAATAAATAAGAGAGTATCTGTGGAAGGTGATTCATACAGCTCTTGATATTTAAAGTCCTGGAATGGATGACAGAAGTGGGTGTGAGGGAGACAGGTGAGGAAAAGGAGAGAAAAAGGAAATAGAAGACAGAGGATATGATGCATATGTAGTAGGTTAACATCTTATGAAGAAGTTATGTTGTAAAGTCAGTAAAATTTCATCTTTGAAAAATTTCCTTAGATAGCCTATAGAGTATGATATAGAACTGTTTCTTAGTAAGTCCAATATAACGTGTTTTTCCTTCATGGTTGGAGAAGATCAGTATTTTTGTGTCTGAACATCAGAAGTAATTGGTTTAGATTTAGAGCCTATGTCATCCAAGCAAATGCATTTCTTGGAATGCGAAAATTGTCTTCTGCTCAGCGAGATGCTCACCCTGAGGGATGTACGTGACAGCGAAGTTTGACTGCAGACAAAGGATTCCCATTCCCTACCTTGAGTTTTTCTAGGGCTGTGGTCACCACTCACCATTGGGAACAGAAGGGGCATGCAATTTCCTCACCCTTCAATTATACACTCTCTCTTTCTCTCTCTTGCTCTCCCTCTCACTCCTGCTCTCTCCTCTTTCTTTCTCTCTCTGTGTCTCCTGATCGCCCTGCCCAGGCACCTAGAGTTGGATTTGCCTAGGCTTCATGTGTGTGACACTTCTTCAGCATGAATGGAGCTACTCAGGACAGATTTAACATTAGGAAAAACTCACATTCAGAGAGCAGAAAAAGGAGGTAAAACCAAAAGAGATGAGGATGAGGAATATATATCAAATATCTAATTTGATATATATTATTTTATATAATATACAGTCTTTCATTTTAAATTAAAAAAATGAATAATAAAGGAAGATTCAGTGCAGGGTTTCTTCTGTTCATTCTTATATAATCGTCATTGACAATACATAAAAAAATCAAATCTCCTTTATTTCCCCTATTTTAATTATATATAAAAATGAGTTCATAAAGTTTGGCTTGCTCACATTTTCCATTTGTCTAAATAATACTATCATTCTTCTAGGTCCCCTGGCTTAGAACTTTAGAGTTATCTTGGATTCTTACATCTTCCTCATTTACATGTCCAAATCAATTGCCAAATACAGTCAATTGTTCTTCCAAGATATTCTTCTGTTCACTCATTTACATTTTGATCCCAGAATAGATTTTTGAAATCCTAGACTATCACTACAGCTTCTTACATGGACAAAACAAATGGTTCCTTTTCCTAACAGTTAATAATGTACCCACTTTACAGATATCTTTCACCAAATGATGTCCTTTGCTCAAAATTTTACTTGCTACCCTACTGCATGTAAGATGAAAGTTATGGGGCTTGAATAGATATTTTTCAATCTTTTGTATCTCTAATTCCAATTGTGAAAACAAAATGAACAAAAACTACAAGATGTCTGCTTCCATACTCCCTAACCCAAGAAACATCAGAGTGGTTGGCAAGAATTATAAACCTGGAAAGGATTAGTAGGATTTGTTTCTGTGAAATATGTTTTCTAGAGCCTAAAGACAGGTTGAAACAAGTGGAAACAATTTAAAATATTGTTAATATCACGACAGAGGCTTTATAAATTCTTTACTTCTAAATAATTAATGTTCATCATGCTTTTACGACATGCCTCAGTGTTAAATGCTTACATGTATCTTCTTATTTATTCCTCATGATAACCTTTTAAGGCAGGTGTTATTATTATCCCCATTCTATAGATGAGGAAACTGAAACTTACAGAAGTTATGTTTATACATATTTTATATGGCAGAGCCAGGCCGTATACAACTAATTCTGGAGATTAAACTCTCATATCTTTTTTTTTTTTTAGTGGTACGCGGGCTTCTCACTGTCGTGGCCTCTCCCGTTGCGGAGCACAGGCTCCGGACGCGCAGGCTCAGCGGCCATGGCTCACGGGCCCAGCCGCTCCGCGGCATGTGGGATCTTCCCGGCCCGGGGCACGAACTCGTGTCCCCTGCATCGGCAGGCGGATTCTCAACCACTGCGCCACCAGGAAAGCCCTCATATCTTAATTTCTGTGTGTTGTCCATCAGGGCTCTCTGATGTCAAAGACAAATTATTGCATAGTTCTTCCTTTTCCCAATTTAGTTGAAAACATTGAGTACAAATGAAGAAGTGATATAAATAAATATATTCAAAGGAAACTTGAAGGCAGATCTTTTAGAGTTCAGCCTAGGTTAACGTGAAATAAATAAGCAGCTTCTTTGTCTATATTCTGTCTAAAGGCAGCCAGTGGAAGGAGAATGATTTCATTCAAAAAGACCAACAGCTGACTCCACTGAGTGTGTCTGCCCATGTCTACTCTAGATAATCATAGAAGCAGAGAAAATTTTTTGAACAACTATTCCAAAAAGAATAAAGAAGTCCAATTACTTCATCATACCAGTTGTCGACACCCACAACTTAAATTAGAGCTATAAAATACATTGCAAGAATATACATTAAACTATTGTTTATCTAATTTGATATAATGTGAACATATTACTTCTATGATTTACAAAATAGTTTTTAAAGCTTAAAATATATCAATACCATAATATGCCCACTCATTTTCTTGGATTACCATGTTCTCAGTCTCTTCCATAATAACCTGGGAGGCACTCACATCTTCCAGAAAACCTGCTGCAAATTCCACTGTTCTGACACCTGCAATTAAAATGGCAGCCCAGATCATAATAACCAGGAAAATATTCTGAAAAAGAAACCACTCAAGCTATAATTCTAGTTAAGACAATTGCATTTGTAATGAGTTCAAAGACAGAAATAAACAGTAGAATTAATAAAAAAAAAATAAAGGCAGACAAATCATTAGCCAGTGTAATCAAGAAAAAAGAGAAAAAGCACAAATACACACGATATTTTAAAAATGTCAAATGATCATCAAAAGGAGTAAGTCTGAAAAGTATATGAATAAATATAAAAACCTAAATGAAATGGACAAGTTATAGAAGACAATTTACCAAATTGGCCTAGTTTGAGGCAGAAAACCTAGACAGGCTAACTATAACGGAAAAACAATAGAGAAAATAGTAAAATAGCTCTAATTAAAAAAAAATTCCACCCGTCCTAGGCTTCATGGGTAAATCCTACAACCTTTTACAATTCAGATCATCACCTTATTACTTATACTATTCCAGAGCATTGAAAAGGAAGGAAAATTTTGAATACTTTTTTTAATGTTAGTATAACATCAATTCCAAAACCTGAAAAAAATGCATAAAAAACTACAGCTCAATTTTACTTATGAATATCAATGCCAAATTTATAAAAAAAAGTACACAGAAGCCAACAATATATTATAAAGTAATATATCACAACTAAATAGTATTTATTGCAAGAATGAAAGGTCATGTAATATTATAAAAATTTCATTGATAAATCCATCATATTTATCAACCTAAAGAGAAAAATCATATTATTAATCTCATAAATGCAGAAGAAACATTTGAACAATTAAAAATTAGTAAAAATACTGTATAAATTAAAAATTAATAGTTATATCATAATATGAATACGAAAATCAAGTGTTTTACTTATTGGGGAACACAGCTTGAACAAATGGAAGGATAAACAATGTTTATTCTTGAATGAGATGAGTTAATATCAGAAATATGCTAATTCTCCTTTAAAGAGTAGACACAGAGGACAGCAAAACAGTGGGAAGAAACCTGATTTTTTTTTTTTTTTTTTTGCATCTAGACGATTTGACTATAAATTTCATTTGGAAGGACAAACAAGAATAGCACCAGGAAATCCCCAAAAAGAAGAGCAATGAAGGGCAGCTAGCCCTGCCAGTACCAAATACATATAATAAAGACTTCATAATAAAAATATTATTGCATTTTCACATAAATAGACACATCAATAGAACAGAGCATCCAGAACTATACCTAACTGCATATAAATGTTTAGTATTTGATGAAGCCTGCATCTTTAATCAGTGGGGAAGATAGACTTGTAAAACCTGCATTATGACAACTGAAAAGCCACATAAGGGGGAAATGGATCTATTCCTCACACCATACACCAGGAAAAATATTTTAAATTGATCAGAGAATTGAATGTCAAAAATGGTATCACAGAAGTATTAAAAGAAAACCTGGTTGAATTCCTCTAAAACCTGAGAATGGGGACTCCATGCCTAATTATGACTCAAAATTTTAAAAAAGAGAGGAAAGACATATTTTATAAAAACAAAAAAAAGTCTTTTGAATCACGCAGAATCTATAATCCAAACATGCTCTTGATGAAACACATCTCCTAGGATTCACACCCTTGCATCATCAATTCCCTTGTGGAATCTGGGCTAAACCCATAACTGGCTGTATCCAAGAGTATGCAGTGGAAATGATGTTATATCATTTCCAAGCCTTAGGAAGACCTGACAACTTTTGCTTTAAGAAGTCAGCTGTCGGGCTTTCCAGGAGGCACAGTGGTTAAGAATCCGCCTGCCAATGCAGGGGACACGGGTTCGAGCCCCGGTCCGGGAAGATCTCACGTGCCGCGGAGCAACTAATCCCGTGCGCCAAAACTACTGAGCCTGTGCTCTAGAGCTCGTGAGCCACAACTACTGAGCCTGCACGCCTAGAGCCCATGCTCTGCAACAAGAGAAGCCACCGCAATAAGAAGCCTGTGCAGTGCAAGGAAGAGTAGCCCCCCGCTCACTGCAACTAGAGAAAGCAACGAAAACCCAACACAGCCAAAAAAAAAAAAAAAAAAGGTCAGCTGTCACGTTAGAAGCCCAATTATCCTGTTGGAAAAAAAAAAAAAAAAAAGCCATGCAGGGATGGTAGTGGTCAAGATGGTGGAATACAAAAGACCTCAAGCTCACCTCTTCCCATGGGCACACAAAAATTACAACTATTTACAGTACAAATAGACAATTAATAGAAAAAGGTCCTTACCCATTAAAGAGGATGCTAAACTTCATTCATAATAAAAATGAAAATTAAAACTCCACTAATACAACATTTCTCACCACAATTTTGATAATATACTCTTTTGATTCCCTTGTGATGAAACAGGCATTCTATATGTTGTTGATGAGGATGCAATATGGTACAACCCCACATGAAAGAAAATCTATCAGTATGTTGCAAAACTACATTTGTACTTACCCCATGACTCAGTAACTCTTGTATGTGTTTGAAATGTTCCACAATAGTTTAAATGATAGAATCAAGAGTTAAAATATCCCACAACCCCAAATGCTAGAATCATCCAACTCTGAATTAGAAACAAAAAAAACCATGATCACATCTATTCTAAACACACTGCTATTCCTCTGACTTAGGAGTCCCAAATATCAAAAAATTGATAGAAGCTGTTTCCGATGAATTAGGGAGGATATCCATGTTTTTAAAAATTCTGTGAAACATGGTCTTTAATGTTGGATTTAGAAGGGCTGTCATTTCAAAGTGTCATCATACTCACTTTCAGATGGGAAACTCAGGGAGAGGTTATGAACCTCTCCAAAGCACAGAGCACGGTCAGTAGAGCAGAGATTAGCCTATGGGCTATCCACCCCCAGTGCAAGGTGCTTTCGCCTGTGCCATGCTGCCGAGTTTCATGACGGTCATATTAGCGGCGAAGGATGGTGGGTACTCACACTCACTGTGAGAGCATGTTAGGGCCGCAGGTCTAAAGAGCCATAGCCCCCAAAGTTGGAACCATCTAGGTAAAAGTTCACTGTGGATTATGTTTTACTCAGGGCGCCCCAAGTTTAGGCCCCAAACACAGTGTGCTCACCCGTGCTCTGCCTCACTGTTCTTTCTCAATATTCTGCAAAAACACAACACTATCTCCTACAATAGTGTGCTCTAACTATGGTGCATGCTTTTCTGTGTTGTACAAAATTATCAACTGTGGTTCCCAAAGAAAACATTAGAACTATTGATCTTTATCCATTCATTATCAATTTAAACCTTTATAATGTACATATTAGTGGAGAAGCACATGAATGTCACTTCTAAATATAAGTACATTTATGGTGGTGCATGATTAAATTTCTCCCCATGAGGTGCAGTTTGGAGACCTCTGCTCCCAGAATCCTCCACTTCACTCCTTGCAGCTGGGTCCACTCCTAATGTGAACTGGCTCTGTCCAGGGCCCTGAATCCTCCATCCCACCTGCCTCAAGAACTGGCTGGAGAAGGAGTGGGATTTAGGTCTCAAAGGAGCTCTTTCACACGAATACCATTTCAATTACTTAAGAGTGTTAAGAGTTTTCATGTGGTTTTCCAGTAACAAGGTAACAAAATCAATCAGTATAAACATAACATTATTTTTATTGGAAATGCAATCATAATTATAAACAACTTGTATAAGCTTATTGGAAAAGAGCCCCTTCACAGGTCTCTACTATACTTTATCAACCAATGGCAGTATGCTGTAGATTTTTATTGAATGAAAGAAGGTAGTAATCAACTTACCTTTTTCACAATAATTTCTTGTCCAGCCAAGGGCACAGGTACAGCTTCCATCCACAGGATTGCAAAGGCCACCATTTTTACAGGTACATTTTAGCTCACAGTTTGGGCCATACCTTGTTAGGGGACATCCTGTAGTAAAAAGTTAAAAAAAAAATCAAAATATAAAAATGTCACACAGAAACATTTTTCTCTGCTTCAGTAAGTAATCTTCAGGAAGAAATCTATATAGCAAAACCATTTTTTAAAATGTTCAAATTAAAACAAACTACTCAGATGTATCCTTAGGGTAGTAAGCATATCACTGTCATTCATTCATGTTTTCATTCACTCCATAAATATTTATTGAGCTCATAACTATGTGCCTGGTATACTTCAGGAACTGGAGATGCCCCATGGGCAGAGATCAACCTTAGAGTAGTGATGGGAGATTTTATGTATGTAATCTCATAATTGATAAAGAAGACGGACCAGTCATTTGTTCCTTAATGTCTCTGTGCTGAAATCTGAAAAGCACTTCAGCACAAAGTGGTGGGTGACACAAACTAAAATGCATTGACAAAAGGAGTTAAGCTACACATGAGTGAAGCTGACCAGACATAAGGGAAATTGAGCCTTCATTGTCAGGGGGAAAATAATTGAATGACGGGAAGTGCCACCAGTGGGAGAGTAACCGTTACTCACATTTATTTGGTTTTGCCAAGAAGAATATGAGCCCAATACAGCCAGCTAATATGATTTTTTTCAGGAAAACTAAAAATCCATATTTTATATGAAATCATCCAATATTTGAAAGTTGGCAACTAATTAAAATTGTTTTATAGCATCGTGGAAGCCAAAACTATGTCAGCCAATTCAAACACATTTGTGGCTAGATTTGGCCAAAATCCTGCCATTTATACCCTCTAGTTTATAGTAGTTTTACATAATGATATGTTCCACATGAATTATCTCATTTAATGCTTACACATATTTCTCTGATGTGGGTAACAGTATTCTTATTTTATACTTGAGAAAACTGAAGTTGAGAAACTTAACTCTTGATCAGGCTTAAGCAGCCAGTAAAGATAAGAACCAAGATTCAAACCTAGAACTTCTGGCTTCTCTTTCTATTTTAGATGGTGGGAGAAATGGTAGAGAAAAAAAAAATGTCTAACTTGCCCTAAAGCCTTTGGTTAATACACAACAGAGCACATACTTGAATCCAATTTGTATGACACCTTCTTCCTTGCCTTTATTTAACTGATTAGGTGTGCTTAACTTTAGTCTCAAATGAAAGAAGCATTTCAATTTTGTTTATTTAAAAAAACAGGTATAGTTGTGCAATTAATGGTTGATGTCATCATATGTACTTTGGGGTTTTGCCTTTAAGACAGTTAAGCAAAATCAATGATACCAAGTTCTATACTATAAAAATAAACTTTCATCTGTGTCCCTCTCACCCTTCCAAAACAACCTCATCAACCAGGAAGCCCATTCATCTTCCAACCTGAATGTTGAAATGTACTGATGAAACTGGTGAATCTGTGAAAATATAGGACTCCAAGATAAGACTTTGGATAAAAAACATAATTGGAAAAGCGAAGAGTACTCAGAAATCTTTCTTTCCACAGGTCTAAGTCCTAGAACAATATTCACACAGAATTGTGTAAATAACTTTATTGTTTTCTAAAAGTTATTGTAATTACACGATAAATATTTCAAATGGTATATTACAGAAAGAGGTATATATATTACAGAAAAAATGTATTCCATCCCTGTGCTCTAGTATTCCAGTCTCCCTGCTAAAAAACATCATTGTTACCAGCTTTTTTCTGTATCATAGGTCTCACTTCTTTCAAAGAGACTTACCCTGACCACTTGATTTAAATTTTCAGCCCACCTAGTACTCTCAAGCCCTACTACATCATGCTCTTTTTTTCTCTTACCATAGCTTTTACTCCCTGTTAACAATTCACTTATTAATTATAAAAGTTAACATTGATATTGATGTCATGCCTACTGCTTTATTTTTGTTCACATGTGCTTGGTGTGTCTGTACCCATTTATTTACCTTCATTTTATTCTAGAGTCTTGTTTTCCAAGCTAAGGTGGGTATTGTTTTCTCTTGCAGTTTTCAAGATTTTTTCTTTTTCAGTTTTCAGAAGTTTGACATTGATATGTCTTTTGTGGATTTCTTTCAGTTTATCCTGTTTGGCCTTCACACAGATTTTTCATGCTGTAGGTTTACATTTTTTGTCATGTTTAGGTCATCTTTAGCCATTATTCCTTTGACTCCTTTTTCAGTCCTGCCCTCTTTCTCCTCTCCTCTGACTCTGATGACATAAACGTTTGAGCTTTTTTTTAGTTCCACAGATTCCCAAAGCTCGCTTGTTGCTGTTGTTGTTATTATTATTAAGTTGTTTTCATTTCCCTCCCTGCTGTTTAAACTGGGTAATTTATATTGTTTTATCTTTGAGCTCACTAATGTGTTCCTCGGTCCCTTCCTCTCCAAACACTGAGATTTTTAAAATTTTGGTTTTTGTATTTTCCAGTTCTAAAATTTCCATTTGGTCCTTCTTTATGTCTCTTTTTCTTTGTTGAAACTTTCTAATTTTTTAAAAATAATTTGTCTTTGGCATGTCCATAGTTGCTCACTGAATCATCTTTATGATGGCTTCTTTAAAGTTCTTATCAAATAATTTTGACATCAGTGTCATCTGAGTGGTGGTGTCTGTTGATTACTTCTTCTTATTCAAGTTGAAATTTTCCTGGTTGTTGGTATAATGAATAATTTTTGAATGAACCTGGTCATTTTGAATATTATGAGACTCTGGATTTCATTTAAATATTCTGTTTTAGCAAGTCCCCTACGATACTGTACTGGCAAGGAAAGAGGTTCATCAGTTAGAGGTTGAAGTCCAAGTTCCTCAGACAGCCTCCAAGGGGGAGCAAGGATAAATTTGCCTCATTCCTGTTGGGCCAGGGCAAGAGTTCAGGCTCATCACTAGGCTGACACCTACCTGACAGAGTGGTAGAAATGCCTCCTTATGGCTCCCTACTCCACCTCCCCTGACACTGTGTGGGGTGGTCTCGTTGCTGCTTATGAAAGTCTTGACTGTCCACTAGACCTCCTCTGATTCCACCCTAGCACAGAGGGGTGTGGTCTCCTCACCATCTGGTGGGAGTGGACATTCATTCTTTCCACATGGTTTCCACTGTCACTGCCCAGGATGTGGGTCCATTCCTATCTGGCAGGGATGAAAGTCCCAGCCCCACTAGTACTTCCCTCACCGCATCCTGGTGCAGGGTGAGGGGCGCCTCGTATACCAGTGAAGTTTGAAGGGTACACTCCTCACTTGGCCTTTGCTAATGGGGCTGTGGTTGAGGAAACGGTTTTATTCTGTTTGATGGGAATACACTTGTTATTGTCTAAGAGTTTTCTGTCTTGCTTGGCTGTCCTTTCCTGATCTTTTGACTAGAGAAAGCAAGCTTATCTTGGACCTTTCTTTGTCTGCTCCCTTTGGCCCTCCTGGGTTGCAGGCTCTCCAGCTCCCAGTCCAGGGTACATGAGACAAAAAAGAAAACCCAGGGAACTTACCATCATGTGGACCCTAGGTCTCCATAGTTGTAGCAAGCCTGCCGTCTTCTCTCCACACTTCAGAGAGTCTTATGTTTTCTACGTAGTGTATAGAATTTTGACTGGGTTTAGAGAGAGGAATAGGAAAAAGTGTGTGTACTCCAGTTTTTCTAAGTGAAAACTGTTTAAACATAATTTTATATAAGCTAGAGGATCTTCTTTAGACAGTGCATATAATATAAAATATAATGAATTTCTTCATTTGGTACTTATTGACTCACCAGTATGAGTGATGATGGAATTGATATGATTCTGCTTTCTCCGAATTTTTCTCATTCCTCTTTTCACCTGATTTTACTTGGCTGTATTTTTAGTCTTAAATTCTCAATTACAGCATTCTAAACTCCAGCATTTATCTTTATACACTTAAACATATTTATTGAGATGTCATATTTGAACAATATGTTTTGACACAGATTTGTCCCTCTCATCCCACAAACTTTAATGAAGAAATAAGATCAAGATACTTATACTCCTCCAGCCTCTCTTCTCTTTCAGCTTATGCTCATTATGCTAAAATCTCAACATTTTTATCATGTAAAATATCTATACATTTATCATATACGTGTCACCATAATTCCCACATTTGTTTTAAACTCAGCCATAATTAAAGTAGACTTAACACCCACTAAACGTCTTTTTCACCAGAGATTTTCCATGTATTACTTGGTTGTTCAAATTTATCTTCTAGAAGTTTCTTCAAAATACTTTACGGCTACAATATTCCCAGCAACTTTTGATTATTAAAAATTGTTGTTTATTGTCCATCATATGTTATTCTTAAATAACAGTTTAACTGTGTATAAAATACTTAAGTCATATTTTTTCCATAGAACTTCATAGGCTTTGATAGCAATAAATATTGCTGTGAAGTAACAAGCCAGACTGATTTTCCCCATCTCGTCATATGAGATCTCATGTTTTTTCTTTTCTTATATCGCCAATAGAGTTTCCCCTCACTTAAGATCAATCCTAACTAGTATTTCTGGGGATAGAATATATTCATTCAATCTGTGGCAGCAGATCTTTCATTTCAGAGGAAAAACATATTGATTATACATGAATATTTTCTTTTCCATTTTTATATTTGTCTATTTTTTCCATTTCACTGTTTTCACTTTCCTCAAGTATATTCTCCATGTACATGGTTGTTGCATCAGCAGATTCCATTCTCCCAATACCTGCATTCAGTGTGGTCTACATTTATATGATGTGAGGTTTAATTTTCATTTCCACTTCTTTCTGAACTCTGCCAGCTTACTTTTTCATTTCCCTTTGTTGTCTTTTCATCTATTCCATGAACCCTTGTATCTCTGCATTGCACTCACAATTTACAGGGAACATTTTTTCATTATGTCCTTCGAATGCTTGGAAGAAATTCTGGTTAGTACTTTCATGGGCTCCATAACAAAACTCTTCTGCTCTGTGTTTGTCTGCTTTTGTTTCCTTATTCCTTCTCTCCTTTCTCCTTCTTACAGAATTTGTACTAAAAAAGTTTGAATGGTTTCATATTTTGTTTCTAAGATGAGGGAAGGTTCTTATATGCACCAGTTTGTTTTAATGTATCAGATTGGTTTCTTGTGCACCTGTAATTTTTAGGGGGGTAGTATCAATTTGGGGCTAGAAAAATGATTTTAGCTATTAGGCTGCCTCCTTGGCCCAGAGTAAGACTCCATATGACACAAGTCATGGGATATGTGTATATGTGTGGGTAGGCTCAGTCTCCCTTTAGCTTGCAAGGCTGCTTATAGTCCATAGATTCCCCTCTATTCTAGAGAAGACTTGAAAAGATAATATGTCTGTGCACTTCTTGGTTTTATCCCATCTTCCTGCCACTTTGTGATGTCAGGTGGGGTTCAAGAAAGCTCCTGCAGCCTGCCCACACACCCAACTCTTGTATTTCAACAGAGTCACTAGGTTTGCTCCTCTGTGTATGCCATGGAGAAATAGCTGCTCTGCTGACCCCACTCAAGAGCTGTAGGGGTCCAACATCCTCTATGCATGTCTTTTCATTGAACTTGACAGTTCTTCAGTTATCATGATTGTTAGTATGATAATAATAAATAATACTATTTAGTTCAAGAAAGTTTTGTGGTTTTAAACCAAGATCATGTTTCTTTTTTCTTCTGTCTCTCATTTTTCTTACAGCTTTCAATGGGCTGAAAATCGATGAGGACATAAAACTCTTCAGCTGATAAAATTAGGTACCGCCAACACACAATTTGAGGTAGTTTTACAAAAGTTAGCCAGTTACTTAAAAATTTGCTCCTAGTCAAGACTATGTGTAAATTATTCTTTGTTTTTGTTTACTCCCCAGTAGACTATTTCCTTTATAACTCTACGGGAGTGTGTACTTTCATGTTATTAAAGCCACATTTAAGAAGATAGTGTTATGAACAATGCCCACTTAATTATATGCCCTGGCACCTGCCTTCAAAGTGTAGCTTAATTAGTGCCTGGACGAACAAGGTGACCCTGAAGGCATTGTTACCTTGCTGACACCTGGCTCCCATTCGGCCAGGTGGACACTGGCACCCTCCAGTCACTGGGTCACACTGTCCTGAGCCACAGGAACGCCGCTGGACACAGTCCTGCCCTTAGTGATCTTCAGGACAAGCTGCAGGAAGGAGCAAAACAAAGCAGAGCAAAAGGAAACCAGATTTTCCTTATTAAAACGTTTCACCAGTCAAGATTTTTAAAAACCTGTAAATACATGACCTTTTCTTTTAGTCAAATAGGTTTCCCTGATTTACCTTCAGTTTTCAGTTTAAAAGTTTACTTCCAAAAACCAAAGTAAAAAAGGACCTGTTCAAATTCTTGCTTACTTAGTGCAGTTTTAGTTGATATCAGGAATTCCATCCAAATATATAGTGTCAGACATTTATGTATGTATATGACATAAATGACACTTACAGACTCAGTTTTGCTTTATCACATGGATATCTTTGCCTGTGTGTGTGTGTGTGTGATAATCTTGAGTATGTTTCCTCTTAAAGTCCACTCTAAAATTTTAGCTTACACTTCTATGCATTGATATAGGATCAATGATGCTCATATCTCCAAATATGTATTTATTAATTTATTTATACATTTATTGTGCATTTATTAAAAATCAACAAATCTGTTAAACTACTTTTAACAGATTATATCTATTTAATTAATATTATGAATATAAATTAAAAATTAATTTATTCATAAATTAACACATTTATTAATTCGCTTGCTTGTTTTGCTGCAATCTCACTCCACAATTTCATTGAGATGCTTGTCAAAATATAGATACAACAGAGATAAAATAAATGTCTTTGAGAATCAAGTGAAGGGAAAATATAGTAGTAGTGTATACATAAACGAATATCATAATTCTTTGAACTTGTAAGAGGCAGGCTGCAAATATGGTTCTGACTTCCCTAGCCATCAAAGCAAAGAAGGGAAATCATGGCTTTCTGAAGACAAAACTAATCCCAATATTCAGGGAAACTGTAACTTTTGAAGATGCTCTGGCCTAAGGAAATTAAGAAATTTCTCCAATGATTTTCTTTGAAGAACAAACACAAAGGAGCCAGTTAGAACCTTCTTTGGGAGATGCTTATGGGTTGGCTTTCACTCAAAGATAACTTGGCCGTTGAGGCCTCAGAGGCAGTATCCGTTAGGTTTCAATTTTCTGCTACCTGGAGCCAGGACTTTATCTTATTCATCTTTTATCCTCAGAACAGCAGGGTACTGAAGCAGAGTAATTAAACTTACCCTCCTACAAAGAAGACAGAGTAACTACCTGCCTAAGGAAGATAAGTAATCTGGATATCTTTAGTGCATAACAATTTAGGGCTCTGCCTGATCACAAACTTCATTGTCATTCTTCCAAATAAAGGAATCTCAAGTTTACAATCACAGCCCTTCTATCTTTAAGATCTTCACTCTTTTTTGAAGTACAAGATACAGAATAGTGCACAGAAACATTAATGCACAGATCAGTGAAGGATCACAAAGCAAACATCCTCATCAACAGCACTAGGTCAAAGAACCTAGTGAAGAACCATTGCCAGGACCACCTCCCCACCACGCCCTCTCCTACTCACTGTCTCCTCCTCATCATCTTACAAACTGGCTAAATAGTTAGAAATTGGCAGATCTGATGAAAGCAAAATGTATTTGCTAAGGATATCCCCATAATGTCTAAGCCAGTGCATTTGTAAGGAATCTTTAATTTACATCTGGTCCCTTGATGTCAATAGTTGTATGATCGGTCATTAAGGTCTACAGATTTTCAGGAAATGGTTACTTTTTGGTAACTAGGGGAACAACTTAATTTTGAACTGGGAAATTGCTGAGGATAAATGAAATTGTGGAACTTTGGACAATGAGTTTGACATTTTGTACACAGGAATCTCCAGTCTGCTCTGATCTTGCCAAACAGATTTTCTTATCCTGACTTGAGTCCAGCACTTCTGGGGGCAAGAGAGGAGGTGACCAAAGGTCTCTCTTTGGCTGCCTTCACTGACTTCAGCTCTCAATCAAATGGCTGCTGTAAGTACTCCTCAACCTATAATACAGGTCAGTTGCTGATTGCTGTTACTGCAATAAATCAGTATGTAAAATAAATGCAACCACATTTACTCTCTAAGTGCAGTTCTTTAAAACTCTGCTTCAGCATATCTGCTTCATAGTACGTAGAGTGACTTACTTTGACTGCAGTCAGCCCCGATGAAGCCAGGAGGGCAGTCACAGGTGCCAATCATGGTGTCGTAGCTGCCACCGTTCAGGCACTTACACTTCCTTTGGCCATAAGGATCATAAGTGCCTTTTGGGCAACCTGTTGAAGGAGAACAAAACTATATGTGGCACTGTAACTTGAAGCTGTCAGTGTTCAGCTTCATGCCCATAGTCATGTGGTTAAGCCAACAGTCCAATTACTTTGGTATTTTTAATCACCTTCAAGCTACTGATTCAAGTCATGGACATATCTGAGGATATGAGTTGATATAGATACATATCTTAGAAATATGGAAGGTGACATAAAATTCCTGATGCTGTTCATTAATAAGATATAAGAAACTTAACTTTGAGCTTCCTTGAAAATTTACCCACTTTTAGAGAATGCTCAGAATAAAAGACAATTCACTGAACAAGGTTATTTCATTCCAGCCTAGAAAAAAATCATTGTTTCAATTAATGTTTAAGTATTATAATTTGTCTTATCTGGAATGATCTGGGTTTAATACAAATAAGATTTCAAAATGGCACCAAGCATGGAGGAGGCATCTTCATTTTCTGTTAGTTTCTCAATTTTCTACTCTCATATCCATGGATGCATGGCCAACCATTCTGATACCTGTGTAAGAGATAGATAAATGGCCAGACTTCAAGATAAAAGGAGATTGAACAGGACAAAGAGTGACCTGAAGACCACATTATCTGTGCAATGATTGAAAGGTTGGGGATGTTTAGCCAGGAGAAAGTAGACCTAAGAAGATAGAACTGTCTTCACACATGAAAAGGAAGTCTCATGGAAAAGGAGGAAGGCAGATTTTATCTCAATAAGGAAATACTTTCTGAAAGAGCTGTCTAGGATTGGAATAAGCTTTTTCCAGGAGGTAATGAGTTACCCATCTTTGTAGGAGTTCCAGCAGAAATAGGATAAGTAACTAGCAGAGAAAATGCAGCAGGGATTCAAGCACTTGATTAACTTTGAAGCACTTCCAAGTATGATATACTCCTGCTCTATGAAATGTCTGGTACTTTAAAGTCTTAAAATCATAGAAGTTTGAGTTACAAGAGACCTCACGTCCATCTGATTCAGCTCTTATTTTAAGATGAGGAAGTTGAGGCCTAGTTATTTGAAATTTTTACTGCACAAAATTCTGTCATCTGTTAAAGATAACTTTCTTTTTTCTTGTCATATATTTAAAATATAAAGCTGTAGGAAATTTTGAATGGACTATAATTTGAACCCTATATCTTCCACTTGCTAGTGTTGTTAAGTCAGTCCTTCCTTTGAGTTCCTGGTTCTTCATTCCCAAAGGGGATGATAACAGAATCACAGGCTTATTGTGTGAACAAGTAGAGCATCTAGCATATTGCCAAATTCAGATAGCTCCCAAGTCAATGGTAGCCATTATTTTCATTCATGGTGGCAGGATCATTGGTGGGCACATGGCAAAACGCTTTCCCTACCTGCTTGACCTGAGTCCAAAGGCTTCATATTTGCTTTAGGTCCTTCCTCTTGCAAAATCTTTTCACTTGGAAGCTCAGCTTTAAAAATGACTAAACTAGAGACTGGATGACACTTGCTTCCTTCCCTTTTTTCCTGTATTTCTATATAAGAATCAGATGGTAAAGAACACTTTGGAGTATTGCAAAAGTAGCAGGTTTTAGAGGTAGAAGCCAAAGAATGGTTTTTATTGAGATTCAGATCATTTATAATCCCTATCTACATCCTGTCCTAAAACCCATGGTCTCAGCTTGAGTCTCAAAGAATGGCTTCTTCTTCCCTCTCAGTTTTAAAATAAAACCCTTCATGATGGGGATGGAAAGCAAAACACCTAAAATCATTCCTACCAAAGGTTACTTCTCTGTTGCAGCTGCCGTATTTCTTTATTCCTTTCTATGAAAAATGATGGATGCACTTCACATTCTCTTCTGTTGTTCCGTCCTTCCAAGGGATGTCAGTTCTCATAGCTAATGGACGCTTCTTTGGTAAACAACATTCTTTAGTCCTAGAGAAGTTATTTTTCTCCCTCACAAAAATTCAATAGAGTATACCTAAAAACAGAACTAGTGGCTTAAAAAGAGTCTCTATCTCTTCTTCTCTCTTTTTTAAAAAAAATGTATTTATTTATTTTTGGCTGTGTTGGGTCTTCATTGCTGTGCACGGGCTTTCTCTGGGGGCTGTTCTTTGTTGCAGTGCATGGACTTTTCACTGCAGTGGCTGCTCATTGCGGAGCACCGGCTCTAGGCACGTGGGGTTCAGTAGGTGTGGTGCACAGGATTAGCTGCTCTGTGGCATGTGGGATCTTCCCAGACCAGGGATCAAACCCATGTCCCCTGCATTGGTAGGTGGATTCTTAACCACTGTGCCACGGGGGAAGCCTCTCCTCCTCTTATTCACCAAGATATAAAATGCTTTCATGTCTATCCGGGTCAATCTTTCAGAATGTAATTTTTTAATAGTTTTTATTATTACTATGTGTGATGCTTAAAAAGAATGTTTGGTTGCTTGATATTAGAGAAAAAAAAACACAAAGCAAGCTAAAGGTACGCAGTTGGAAACAATGAAGTCTTGGATGCACTGCTGGCATGTTGCTTCCAAAAAGGAGGTTAAATTAATAAGAATGGATTGGCATAGAAAATTCTGTAGTCACATGACTAGGAAGTGAAAGGTGACATGGATTTTTGTGCAAATAGGGAAAAGGGAAACAACTGATAAAGTGAAATTTACATATTTATTAATAAGGGAAATGTTAAATTGTGGATATAATAATGCATATAAAAGACTTAGCATTTCAGTTAAAAGGAATAAAAGAGTTTATATGCCATTATTTGATGAATTTATATAACTGATATGTGTAAAGATCTATATTTTGAGATCACTTTCATTTGAGTTGAAGCTGCTTGGAAAACAATTTCTCTCTGACATATACTCATTTTCAAACTATCTGAATGGTGGTTTTGCATTTGAAAAAAATCATCCCTTGCTGTTCCTTTTTCGTATACATAAAAAAAAAAAAGCCTTCAACTTAATTATCCTTTTGAAATCGGAACACTGAACTTGACGAGATTAACCTACGAATGAGCATAACATCTGTTGAAAGACAGTAGATGCGCTAACCTCTTAGTCCCGCAACTCATTAAAGTTATATCAAGAGTATGATATATGTTTACAAAAATGCCCATAACTTTTTCCCCAAGAATAAGTTATTTTACTGACATTTCCACTTTCTCATATAATTCTGTAGTTATGTGAAAGTTTGACTTCTGGAATCATGCATACATTTCTTGCTCAGGTATTCACTAAATTTAACAAGGAAACATACACCCAGGACATAATGATTTCATTTGGCTTGTTTGTGTGTTTGGTCTCCCCTCCCTCATTTCCTAAAGTTCCATTTTGATCATTACTTGGCCTTTGCTCTATTCATTACAATCAGCTCTCCCAGGAAATTTTGTTTCTCTGGCAAGGGATATTTGGTTATTTTCCATTAGAAGATGACTGTTTTTCCCCATCCTTGTACCATCCCCTCTACATGAAAGCGATTAACTAGGAAGAAGCTTGGAAGTGAATTCACAGTTCTGATTTGTTTAAATGTTGAAGGCTACTGTACATCAGGATGATGTGTGACATTTGGTAGCTTTATTAGAAACTTAGAACAGGCAAGGTTGTGACTGTATCTTGAGACACTTAGCTCCAAAGCAAATGAAAAGCATGAATCTGTTATTTCAGTCTGTTTTCCTAGGAGTATTTGACCAGGTTACTCACACACACACCAGCCATTGTTGCACAGTTTTATTTTACTCTTAAAAACAGATACTAAGGGGCTTCCCTGGTGGCGCAGTGGTTGAGAGCCTGCCTGCCGATGCAGGGGACACGGGTTCGTGCCCCGGTCTGGTCTGGGAAGATCCCACGTGCCGCGGAGCGGCTGGGCCCGTGAGCCATGGCCTCTGAGCCTGCGCGTCCAGAGCCTGTGCCCCGCAGCAGGAGAGGCCACGGCAGTGAGAGGCCCGCGTACCGCAAAACAAACAAACAAAAAACAAAACAGATACTAAGATGTGGTCTGTTTGAATTTGTATTGCTATGAGCAAGAGCATTAAAGCCAAGCTTCCACTAATGCCTTTTTGGCATCTTCCTCCTGGCACAGGTGAGCTTCCTGTGGCCCATGTTTCTCAAAGCATCCTCAACCAATGTAAGGGTGTTCTTAAGAATACTGTCAACAGAAATGCCCATGGTTTTAGAGGACTCCAATGCCTTCAGTTCTCTCAGAGACTTCAAATAAATAGTATTGCAGGTTGGAGAAACAAAAGACTTCCAGGGCCTGTAGTCACTTTATACAATTTTTGCATTGGTCATAAAATACATAGATAGCATGATAAGTTTGCATCTACTGAACAGTTTGTTTTTCCCCTCATGCTATCCACAGACTGGGACTGACCTGCCCAGTGTAAATTATGAACAAGTGGTGAGATTCCTACTGCAAGTTTTTCTGCTTCCTCTGGCCTCTGCCGAGAGAAAATGTTGATTCTCCACTCCGAACCTGAGAACATGAAAGCCCAGTTGTTTTTGGCTGCTGGAACTTCTGCTTTTGAGCCAGCTACACCTTTCATGGATATTTTCTTGAACCCTTTTTCATCATCCTGTAATTACAGTGGATGTTGCCAAGGAACCTTTGCAGCAACTTTCAACCACGTGTTGCCTGGAACTAAGCCCATCTGACTAGTCAGGGAGTGGCTCCCTGCCTCAGCCTGGCTTTTACAAGGCGAAGCTCTCCTTCTTCAACCCAAGGTAGCTGGCCCTCTGAAATGGAAGGACTCTCAGCTTTATGTAACTTAATTTGATTTTATTCAGATGAAATACCCTTGATATCAAGAAGAAATTCTTCCTGAGAAATGTGACAGCATGAAATGTGAGGAAATAACTCCTTTCTTCCACTGCAAAAGTGCTTGAAATTTGCCATGACCGAAAAAAATAATTGAAATTTTACTAATTATATATTTTAGTTCTTCATTTTAAGTTTGAATAATGCAATCATTATGGGTCCTATGTGTGTATGAAACCATTTTCATACATGCTTAATTGTGTTTTTAGATGGTAACATTTAAAATTAGGACAAATGTGAGAAGTGAGATTCAAAATATATATTCTATGGCTTGTAGAAAATGAAAACCAATAGCTTGACCATGAGTCTATGTTTTATGGGTGGCATTTTTTAGGAAATATCCCCAACTCATCCATATACTTGCAGAATTAGGAAAGGAAAGTAGAAAAAAATATCTCTTATAGGAACGACTAGGGAGAAAGAGTGGTAAGAGCCAAGTTGGGGGAGAAAATGAAACTGAGGCCAAATCATTTTATCCTTAAACTTATAAAAAGTACATTATAAATAATTATGAGCTTAAAAATTAAGTAGCTGACTGAACATTTTAACATGCTCTTTGGGACTTTTTATCATCTGTTCTCCTATAACCATTTCGATGTTAAAATGTCCTAACAAATCAATATAAGGTGTCTGGTCTACGGACTATTCTTTTTTATTACACAACAGGGAGCCAACTGGCATTTTGTCATTTAAGCAAGGCATTGTTTTCATTCCAGAATAACAATTTGTTTAATTTGATTGTTCCTAAGCAGATCCTGGAACTAACTTACTTTTATGAATCACCTTAAGTATGTTGCCATTTGCTGTATATTGATTTAGAATCATTGGTTCATATTTTCTTCTTTATTTCTTATCTTTTTCTTGGGGATAGTTTGAATAGAAAAGGCAAATAGGAGAACGAGTTACACAGGAAGGTATGTTTTCAACCATTCCAATAAAAATTCCCAGGGGATTTGCAATGAATTAGAAGCTTGAATTAACATTTGCCCCTTTAGCATTCTGAGTGATGATCCCCGCCCCCCCCCCCCCCAGCACCGTGTCTCTTCAATCAATTACCGCTAAAACACAGAACACACTTACAGAGATGATAGCGGTTTCCATAGTAGCCAGGCAGACAGGTACATCTCCCCGTGATGGGGTGACACTCCTCATTCTCAGCTGAACACTGACACACCTGTTTACAGTCCTTCCCTTTTGTTCCTGGTGGACAAACGAAGGGAAAGAGGAAATGTAAACCCAATGAATTAAATTTGTCTGTGTAAATATAGCTCTAAAAGTGAAAGCAGGGAAAAATTTATTAAATAAGACCATTGCCTACAGAAGTGTGCTGCCCTTTGGGATTTAGGTTTCATTAAATTTACTTGGGGATTACTTCACTCTTTGATTTTGTTTTGTTCAGTCAATTTGTGACCGACTGTCAAGGGCCGGCTGCAATTTTCTTGTCACTGAAGAAAATCATAGGGTGATGTCAGGTAAAATCAACTAAAATAATAGTATAATTCATGAGGGACCACATATCTGGATAAAGATTTTTTTTTTTTTTTTTGGTGCTGCCGGTTTAAATTCTCAAGGTTGTTTCTCTCTCTGCATTAGTATGTACTGTATTTGTGTCACTTGTCAGCTACTCTGCTGGTTGTGCTGTTTTCTTTTTACAGGCCAAGCAGTGAAAGCTTTCTCTCCAACTTCTAAATAATATCATGCCATTTTGCTAGGAAAAGAGAAAGGCTTTCTGGGTATTTTTCAGCTTACAAAACAGAGTCAAGTAGACATTTTGAGTTTCATGATTATATTTGATGAACATTCAAACAAATTCAGTAAAAAAAAAATCAGACAATTTAGGTTGTTGTAGACCTAAATTTGAATAATAATTTCTGGGTCAACCTTTTAATTTATCACCTTGGGGGTTTGTCATTGTGAAAGAACAAACCTTTTAAAAAGCCCTCACACTGGAGAAGTTATTAACTGTCTTGTTCACTGCAGCCCTGTGTTTTGTTGGCTGCCCTGTGTGCCTGTGGTGTTACTTGTTTTTTAGCATCCACTATCCTTAAAAACATTTCATCTTCCAGTTTGCTTTAAGTATAAATGACAGCAGTAATAGAAATGCTACCTTTAAGGGCCATTGGTTGCTTGCTTAGTATTAAAAACAAAGACTAATGAAACACAGGGTGATTAATCAAAAAATGATTTTTTTTCTCCCTTTCTTGAGTGGGCTATGTACAAATAAGAGAGTATTAGGTAGAATCTGACTCAGAATCTGAACAGCTGTTTATGTAGTCTGCTCTTGGTCTAGATATTCTTTTATCTAAGAATCACTGATTGTTCAAATATATCAGTAAAGCACTTATCCTGAACTTTCCAGGTATGCCAAAAAGCACATCTGGGTTTACTGCCTGAAAAGTTTATTAACTTTGTTTGTTAATAAGTGACTAAGCAATAAGAACTGCTTATGGCATTTCAGAGGTGACTAGGAATGGATGTTTGTGATATTCTTACTTCCTTCACACCATGGTCAGTAAATGCAAAACAGCATCACCTACATTTCACTGTGATGTGATGAAAGGTGATCCCTAATGGAAGGCTCACAAACAATCAGAAAAATCAAAATGTTTCATTAAAGCCGTCTGATAACTTTAGAAACCAAGAGCTGTGGTTATTACAAATTCTTCCCTTCACTGGGAAGACCTGTTTTTGCCATGGGGTTTCCTGAGTATAAATCTTGATATGGCTACAGCAAACATGGCCACAAAACCCCATGCTCTGAGGGGAATAGTAACATTAGAAGAGTCAAAGTGGCCGTGCTGAACACAATAGGGTTTGTATAACAAGTTCCAGTATCCCCATCTATTGATATTTAGCCATTTCCCATCTTGAGTTATGGGGCCCACTGGCATAGAGCTTTGAGGGAAGCGGTATTCTGACTGGTCTACTTTGAGAGACAGGGAGCCATCCTGAATTCCATGCTGGTCTGCAAGATCCACTGAAGGTTGTGTGGTCTAGAGGAAATGGTGGGAACTTTGGGTCGGGGGGCTCGGCACAGCTATGGACCTTATCTCTGGCTTTAAACAGTTATTTAAGCTCTAAGACCTTCAATTTCCTCTTCTGTAAAATGGGATTAATAAAATCTATCTCAGAGATTGGTATCAGGAGTAACCTAGTAGACATAGTAACGTAAGGGAATCTCGTAATACTTCAGTAAAATGTGTTTCCTTTTCATTGAAACCCTTGCATTTAAAAGCAGGATCAACTATTCAACAAAGAGGCTATACCTGGGCAAAAACCATAGACACATTCAGAATAATATGGGAAAAATATATAATATGTAAAGACCAATGCTTTTCTAAAAAAACATTGAAATCACCTGGCTTGATGTTTCTGAAACACATATAAATAAAATTTAACCACTTTCTCGTTAATCGTTCCATATTTTGAGGCTTCACAAAAATGTTTGCAAATGTTAATCACTTCTCCATCCCAAGAAGAGGCTCAGACAAATCCTTAGCTTTGATTCTTGAACTCCAGTGGAATCAAAATTGCAGAAGACATAAATAATTATTCAGGAAGATTGATCTCTTGAAGTTCTCAAAGTCTGTTCTTCAATGGATGTTTAAGTGTCTTTGAAGGAATTTACAATTTATATTGAAAAGCAATAAAGTGCAAATGGAAATAAAAGCAAGTCAAAGCATTCTGGATGTTATTAAAGAGAATTCTTGAGAAACACTATAGCATTTCTTAGATTATATATGCATCATGAAAAACATCCATCAATTGTCATCTGGCTAAATAATCATGACTTTGACTAAGACTTCAGAGGAAATCAAAGTTAATGCAAAGCCTGCTTCATGTCCTCTGAAAGAGGAGGTGGTGTGTTGGTTTGTTGCCTCATGATCCCAGATGGACTGCATTATGGGGCATGCTTTCAATCTATCTTACAAAATTTGCAGATTTCTAGAATGTTCTCATTCAGCCAAAAAATATTTCCTGGATACCTGCTGTGTGCTAGGTTTACAACAGTGAGCAAAATCAAGCATGGTGCATGTACCCATCAAGCTTGCAATAGTAGAAGGATGAATACAACAAAATTATCATTCAAATAAGTGCCTAATTTAAAAATGTTACAAGGGGTTATTGTGTGTGAGAGAGAATAACATCAGGGACCCTAATTTAGATTGGCAGGCAGGGGATGGGGTGTGTTTAGTTCCAAATGTTCTCTTTGAGGAGATCACCATTTAACATATCTGAAACACTAGAGAGAGAATAAGGAGTGTGAAAGGGAAGGTGAAGGAAAAAAAAGTAGGGAGGACAAAAAATTTCCAGAGGGAAAGACCCAGGTACATATGAGTTACCAATACAATTCCCAGTGTGCTGGCAATGGTATGTATGTATGTATGTTAGACAAGGTAAGGCTTACATTATTATAAATGTTTCTGTATTAGTTTCCTAAGCTGTAACAAATTGTCACAAATTTAGTGGCTTTAAAAAACATAAATTTATTACCTCACAGTTCTGCAGGTTAGAAGTCTAAAATCAGGTGTTGACAGGACTGTGTTCTTTCAGGACACTTGAGGAGAGGATCCATTTCTTTGTCTCTTCTAGCTCCTAGGACCCACCTATATTCCTTGGCTTGTGGCCACTTTCTCAATCTTCTAAGCCAGCAGTTTAGCTTCTTCTTTCTACTCTGTTTCCCCCTGATAAGAACCTTTTTGATTACATTAGGCCTACCAGGTAATCCAAAAAAATCTCTCCATCTCAAAATCCTTAACTTCTGCAAAGTCCCATTTGCCATGTAAGATTACCTATTAACAGACTGCAGAAATTAGAACATCTTTGAGGGTCTATTATTCAGCTTGTCACAATCTCTGAATTTCTAAATATTTTAAGTAGCTTCTGACTTATCCTTAGAGACCATGTTATTAAATAGAGCTATGTTATTAACAATAGCTTGATGCACAAGTCTTTATAGAAATAAATACAAATATAAATATTTTTAAAACCATGTAATATAAAAAATATATGGGCTGTCCAGTTTTCCCAGCACCACTTATTGAAGAGGCTGTCTTTTCTCCACTGTATATTCTTGCCTCCTTTATCAAAGATAAGGTGACCATATGTGCGTGGGTTTATCTCTGGGCTTTCTATCCCATTCCATTGATCTATATTTCTGTTTTTGTGTCAGTACCATACTGTCTTGATTACTGTAGCCTTGTAGTATAGTCTGAAGTACGGGAGCCTGATTCCTCCAGCTCTGTTTTTCTTTCTCAAGATTGCTTTGGCTATTTGGGGTCCTTTGTGTTTCCATACAAATTGTGAAAATTTTGTTCTAGTTCTGTGAAAAATGCCGTTGGTAGTTTGATAAGGATTGCATTGAATCAGCCGCATAGCACAGGGAGATCAGCTCAGTGCTTTGTGACCATCTAGAGGGGTGGGATAGGGAGGATGGGAGGGAGACGCAAGAGGGAGGAGATATGAGGATACATGTATATGTATAGCTGATTCACTTTGTTATAAAACAGAAACTAACACACAATTGTAAAGCAATTATACTCCAATAAAGATGTGAAAAAAAATAAATTAGCATCAAATATATATATATATATATATATATATATATATATATATATATATATATATAGGCACTTCCCTGGTGGCACAGAGGTTAAGAATCCAGCAGACAATGCAGGGGACACCTGTTCGAGCCCTGGTCCAGGAAGATCCCACATGCCGCGGAGCAACTAAGCCCGTGCACCACAAATGCTGAGCCTGTGCTCTAGAGCCTGCTAGCCACAACTACTGAGCCCACGTGCCACAACTACTGAAGCCCGCACACCTAGAGCCCGTGCTCCGCAACAAGAGAAGCCACCACAGTGAGAAGCCTGAGCACCGCAACAAAGAGTAGTCCCCACTCAACGCAACTAGAGAAAGCCCATGTGCAGCAACAAAGACTCAACGCAGCCAAAAATAAATAAATAAATAAACCTATATGTCATAAAATAACCTTAAAAAATAAAAATTATATGGAAAAACTATCAATTATTAATTTATTATAATAATTATTATTATTTTCTTAATGGAACCAAAGGACGGGTTTTAATAAATGTCACTTTGAGAATGACTTGGGACTCTTGAGGGACGGTCAGAACCCAGCAAGAACCTGGGAAACAGCTTGAGAGCCCAGATATACCTACAGTAAGACTCAGGAGGAAGAGACTTCTCAAGGGCTAAAACTGACAGAAAACTAAATGCAGACTGCAGTGGAAGTTTCTATATCATGAACTGCTTGTTCTTCTTAGTGCTCAATGTAATAACATTATTTTTTATGTTTCAAGAAAACAACTTTAAGGGCTCCCCCTGACTATAGAACAGTGTTTGTTTTTATGTATAAGGTCTCCTTTAAGCAGATGTTACTGTGCACATAGCAAGATAAGCAAACATTAAGCCACTTGCCCAAATGGCAAGGCTACTAAGGAAAAATCAAGAACAAAACCCAGATAGCCTTAGGATGAGCTCTGAGCTTTTTTCCAGTCTCTCGGGGATTCTTCTTAGGAGGTGAGAGGGTGCTAATTTTATATAACATTGAAGAGATTACAAAGTTAGACAAGAGGCCAAGCTGTGATTTGACTTAGTAGGTAGGAAAATCAGCCTGGAGAGTTTTATATGGACATCTTCTTGTTCACCTTGCTTACTAGTTAGCCATCCATTCCCCTGGAAGAACTGGTCAAACCAGTTTGAAGTAATATAGTTGATGCCTCTTTCTAGTTGAAATCATTCTGGGCAACCAAAGGACCACAAAGCCTCTGAGGGTGGCTTCTCTGTAGATTTAAGTTGTTTCTCTATATTAAAGCTAGATTTCACCCTTTGAATTAACCAGTGAATGTACTCCAAAATAAGATTGAACTGACAGTTCCTATTTTTTGATTTAGGGAGAACTTACATCACTTTGACCATGAAGATATGACTTGAATAGAGATAAATACTCAAAAGATTTTGGAAGGGGAAATATTGTATTTTTGATTTGTTTGCTTCTCGGGCATGTGAATGATTTTTATTAAAAACTGAGGAGTCAGCTTTGCTAAATTCAAGATGAGACAAATCAGTTAGAGAGACAAGTTGGTTAACTCCAAAAACCTCATAAACACTGCCTCTCACCTAGTTTTACTACAGGGTAAACTTTCTAATAGTACTTTTTGCTTCTAAGAAATAACAATTATCTTCTTCACAGTGACTTGTGAGAGGTCATTCATATCTGTACTTTTCCCACTAAAATTTAAAGATAGATGAGATCTCAACTAGAGAATGTAATGAATTTGTCTTTGTTTAATTGTTTTGTCTACTGTCTTATGTAATTATTTTACCTGAGCGATATATCCGGCTGGCAAACATTTTCTGAGATGGCACACAGAATTCAAACCATACACATAAGAAAATGCAATGAATTGACTTTTTGTTTGGAAATTCATGACTGTGTTAGCATTTGACATGGCATAACTTCTCCTGGGAAGATCCTGTCCGGCCTAGTAAGAAGATACATTGTGCAGTCCCAAGATCACTGTGATGGTTAGAAACTCCAAGGCCTTCTACATCAGCACAGAATCCCTGACAGCTAAATAAGCATAAGCAGAAAAGTGTTTTAGACTGTCAAAACAAGTACCTACCATCTCACCAGTTTTTTTTTTTTTAAGCCTATAGCTTTCATGATGGGCAGAGAGGTGTATTCAAATTTCATCTAATACTTTGCTTCTCACAAATTGGGATTGACCTTAGGTGTTTTGTGACAGCATATTTTGCTCAAGTCTTTATCAAAGGCCCGGTGATAGATCAGCTGTCATCCACCCGTTTCTCAGAATGTCTTTGTATTAAACTAATGGTCCAGCAGAGCAGCCAGCCTGACAGGCAGGTTATTTATTTGCAATCTGGTAAAAGAACTGACAACTTCATTGTTTTAATTGTTCATTTTTCATGGGTTGATGCATTAGCTCACTCGGATCTTTGTGCCTCAGTCAGAGAATAAATATAAGAGAGTGAGGGCATTAGAATGACTGGGTCCATCTTAAAGTTCAAGAAGCTGCAGAAAGCCGTGGTGCTGGCTGTGATTACCAGCATCCCACAAGCATTTGGGGATTTTTTTTTTGTCTTATCTCTGTTCTGCATCTCTTTCCTCTCTTTCAGGAAGACCTATGATGTCAGCTACTGATCTGATTGTTTTTGGAAACAATGTTCCTGGTTCTCACAGCCTATTAAGGAGAAAGACTGGAGTGGGCCTAGAGTCTCCGTGTCTCAGTCAGGGTGGGGACCTGCCAGACAGAGGCCCAGAGACCTCAGATATCAAGATATCATCGAGAGCAGATATAGCTCAGTCAAAACCTCTCAGAATCACCAGCAAGTTATTTTGCTAAATACACATGGCCTGGCCTTAGCTTGGGAGATTTAAGTGACTCTTTGGTAGGGACTGAGGTAGGGACTGAATACATATATTTTAAAAATCCTATGATAAACTCCTGGTTGAGAGCCACTGACCTAGAGTATAGACTAACACCCTCAATTTACAGATAAGTTATCCAATAGATTGGATCACTTGCCCAAGGTCATAGCTAATTAGTAGCAGAGCTAAAACTAGAACTAAGGGGTCCTGACCCTTTGATCAATGACCTTTTCATTCTCCACATCAGACACCATTCTCTGGGAGCTACTGATATACTTTGAGGAGGTTCTCCCAAGACCTTCTGCACATGCTTAGGTGTCAGGCACAATACGGACGTGACCATGTGCACTCAAGACTCATCTCAAATGCTGGCCCTCAGAGAGTAGAGGACATCTCCACAGTCCAGTTATAAACATGAAAGGGGCTCCTGTTAAGCAATTGGCACCCAACTCATATTATTACTTTGCTGTTTTTCCTTCATATTAAAATTGAGAGCACCTCTAGGGAAGAGGCAATGTTTTATTATTTTTAATATGCCTGACACCTCCCATAGAACCTAGAACACAGAAGTTGCTCAATAAATACTTGGTGAAGAAAAGAAAACAAGAAGGAAGGAATGCTTCTCTACTCCAATACACATAACTCTGTGCAAGGCTGATCCTATACAAAAACAGAACACTGGCTCCCTGCATGGCATGCTTATACATTCATTTGCTTATTAAACATTTATTCAACATTTACATTATTCACAAGGTCCTGTGCTTGGCAGTGATGATATAAAATAAATAAGGCTAGTATTGTTTTTGAGAATCCAAGAGACTGATTCAGGAAGATGTGAAAAATTGATACAGTACATTCTGACAAGTGCTTCGAATAGAGACACATAAAAAAGGCTAAGGAATCTAAAAGAAAAGAATAGTTAACCCTATCAGGAGGGAATCAGGGTGTCTTCAGAAAGGTAGAATTAGAACTGGGTCTAGAAGAGTAGAAATTCATCAGTCAGAAGGAAGAGAATGAATGAGTAAAGTCTTTTATTGAAAATGAGAGACACATTTTCTTCATGGCTAGAGGACAGGGTTTAGGAGCAAGGATGATGTTGAAGAGTTGTGCTGGTCCTTAAAAGTGAACCACTCTTAATATCACACTGAAGCTTTAATCTGGTGCTTGCAGGTTGCCATAAAAACATCATGGTCAGGGCTTCCCTGGTGGCGCAGTGGTTGAGAGTCCGCCTGCCGATGCACGGGACGCAGGTTCGTGTCCCGGTCCGGGAAGATCCCACATGCTGCGGAGCGGCTGGGCCCGTGAGCCATGGCCGCTGAGCCTGCGCGTCCGGAGCCTGTGCTCCGCAACGGGAGAGGCCACAGCAGTGAGGGGCCCACGTACCGCAAAAAAAAAAAAAAAATCATGGTCAGACTGAAGACAGTGTGCATATTGGATCGGAGGCTGGGAGCCCAGTTGGGGGCCATTGCAGGCATCTTAGTGAGAGACAAGAACCTGAAACGGAGATCTGGAAAAGGATGGAGATAAAAGGTTGTACCAAGAGATTTTCCTTGAGGTGGAATGGATAGGACCAGATGACAGATTGTATACGATATCAGAGGGAATACTCTCTTGGTCCCTAAATGTTTCTTTCATTGTTTGTTTGCTTGTTTCTCCCACATGGCATCTCTCTTCCAAAATGGTCTAATATGCTCATATTCCAGTTGCAAATGGGCTAGAAAATATTAAGATATTTTAAGATATGCAGAAGGCCATAGCAACTAAGCCAATCTGAATCAGTATGCAGGCATTCTTATGTTTTTGATAACAGGCCTTTTCAGTTTACCTTGGCAATTAAAAGCACTGGTTGGAGAGAGCAGGCAGACAGGGCAGGTGCACGGTAAGAGCTACAGAGTGTGGATAATCCAGCAGCTCAGGATTGGAAAGCAGTATGTGGATCAGAAAAGGGAAATGAGCCTAAGACAATGGGGCTGGGATAGGTCCCGAAAGCAAGTTCCTCCTGGCTCATTTCTTATAGGCTTTTTTTCTGAATATATGCTCACATACAGCACAATCCTTAAGGAAATGTTCGGAGTGTTTCAGTGTTGAAGTCAAGTGGCAATGTTCCTTTTTGCAATGGATACCTTATGTGCCAGGGTCAGCATGGTATCTCACTAGGGCATTCATGATGGCTGCTGCCCCTTTTGTGGAAATGGGTGGCTGCCATCCTCCAGATGTGTGGACAGTACTGATAACTATCTAGCAACAACATTTCCTCTTCATCAGTGTTCCAGATAAAAGCCAAACAATATGTAACAATTCTAGAAGTTTAACATTTCAGTTTAAAACTGATGGATTATATGAATACCCCCAGAAGAAATATATCCATTCTGAAAACCAAGGGTTAATTTATCCATGCCTAGTTTTCAATCTTCTTTTATGTTTTATTCAGCTACTAAAAGGTGAAAATAAGTAGCATGTTTAAAACTGTGGTTAGGAGACTTTTGACCTCCAGCAGATGTTCAGAATGTAAGAATTCAAGCAGAGAGAGGACAAAAGTTTGCAGAAATAAGAGAAGGTAAGAATGACCGGAGAGCAAGTTATGGGAAATGAATGACTTGGAGAACTGAGGAGAGGCTCATGATTAGGGGACTGGCATTTGCTGAGTACCTACCGTGTGCCAGATCTGTTCTAAGCCCTATCCTTGTATTATCTCCTTTGATAACCAAAACAACCCTGTAAAGGAATGTCTGTTATTATTTTCATTTTACAGAAGAAACTAAGGAAACTAATGTGAAGTCGTTTGCCCAGAGCTTGCACAACCTGAGTCAGCATTCGTGATTCAGTATCATTTTCTTAAACATGACTTTATACTTCTTCCCAGGAGTAACTACATGAACTGGGAGATAAGAACTTACCCTACTGGTTTATGGGCCCTTAAGAAAGGACCTGAGATCTATGTTCTCACCTCATTTCACAGAACCAGGATAGTACAGAGAGAGGAGACCTGGACTGGGCCTTGGGAGTTATTCATTCTTACCCATGTTACTCTGGGAAAGTCACCTCTCTGAGGGCCATATTGGTTTCTGTTATTTCCATAGCTCTGTTTCATTTTATATTTCAAATAATTTTTATTATGAAAATGATCAGTAAAACACCTACAGTGATGGAAATCTGGTACATTCTAATTGAGTATGAGTTTACAATAAGTTGGCTATGCTATATTCAAAACCATAGAAACTGATAAGTCAGATTAGATCCCATAATTTTCTGCTTCTTTATGAAACAATTAGATATTAAGTTTGAGATGCTATGTCACCAATCACTGCTTTCTACAAGATCTATAGAATTTAAAGGATGGGGTAGTACCTAGAAAGAAGGACACCCATGTCCAATCCACTGAGTTAGAGGATAGCACCAATCATACCAGAGGCAAGAATTCTACTTTGAAATGCTAAGGGAAACATTCAGTATTAGCTGCTTAGAACTCACAGATTGGATGATGAGCAATTTGGTGATTAGACAAAGAGGGCAGACGAGGCATAGGAGGTGCTTATATACTAGGCAAGAAACCCTGGAATCCCCAATCCCCAAGTGTTTCTTCTTCTACTCAAGTGTGTTAATACTCCATTCAGTGCATACCCAAGATAAGTTTAGAGAATCCAAGAACGGCATAATTAATAGTAACTCTTTTCTTTTTTCAGATTTGCTACTGGAAGAGAGGCAACTGCTCTTTGACTATTATCCTAGAGTGTTAATTTGTGGCATCCGTGTAAAATGAATCCTTAATGAAAATTTTCTTCATGTCAGTATGAAGGTCAATGAAAGTGAACAAATGATAGTCACATATACTCATGAAACGTCTATATTAGTGATCAGCTCAAACCCTCACCTGGCAAATAGATGTCTTTCCTGAATATTATTCCCCCTTTATCACTATAGAAAAATAAAGCATCAGGAACAGAAACACAAGAGAAGCAGTTAATGTTATTTTGCATAATGCAATAAAAGCAAATAACTCTAATAGAGTAAGTAGATTCTCATCAGTTCAAATCATAAAAATCATTGCTTTTAGGCCATGGCTTGTGAAAACAAATGCCTTTTCTTCATGCCGGTATTTTAAAGACAGATATAAATATTCACTCATAAACAACCACTAAGGCTTCATTCATTCAATTAGCAAATATTAATTCAGTGCTTACTATGTAGCAGGCACTGCATTTGTTTAGGAAAAACTCATAATCGACTAGATCTCAAAGTTTTCTTTATTTCAAAGTCACCAGTTTGTGTGAATTCCTTAAGAATAAAAACAACAAGATAATTGAAAGAAATTGGCCCCTAACTTTTATGAACTGTTCATCTCGGCTTCAGCTACTTTACCTGCCAACTCTACAAAACAAATTCCAATTCAATTAGTAATAACATATTGCAACTCTCCATGAAGCTCTTTCCCTTTCAAATGGCAGTTTACTTGGTCCAAAGTCAGGGACTGAAATGAACTACTTCATGTTATCACTCTTTCCTTATATATTGTCCTGAATAGGTCACAGTCTTTCTTAATAATTTGAAAGCATTTTTATTTGTGCCCTGGGAATGACTAGAAGAACTTTTAATATTATTAAGTCTAGATCAAATCAATCCAGTCTAAATAGGGCATGGGACTAATGCTTCTTTAACCACTCCTCCTTTTTACCAATTATTCACGACTATATTGGTGGCCTTGTTAGGGAATCCTTGACATCTATGAGCAGAGGTTCCAGATGCAGGCCACTATCATACATTTTGCTGACAACCTTTGAACCAAGCTGCCAAGTCAAAGCTTACCATAGTCTTAAAATCCAAATGATGATTCATTGTTTGCTTGCAGAAAGACAAATTACCATTGTTAACTTGACCTTAGCCTCTAACTCCAAGTCAAAAATGCTGGAAGACATGGGCATCTTAACTAGAGCAAGACATAGATCAAATTACCTTCAACAAAGAAATGAATGGTTGGCATCTCATGAACTGTAAAGTGCAGTGGGTTTTCCGTGGAAGATGAAGTTGAGACTGATGACAAAAGATTCCATTACTTAATTGAGTTTAATAAAATATGGAGGAACAAACTTTGCCATGATTTCAAATAGTTTGATGAATAAGTAGGGTCATTCTGAGAGCTTGCTAACTGCACAGTTCTGGGGACTAAAGTTTTTCTACGAGCATGAGACAAGAGAGGAACTATCCAGAGACATGGATAATGTCTTAATTTCCTTGGGACAACCAAATCAGATTAGATTATATTGTTTTAATTGGCTTACTTGCAGGATTTAGAGCAAGATAAGGGTAGAGGAGAGGGAATGAAAAGGCTGCTATGGGCGGACAAGGGAAAATATTTGTTCCAGAGAAGACAATATTTCGTAAGTGAAGGAAGTGTAGTGAGGTTACGGGAGAGCTAAGGCCAGGCCAAACATGATCATCAAGTGAGAATTTTACGAGCGTGTTAAATCTCATCATGTCATGAGTTAAACTGCAATTTTATGAAACGTTGGTTGAACTGAATTGAGGCAGTGTGGATCCACAATTGAGGAAAAGAAAGACTTGGAAGTTTAAATAATAACAGATCATTATTGTTTTTGGTATATGACACCAGCTCTTCTTTTTCCAGTGAGTTTTAACTAGGTAAAAACTAAAATGTGTACATGACTTTTAAAAATACTTATAAAATCCAGTCTTCAAGTTTAGCTTAAAACCAAAATAAATGAAGATTAAATGTTGGAAAATGTCTAATATTGAGGATATAATGTTGATCTTAATATTTTAGAAGGTTATAGTTCTTATTTACTTTCTGCTTCAGATCTGGGAGGAGAGAGAACCCTCTCTACCAGTCCAGAAACGTATGACAAGTCAATATTATTAGTCTTGATATCTCCATAAAAGTACTGATTTTTCCAAACAAAATCTTTTTGCAAATTAGTCTAGAAAAATGCACTTTTCCACACAAACAGCAAATAAGCACTTCAGAGGTTCGTCCCAAAATGTTCTGTAATTCAGCGTTTCCAACAAAAGATGATCTATCCCAGAAACACTAGAGACATTTCTCCTTTTAATAGTTTGCCAACGTGTAAGCTCTTGTGACACCTGAAGGTTTTAAACACTGGCACAAGCTAGTTACTTAGAAACACATGAGCATTTCTTTGGGTCTCTGGAGAATGCAACTTAATAGAAAGTGACATCCACGTGCACCTGAGGATGCTAACAGTGTGTGCGTGCACCTAAGGATACCAGCAAGACACATGCACACCTAAGGATACTAATGCATTCATGTATCTCTTCCTGTGTGACCTCATCAACCTACTGTCAGAAGTGCTGGTTGAAACATGAAAAGTTCAATTATTGACCCAGTTATTTTGCCTACACTAACTGGTCTGGGTTTTTTTTTTTCCTTTTGAATTAATTGAGCTGATCAGTTGTGTTCATATTATGGAGTTAAGCTTATATCATCTTCAAGGGTTGGAAATATACAGCATCTTTCCCAAAATTTCAATTTAAGGATCATGTTTTTAAAGTAGTTGCAAAAAAAAAAAAAATAAAGTAGTTGCAAGTCAACACTAGAATAGAGTATATGAAACACACCATATTTAGATATATGTTCATTAACCAGAATTTTATTCATTTTAAACTATAGGAATCTATCGGACAAAAAAAGGTGCATGTGTGTACGGGGCATGGGGTGGAACTGCTCAGTCCACCTCCATTATCACCTCTGTTTCCAAACCAGGCAGGGAGAGGGAAGGATATCCCGGAGATGGACTGCACAGTGTGACACACCTGGTGACAACTGAACCTCCAAAAGTCCATCTGGACAGCTGAAAATGGAAAATAAATCAACTTTGTTCTCCCTTCCTTCCTTCCTCCCTTCCTCCCTCCCTCCTTTCTTCTTTCCCTTCCTTTCCCTTCCCTCCCCTCCCCTCCTCTCCTCTCCTCTCCCTTCCTTTCTAAAATATAGTTCCAGGCTTCCCTGGTGGCGCAGTGGTTGAGAATCCGCCTGCCGATGCAGGGGACACGTGTTCGTGCCCCGGTCCGGGAAGATCCCACATGCCGCAGAGCGGCTGGGCCCGTGAGCCATGGCCGCTGAGCCTGTGCGTCCGGAGCCTGCGCTCCGCAATGGGAGAGGCCACAACAGTGAGAGGCCCGCGTACCGCAAAAAAAAAAAAAAAAAAAAAAAAAAAAAAATATATATATATATATATATATATATATATATATATATATATATATATATATATATATAGTTCCTGTTTCTGTGTACTACTCCAGTGCCTGTCAAATGACCCAACTCTGTTTCTGGGCTTCTGGACATAAACTTTTCAACCACTGGAAAACTTTTTAAAAATAGTTTCCCCAATCATATTGAAAAGCATTTGACCCTCTGTCAAATTATTCATTACCTCTCTAACACAGAGCATGGAGAATTTTATGCATAGTATCTGTTGTACAGAATATACAACAATTTAAAAATATTCAGTCCAAAGGTTATTTTACACAGCTGGTAAGAAATTACTGCATAGCTGGAGCTTTATGATCTAAAATCACTTTTTCAACACAGAAAATTACAGTACAAGGCAGAAATAAATTCAAGTTTATCTACACAAATCTCTTTCTGGTTTGTATAAATGAATTTTTATTAAATTATTATTTTTTACAATAACATTCACACTCAGGAATTTACCCCATATACATAACTCATTTCACACAAAAACCATATCCATGTATGTAACTAACTCATTTTTCCTTATTCTTATGTATTTTCCTTTTCTAGCAAAGTCGTATTTCTCAGTTCATAAATTGGCAGCCAATAATTACACTTCTGCCTCAATTATCTCCTTTATTTCAAATATATTCGTTAATTACTAAAAATGGAACTTATATAGAACAACCTAAAAATTTAGAGACCTCAAAATAAGAAATTATTGAGATAACTTAAGTCGCACTGATTCTTATGTGGTTGGAGTAGGGGGCAGGAAGGAGGGGGCTGTTTCCTCAAAGCATCAGCCAGAGTCCAACAAAATTCCCATACCCAGGAAGGCTGGCATGTGGTTTAAAACCTTCTATTATAAAGCGTGAAGTATGGGTGATCAAAACCAAACCAAACACACACACACCCCCGACATACACACATACATACTACAGCAAACTATTAGATTGAAAGAAATAATGATACCCCAGTACATCTAGTGGTTCTTTACCATTCTATTTTTCTACAACTGGAATTTCGCATTTACATAGACTCAGAGATGCTCCATATAAATAGGCACAGAAACCTCCTAGGACATATTCTGTGCTTGAAAATACGTCTCCTGCTCTCTATTCCTAATTATCCCCTTAAGGAAAGCTCTCCTTTGAGTCTCTGAATGTTCTTCATTTATATGTACTCTCCACACCCTGGAAGACATAGTCAACTAACACTGAAGTTCAGATATCTCCCTTCTGGTATAGATTACTGGGATAAAGCTAAACACAGCTAGGTGGAGGGTGGAAGGAGGAAAGGGGTGAAACGTGGGATATGGGGGGGAATGGGGAGTGGGAAGGGAAAGAGACAAGCCTTGACTGCTTTGCAATTTTCCAAGGTGGGCTTGTCCCTTGATGGGATATTTTTGGGTCAGGTAGGATATATATGGCTATCATGAAAGGTATTGGGTTTCTGTCAGAGGAAAATGAACAAAAATGGTACAACAAACTAGCCAAGTTGCGTTGTAATTATTTTTAACCTGCTACTTGGGTGTATGTTTAACCTAGTAACAAAAATATTTGTTAGGAAAAAAATACTTGACATTTAAATTCTGGGCATTTTGTTCTTTGCTAAAAACGAAGAGGAAAGGGTGGGTGCTGTAGTTGAGAATGGAGAGAAAAGAATGGGCGAATTGTGATAGGCAGTCTCTAAGGAGAAAGGGAGAAACAGGCTTAGAAGGTGAAGTAAGATTCACTTTTAGATTCAAGATTCATTACTGAAGTTCTTATGCTGGAGATCATAATAGTGATGATTAAAAAGATTCATTCTCACCTGGATGTTAAAAATAATAATACCCACCCACCTACCTTTACAGATTTTTTATAATAATTTTTGTCAAATGATATAAAAGTCTTGTGGAAAATTTTAAATATTTAGACCTAGGACTGGTTTTATTACCACTAGTTTATGGAAATCAGGTCAGTTTGCCCAATGATGTTTTTTTCTGGAACCATTAACAACCGGTCATCCCATGTCCATCTTCTGATAAAACATGTAAAGCAAACTTTCACAACATTTTTCAATTTTAAATTTAATTTATTCATTGAAGTTAGTTATTATGGACCTAGACCAAGATATTATTTTTCCTTTAATAGACTGGCAAAGATTATAAGGTTTGACATATGCAGTGTTTGCCAGGGTCAGGGCTAAAAGGCACTTTCACACATAGTGTGAGTTTAAATCACAAAATCACAGGTTTTTTTTTTTTTTTTTCTGGAGACAGACACTCTTTGCAATATTTATTAAAGTTTTAAATAAATAAGCCTTGCTATTATGTAGCTAGGAAATTTAACTCACAGAGAAACTCTCACATCCATGCAAAGAAATAAATGAAAGAATGTTTACCACAGCATTTTTTTAATACCAAAATACTGAAAACAATCTAAATGTCCATCTATAGGGGATTTATTAAACAAATCTTTTTAGGGGCCTACCATAGAATATACTGGAACCATACAGAAGAAAAGGTAGATCTGTGTGAACTGACAGGAAAAGATGCCTACAATACATAGTTTAGTAAATAAAACAGATAAGCAAGACATAAAATTAATGTTTAGTGCAATCACATTCACGCTAAAAAAAAAAAAAACTGGTGGGGCTTGGAGGGGAAACTTGTAAACTGGCAGGGAAGTTTTTACTCTACACAATTCCGCACAATTATTTTTTTAAAATATTTTTACCTATCATATATTTATATATGTTTCATGTTATTATTTTATATATAAAACAACGAGCTTGAGGGGAAAAAAATAACATAATAATATTTACCTTTTTTTTTTGAGCCCTGACCCAGACGCACAAGGAAAGTGGGAGCTGTGGCCCTCTAGTGGAGAATTTTAGCAATGCACTTCTCTTCACTTAATCCCACATTGTAAAGAAACCTCAACAGCTGAATTTATTTATGGGTAGACACAACTAGAATTTTATATCAGGTAATATCAAAAATATACAAAATTCAGTGCCCTTGAATTTAATTCTTGCTTAAAAAGTCTTGGCAACATCCTAATAAAATCTGAATTGATGATGCATTTTCAATGTGCCACACAGCAGTACCTACATACTCAGTTGCATTTCACGCGAAAGGTCTGAGCCCTTCTGTTTACTATGAGAGCATATATGCTAGCATAGATACTTCAATCACAGGAAAGGCTGACTTCTAATAATTACAAAAAGCTTATTGCTAATTAAAAACCAGTTGTTGCTTATGCCAGTTTGTAAACTAGGATCTATGTAGGCAGCTGTCACCTCAAAACTGAATCACTGTATGCGAATAATGAAGGTGCTTATTTTCACGGGCTAATCTAAAACCTTTCTAACAAGAGAAACTATTTCAAAAATATGTATGGCTACGTCAACCGCCAAATTCCCTCGGTCCAGTTGAAGGCGTGCAGAGTTTCCTGTCAACTTGTGCTCTGAAGCAGAACAGTCTCCAACCCGACCACTGGGCTTGCTCCATATTAAGTATTGGCTACCTTGGAAATGTACCGTCTCTCAGTGTAAAACTCCCCAAAGGGCAATTCAAATCACATTTAGAATTTCCTATTTACATTGCAACGGCCATGGCAGATGTTTGAATGTCACAGTACAAATCGGTTACCAAATGCTGAGTGTGTTCAGTGGATTCAATTTCAGAATTCACTTCACATGAGCATGTTTTCATCAAGTGGAAGGGGGAGGGAGTGTCACAGGATAAGTTCAGGTTATGAACTCTGGCCTTAACTCTTTATCATTTTGAACAAGTAAACTGGTGTTTTGCCATTGCAAAGAAAGTCTTTATCAGACTACTTCACATAGGAACCTTGCCTTTTAAATGCTTATGCAGAAATGTTATCAAGCAAAAACAGGCCACTAATATTTCCAGTTAAATTTCCCATGCGAGAAAGGGAAATCTGGTTAGAACAGACTAGCAAATAGAGGTAACATTCCTGAAGAGGCAATTTTTTTTCTAGACAAGTAATAAAGGTTGCTAATTGTTTTTCTTTCTCAAGCTGTGGCTATCCTGAGGGAAAATGTATTGAGAGATCATCTTGATCTTCTGATTTTGTGTTTTAATATATGAATTTATTGGGGTAGATTTTCCAGCATAGATAATCTGATATAATTTTAAACAAACTTTGTTTTGTGTGCTTTGTTTTGCTTTTTCGTGTTATAAAGAATGATCTGCAAGAAGAAAATGTTATTCCAACTGGACACAGTCACACACATGCATACCATCTTAATCTCCAGATTCCAAGTCCACCCAACTGAGGTGGACTTGAAAGAACTCTTCCAGACAAAGATGGAAGGTAAACCTGGCAGTGAGCAGTACTGCTTCATGTCACTATTTAATGACTCGGTAGTTGACTTCACATCCATCCAACGATCCCTATTTCATTCATGAACCTTTATTTGCAGTAAATGATAATATGCCTAGCAATTTGCTACAATCTAACATTGAAATTATTTATTCTGACCTGTCTCTTCTGAAGTTTGTTTAAAAATAAAATGTACCTAAAGACAATATGTATTACCATAGACTTCTAGGGTCAGAAAAAAAAACAACAACCTTATTTGGCCTTTGCATGGTTATGGAAAAAATAACATAAGCATCCTTGGCTAAGGCTGCCTTTGAACAATCCTGAGTAGGAGACATAAGTGGCTGCCTTCATTTGCAAATGGATACAACCCATTTGGGGCTGGGACTATCTGTGTTCTGTCACGCGAAGCACAAAAATTCACAAATATATTTGAGGAGAATAGACCTGTCAGCCTATGGAGTATTCTCACTCAGGTAGAAGAAAATAAGACATTGTTTGTTGTCCACAATCCACTGGGGCAGAAACTATTTTTCCTTCAAAAATTTAAATCTGTTAGGACACTTTGAAATAGTCACTTAGTCTGGGTTTTGATAATACCTTAGCATATCAGATTAACATATTAGATTGAAACTTCTACTTTCCCAAAGAACTAGGGTAAATATTTTGAAGCTCTAAAATTCATTCCCCAAATTCATTTCACTGTGAATATCAAAACAAACAGAAAAGAGACAACTAGCTCTTGTTATATACCAGCTTCAAAGAAGACAAATACTTCAGAAATTATATACATTAAAATCATTATTTTTTTAAAAAGTCTTAATGTAGCCTTATGCATTATTTAGTGCCACCTTGTTTTAATACACATTGCCATCTAGTTAAGAGAAATCCTATAACTGCCCTGCCACACACAGCAGACATCATAGTGTAATAAGACAATAAGGGACTTGGGGTTGGACAGATTTGGCTTCTAGTCTATCTCTGCAAAGGTGACAGTGAAAATGACAATATGCTGTCCTGCCAGATATTAGGGATAATGCTTAACAACAGCTGGTCCAGGGCCTGGCATAGGGTTGGCAACAATAGTAAATTTACCCGAGTGACAAATGGGTAAGCTCTAAGGAACCTAGATCAAAGGCAACAGGCCAGAGGTGCCAGAACGAAAAGTGTAAAGTCACAGTTAGAACTCAGCCGCTGCTTATCCAAGTCCCAAACCTTAGTTGTTCATCCAAGTGCAAGGAGTAATCCATTTCAACCTTTCCCAGTCTTAGTTGATCTTTAATCAAATTGTTCCCATAGGAAGAAAAGATTTAGCCAAGTTCTTCATTATGTAGAAACTATAGTATGTAAGCATTTGAAAGTTTAAGGTGAGCGCTCCTTTCATAACAAGGCAGGTCATGTCATTCCTCTGTGCAAAGCCTTTCAACGGATCCTCCATTTTATTCAACTAAAAGCCAATGTCTTACAATGATCCACAAGGCCCTATATAACAATCCTTTCCCTCGACTTTTCTGATTTCATCTCTACAGTGTTTTTCCATTTGTCTCTCCATTCCTGACACACTGGCTTCTTAACTGTTTCTTAACTTTCTCAATGGACTGAAATCTTGTCTTCTCCCGGAGGTCTCCCTTGATCACTCTTTACTACTCTAAACTGTTTTGCCTACCCTGCATTCTGAAGCCCTTTTACTTTACCTGTTTTACTTTGACTTTTTCCAGGAGCACTTATCGTCTTATCCTGCAACAAAATGCACTTGTTTTTAATTTTATTGTTTATTATCTGTTTTCTCCTTGCTAGGATGTAAGCTCTAAGAGGGCAGTGCTTTTTGTTTTGTTCACGGGTATATCCCAGGAGCCTAGATCAGTGTTTGGCCCATAGAAACGTGGACATAGGACATTAAGCAACAATTCACAGAAGAGTATCCTTGAAGAGACAATGCATCAAAAGATGCCAACCCTCACCAGTAATTAGATAAATGCAAATAAAAATATTTCCTTTAAAAGTCTGACACAAGTTAGACAAGAAAATAACACAATTGCACCACTCACGTAACTGGTAGCCCTGCCCTGGAGAGCAGTTTGGCATTATTAAACAAAGTTGCAGATAGAATATCCCGTGACCCAGCAAATCCACACTTAGTACAAACCCTAAAGAACCCCCTCCATGTGTGAACACAAGGAGACACCCACAGAGGCATTCTTGAAACACTTGGTAATGGCAAAGAATCCAAGACAACCTATATGTCTCCTTTAGGAGAATGGAGAACAAAGTTGTGGCATGTTCAAATAACAGTAGCCTTTTAAGCACTCAGAAGAAAGGGACCCAGTCAACATACATTAATACAAACTAACTTCCAAAAGAATGTTAAGTGAAAAAACAAATGGCAGGTTGAAAAGCACAGTATGATGTTCTTTGTTAACCAAAGAATTAAAAGCTTACAGAATAATATTATATGTTGTTAACAATATATTATTAACTCCTTAACTCTGTATAAGACTCCCCACTTTGTAAACCCTTTCCATATATCCCACCACACTCTCTCCCTCACCCGTTTTTCTGACTCTGCTCCAAGTTTGGATGAAGTTCAGTGATTCTGCTCCAGGTACACAGAATAGCAAGTTGTGCCTCTGAACTGTTTCATGTTGGTTTTACCTAAACCGGCTTGTTTTAGTTGACTACAGGGAGGGCTGCCCTAAATCTCCAAAATTGCACACGATGTTTGCATTAAATAATCTAGGTCATTAGAGTTCAGCCATGACTTTTCTAAAAGTCTGTTTTCATAGACTTTATCTTGTTCCATGTGACATATCTCCAGCAATAGACCATTTTAGCTGTTATTTGCAGACATAGCTCTCAATTTTGAAGGAAATAGAACTGTACTGCGGTTCCCAAATATTAGATTATCAGAAAGAGACCAAGAGTTTTAGATATGATCTAAATATGTGAAGCTTTATGTATATAAACGGTTAGCTCATACACTTTCTAGAATGCCAACAAATTTGTTTGTTATTTGAAAAGGGAAAAACAACATATCAGTTTCTAATTGCCCAATAAATACTTTTGTTTTTCCTTTTGAAACATTCCAATTTTTCATTAAATGCTTTACTTCAGATGGAAATGATCAAGAAGCTTCCTGGCTCCCAGTATAAATTCTTCTCCTTTTAAATGTGAACATGTCTCTTTTATAGTAAATATGGACAGAAGGAAACTAGGTTGGTCTTAGACAAAATTGTTAAGAAGCAAGGATTTGTCTGTATTCTTCAACTGCATTTAAAAGCTCTCCATCACTGTAACTTCTGGTAACGATGATTCTCATCTGACTTTCTCTCAGTTAGTTGTTAGCCCGCTTAGTTTCAGGAGTTATTAACTTGAGCCCATGAGTTAATCTCAGGGGTTTCATTAATCTCTCTGGAATTGTTAGTAAAAATGAATGTGCCTATATATTTTTCTGGAGAGAATTTCCATAGCTTTTGACAGATTCTCTTAAGATGTTGAACAATCAAAATAGTTTAAAAATAATGTTTTAAGAATTGGACATTGCCTCTAGCAGTAGTTTTCACAGAGTTCAAGAGATTTCTTTGCTCAGTCTTCAAGAGTTTCTGATTTACTCGATCTGTGATAAGAGCCAAGAATTTGCAAAATTTAAAAGTAGCTCAACAGATCATAATGCAAGTGGATCTTGACAAAGAAATGAAACTAAACTACAGAATAAAATTTAGATTCTTTAGTGTTGTCTTCATGGTCTCTGTGCCTAACCGATTTTTCTAGTTTTACCTTATTTCTTCCACTACTCACAATGCCCTACGAACATATTGGGTTTGCCAAAAAGTTCTTTCGGGTTTCTCCCTACCATCTCAAACCAGAATGAACTTTTTGGCCAACCCAATACTAATTATTCTTCCACTCATTTACTCCTGCGTGCAAAGAATAACTACTGGATTCATTATAGGGACCCTGTGCTATGCTTCAGAGATCCAGTGGTTGACAAACACTCTAGTCACCAGAAATGACCAGCATTTTTTCACATTGTATCTCCTCCTCCTTCCCCAGGTAAGTGCCTATTAATCTTGTGAAACCCAGTTCAAATATTAACTACCTGTGCAACCATTATAGATCCTTTGGGGCAGATTTTTTTGTTTGTTTGTTTGTTTTCTCAGTGAATTACAAGCATTTTTTACACCTTAAGTATACCGTTGTGCAGTTATTTGTTTTTCTTCCTGGTGTCTGTGCTTCTCCTGGTCAGGAACCATGTAGAAGTCCTTAACATATCCACACGGCTCCCTCCAGTTCCAATGACAAATTCCCAATAATATTTGCCGAGTGGATGAGGAAAACATCATGTTTTCATCCCTCCCGAGAATAGGTACATTTTATTTATTTATTTATTACTTTTTTTTTTTTTTTTTTTTTTTTGCGGTACGCGGGCCTCTCACTGTTTTGGTCTCTCCCGTTGCAGAGCACAGGCTCCGGATGCGCAGGCTCAGCGGCCATGGCTCACGGGCCCAGCCGCTCTGCGGCATGTGGGATCCTCCCGGACCGGGGTACGAACCCGCGTCCCCTGCATTGGCAGGCGGACTCTCAACCACTGCGCCACCAGGGAAGCCCAAGAATAGGTACATTTTAGGAGATACACTTGAAACCCAAAATCCATGAGAAGAAGTAAATAATTCCCATGGCCCAAATCCTAGGCACAATGGTCCACTACAGGGCAAGAGACCTCGGTGAGGGAATCTTTATTAAGTCTGGCAATACATCTAAAGAACTAGCTTCCCAAGAGAGTCTGTTGTTATACAAAAGCGTAGTAGTATATCAGGCATCAGCCTCCAGTGACTAGAATGATCTTCAGCTCAGAGTGAATATTACAACCTACCCTAGAACTAGTTCTCCTATCAGACAATCTAAAAGATCCTGTCAGAAGTGGAGCCACTGGAATTTTACTAGATTTGGAAAGACACTAACAAGAAAAGCCGAGTCTATCTAAAGTTGGTTTTACCTTAAAGTCTTTCAGAAAGTCTACAAGTTGCAGTGAAATAAGTAAGGCAGCATTCTCTGAATCTTGGATGCAGTGACCACAGTGAGGGTCAGACCAGGAGAGAGTATTCCTGGTAAAGAAAATTCACTTGATAATACCTGAACCACTACTTAAACTTCTATTTGTTCAGGAGCCATTTATTAAGTACTCCTTTCAGAGCCAGGGATAAATATGTGTATATATATATGTGTATATATATATAATTAAAACATGATTTTTGTCTCCAGATGAGTGCCTAAATTTATTCATGAGCTTTATATTTTTGAAGTACTTTATATGTCCTAAAAATAAGTCACACTACAAGTAATTTGTATATCCTCATTACCTTTATTCCAGGTATGCTTTGAAATTTATAAAAATTTAAAATGTTGTCAAAGTGTACTTTGCATTAGTAGAATTATCATTTCTTTTCCTCTCAAAGCATGTATTGTTTGAATTCAGGGCTCTTTCAGATTATTGACCTTTATTCAGTTTGAAGCTACTTCATTGCCGAATAGAGTATTTCCCTCACGTGTTGAGACACTGGCTTTTCACGCTTTCTATATATGTATTCACACATACAAAGAAGAAAACACACGAACACATATCACTTAAGTATAAGATATGAATGTGGTCATAAACCTGTGTTCACATTGACCTCTACAGTTTTCCTTACCTGTGCATCCCAGAGATCATAATCTGGGAGGTCAGTAGACTGAATCATAAAGGTAAATATGTTTTCACTTTTTAAAATGAGACATGCACTTAAAATGGAACTCACACTTAAAATTAGAATATTTCACATAAAAATTCTTATTTTTGGTTTTTCTTGAAACGGTCAGAAGTCTTAGCAGCCCAGAGCCAACCTTCCTGCAAGGCCACAGCCAGCGGAGTTGGGAAGCCGCTAAGACAGGGCAGGAAATCCTCATGCCATCCCAATATTCCTTAGCAGAGACCGAGGTCCTTTCACATTTTTAGCTTCCCTTCTTAAAACTGTATTTTTAATGTCTGAAAAAGTGGACTTATATACAATATCCACTCAGACGAACGCTCCAGTATCTTCAATAATCCCCAAAGACTGAAAGATTTGTTCCTGACTGACTCTAGCTAATCTTCTTCAGTTAAAGAGAAGTTGCCATACCAGCTGATGAGAATGAAGACCTCACAGAGATGCTCTGCATCTTCCTTCCCAGGGTGGCATTGGGGTGCTGCGTGAATATATTCATGGGAAGTTCTAGGGCCTTTCTCTTCCATCTTCCTTCAGAATTTTTCAGGGGCCAGGAGCAGGTGCTGCTAAATTTAGCTCTATCTAGGGAAATATGTGTTAATCCACCACAGCACAGGTACAATTGTCTATAGCAGTGGTTCTCAAACTCTAGCAAGCATCAGAATCACCTAGGAAGCTTGTTAAAAACAGATTTCTGAGCCCCACCTCTGTAGTTTCTGATTCAGTACAGGATGGGGCCAAAGAATTTGAATTTCCACCCAGTTCTCCAGGGAAGCTGATGCTGCTGATTTGAGGACCTCCGTTTGAGATCCACTCGCCTATAGATAACTGTAGGGAATTTTTCAGATTTTTTCCTGGACATAGTAAATGCCACATTTATGCAGAAAAGGTCAATAAAGGCGGCATATCTTTACAAACATCTTGATGCATTCACTGGGCAGAAGCTGAATCCCTGGCAAATTTTGCAGGATTATTAGAATCTTCCCTATACTGCCACCTCTATGTTGCCATCCCCCTGTCCTACTACCTGTGGTCATCCATGGACTATATGTGGTATTGTGACAGAGGACAAACAAGTAAAACAGAGACAATACTTGGATAATGTCCCTTTTGTAAGAGACCATTTCTTTTGATGTTTTTTCAAAATTGAAAGGGATCTCCGAAACCACACGATGGCAGTATAATCACATGAGTGATGGTCTCAAGGTGCTTGAATTGGGTTTTTGAACCCAAGTCTGCAGTAAGAAATAATTCTGAAAGCTAAGCATCTGCGATTTTGGCTTAATGATTATTGGCCCGTAAAGTGTCAATGACAAGTTGTAGTCGGATACCTCTACAAAATACCTCAGTCAGAGCTTTCAATATTTTTACAATGCCTCAGACAGAATACATTCCCCCCACCCCACCCCACTCCTGTTTCGGAGCTTCACAAGAACAAGCAACAGATCATTTCATACATGAGCTATGTAACAAACTCAATCCAAAATAACTCCTGCTTTGGTTTAGCAAATTACTGTGTGATAGCAAATTCACTCTAGACTTTAATCATTTTTGAAAAGTGAATTTATTTTTTTCTCTAGCATTGTTTAATTTTAGATATTTGCATGCTTATAATTTCTTACAAGCAAGTAAAATTGACTTTTTCTAGATTTGTTTACTAAAGTGTCTACTCAGAGTTTTGCTTTCCATGGCGAGGTTTTAAGATGGCATTAAGTGTTTGGTGCACTGCAATTTGGCTGGTTGGCTATTAATCTGTACTTTATAATCTATATAACCCAATATAAGGTGTATAGAATTCTTAGAACAGGGTCCTGTTGAAGTGAAAGACATAATCCGCTATTTCACTCCCTGTCCTATAACAAAATATTCTGTACTGTCAGTAGAAATGGTAGGGGAAGGAGGAAAGGCTGACTTAATATTAAATATAAAAAATGCTCCCTTATTTGCATCTTGATATGGTGTTCTGGTCACCTGAGCAATAAAAAAATTTAAATAACACCATTGCAAATGTCAATAGATATGGGTGTCAACAGAAGGGAACAAAGACCCTACAAACTTCCCAAGCAACACAGGGTTCAGTTCCAGTTTTGTGACAAAAGTCCATCTTTGCCAAAGATGATGGAACCTAAAAAAAATCAGCAACCAGACTGACGTGCGAAAGAAGGAAACATTACCTTTTCCACAAATTGTCCTTATCCATCCTCCTGAACACATACAAACTTCTCCCACCACCACAGACACCCTGATTCTGGTTTTGGCTGCTGCCTTTACATTTTGGATCAAAGGTTCCCTCAGAGCTTCTGAAATAGACAAAATACTCGCTGGGAAATACACTGTGAAAGAGATTTCCCCAAATGCAGGGAGCTGAAGGGGAAGGTGTATTAATCTAGAAAAAAACAAAACACAAGGTCTAAAATCATCTTTCCAAATACAGACTACAGAAGTCATTAAAATATTACTTTGGGGCTTCCCTGGTGGCACAGTGGTTGAGAGTCCGCCTGCCGATGCAGGGGATACGAGTTGGTGCCCCGGTCTGGGAGGATCCCACATGCCGCAGAGCGGCTGGGCCCGTGAGCCATGGCCGCTGAGCCTGCGCGTCCGGAGCCTGTGCTCCGCAACGGGAGAGGCCACAACAGTGAGAGGACCGCGTACAGAAAAAAAAAAAAAAAAAAACTTTGAAGATGTAGCTATTGCTCTGATGTGAGTACCACGTGTTGCACTTTATTGCCACGTGTACTGGGTGGAATGGGAGTTCAGAGAGCCCACCAGTGCTTCACAGTACAGCAACAGCATCTGCAGTTTCAGACGTTACAACTCCCTGAGGCCTCATTGCAACTGATGGGCTGCATACAGTGTTCAGAATTTCTTATTTGCCCCACATCATCTGTGTTTTTAACCTGCTCTCCTAGTTGAGCTATTCCAAATTCAGCTAGCTTGTTTCATATAGGTTTCCAATTTTTATTCTCTTCTAGAATCTCAAGATCAAGATTATCCACTTAAATTAGGATGGATATTAAGATTCAGAAAATTACACTCTGCAAAACAATTGGTCTCATGCATACATTCAGCCATACACAGAGCCAAGCTTGTACGAGGTAGATATTATTATCTGCACTCTGGATATAAAGAAACTGAGGCTTAAGAAAAGTAACTCATCCATGGATTACACAGTCACTAAGAGGCAGTGCTGGGATTCCTACACAGGTTGGTTTGATAACTGTAAAGCCTATGTTCTTAATCAGAGATAGAAAGACATCAGTCATTACACTTCCTACTTTCAAAGCAGTTATTCCTTCTCCCCTCCTTACCCTTCCATTATGATGACTAAAGAGGAAAAAGTGATCTATTATTTGGTTCAAGTATATATTCTAGGCAGTTTATTAAAAGCAGATTCTTTCTCCATGTAAATGCTACTTATTTTTAATACTGACACATATGTTAACTTTTAAAGAACATTCCATGTAATATTTATATGCATAATGTGTATTAGCAATACGATATTGGACAGTTATAATTTTATCAAAGTGCAATTACTAGGAGTACTACATGAGCTATCATTCTTTTTGACAATTCAATCAGGCTTCAAAATTTCAAAAGAAGTTTAACTTGCCTCATTGATTGTCTTATTCATTATTTATACCTTATTTCAAAAAAATGGACTTAAAGTAACTTGCACAAAAAGGAAGGCCCCATAAAATAGAATCATTAAAGCAAGGATGAAAGAACAAGAACCATGCAATAAAAGGGACAAAAACCTTAGATTAAAGAAAATTACTGTAGGCTTCCCTGGTGGCGCAGTGGTTGAGAGTCCGCCTGCCGATGCAGAGGATACGGGTTTGTGCCTGGGTCCGGGAAGATCCCACATGCCACGGAGCGACTAAGCCCGTGAGCCATGGCCGCTGAGTCTGTGCGGCCGGAGCCTGTGCTCTGCAACAGGAGAGGCCACAACAGTGAGAGGCCCACATACCGCAAAAAAAAAAAAAAAAAAAAAAAAGAAAATTACTGTAATCAGACATATGTTATCTAGGAGTTTCTAGCTAACTAAAGCAAAAACAAATGAACAAATAAAAATATAGTTCTCTGATTTAAAAATACTATTTTTTAAAGAAAAGACACATATCTTTGTAATATTAAACTTAAAATGTTTGGGCTTGGGTGTGTGGTGTTAGGTAGGAGTGAAGATTCTTTTTTAATTCCTGTATGAATACTGAAGGGACCCAATGCTATTTATTGAAAAGGCCAGTATATGCCCACTGCATTGTAGGGTGATTTTTGTCATAAATCAATTGATTCTGTATGAGAGGGTCATTTTTCTGAACTTTTATTGTGTTCCATTGATCTATTCATCTATATCTGAAGCAGTACTACATTATCTTAATTACTATAGCTTTACCTAGTAATGCAAGTTCTCTAGCTCTGTTCTTATTCTTCAAGATTGTCTTGGTTCCTCTTAGATCTTTACTTTTCCAAATATATTTTAGAACCAGCTTCCCAATTCCAAAAATAACTGAAGGAATTTTAATTCTGAGTGAGTCGACACTATCAATCACTTTGGGTTGAATCTTCCAATCCATGGCCATGGTATATTCCTCCATTACTAAGCTCTTTTAAAATTTCTCTCAAGAATACTAAGGATGCTACCAGAAAACTACTAGAACTAATCAATGAATTTGGTAAAGTAGCAGGATACAAAATTAATGCACAGAAATCTCTTCCATTCCTATACACTAATGATGAAAAATCTGAGAATGAAATTAAGAAAACACTCCCATTTACCACTGCAACAAAAAGAATAAAATACCTAGGAATAAACCTACCTAAGGAGACAAAAGACTTGTATGCAGAAAACTATAAGACACTGATGAAAGAAATTAAAGATGATACAGATAGGTGGAGAAATATACCATGTTCATGGATTGGAAGAATGAACATAGTGAAAATGACTCTATTACCCAAAGCAATCTACAGATTCAATGCAATCTCTATCAAATTACCACTGGCATTTTTTACAGAACTAGAACAAAGAATTTCACAATTTGTATGGAAACACAAAAGACCCCGAATAGCCAAAGCAATCTTGAGAACGAAAAATGGAGCTGGAGGAATCAGGCTCCCTGACTTCAGACTATACTACAAGGCCACAGTAATCAAGACAGTATGGTACTGGCACAAAAACAGAAATATAGATCAATGGAACAGGATACAAGCCCAGAGATAAACCCACACACATATGGTCACCTTATCTTTGATAAAGGAGGGAAGGAAACACAGTGGAGAAAAGACAGCCTCTTCAATAAGTGGTACTGGGAAAACTGGACAGCTACCTGTAGAAGTATGAAATTAGAACACTCCCTAACACCATACACAAAAATAAACTCAAAACGGGTTAAAGACCTAAATGTAAGGCCAGACACTATCAAACTCTTAGAGGAAAACATAGGCAGAACACTCTATGACATCAATCACAGCAAGATCCTTTTTGACCCATCTCCTAGAGAAATGGAAATAAAAACAAAAATAAACAAATGGGATCTAATGAAACTTAAAAGCTTTTGCACAGCAAAGGATACCATAAACAAGACCAAAAGACAACCCTCAGAATGGGAGAAAATATTTGCAAATGAAGCAACTGACAAAGGATTAATATCCAAAATTTATAAGCAACTCAGGCAGCTCAATAACAAAAAAACAAACAGCCCAAACCAAAAATGGGCAGAAGAACTAAATAGACATTTCTCCAAAGAAGATATACAGATAGCCAACAAACACATGAAAGAATGCTCAACATCATTAATCATTAGAGAAATGCAAATCAAAACTACAATGAGATATCATCTCACACCGGTCAGATTGGCCATCATCAAAAACTCTAGAAACAATAAATGCTGGAGAGGGTGTGGAGAAAAGGGAACACTCTTGCACTGTTGGTGGGAATGTAAAATGATACAGCCACTATGGAGAACAGTATGGAGGTTCCTTAAAAAACTACAAATAGAAATACCATATGACCCAGCAATCCCACTACTGGGCATATACCCTGAGAAAACCATAATTCAAAAAGAGTCATGTACCAAAATGTTTATTGCAGCTCTATTTACGATAGCCAGGACATGGAAGCAACCTAAGTGTCCATCAACAGATGAATGGATAAGGAAGATGTGGCACATATATACAATGGAATAGTACTCAGCCATAAAAAGAAATGAAACTGAGTTATTTGTAATGAGGTGGATAGACCTGGAATCTGTCATACAGAGTGAAGTAAGTCAGAAGGATAAAAACAAATACTGTATGCTAACACATATATATGGAATCTAAAAAAAAAAAAAAAAAGTCATGAAGAGATTAGTGGTAGGATGGGAATAAAACACAGACCTACTAGAGCATGGACTTGAGGATATGGGGAGGGGGAAGGGTAAGCTGCAATGATGTGAGAGAGTGGCAGGGACATATACACACTACCAAATGTAAATTAGATAGCTAGTGGGAAGCTGCAGCATAGCACAGGGAGTTCACCTCTGTGCTTTGTGACCACCTAGAGGGGTGGGATAGGGAGGGTGGGAGGGAGGGTGACAAAAGAGGGAAGAGTTATGGGAACATATGTATATGTATAACTGATTCACTTTGTTGTAAAGGAAAAACTAACACACTATTGTAAAACAGTTATACTCAAATAAAGATGTTAGAAAAAAAATAAAAAATAAAATAAAATAAAATTTCTCTCAATAATATTTTGTAGTTTTAAGTTAGAGGTATTACATAGCCTGCATATAATTTATTTTTTATATTTGATATTCTCTAATGGAATTATAAATTGAATCTTTTAAAATATTCATTTTTTATCTGTTTGTTTCTTGGATACAGAAATACAATTAGTCTGTTCATTGATAGAGTATCCAGGTGACCTTGCTAAAGTTACTTATTAGTTCTAACAGTATGCAGTTTTCTTTGAGGTTTCTTTGACACATAATCATGTCATCAGGAATAATGGCAGTTTTAAGTTTTTCTTTCCAGTAAGTCTTTTTCTAGACTTATTACACTGAATGAGACCTCAAGTGCAATATTTTTAAAAAGTGGTGACAGTAGCATTCTTATCTTGTATTTCTAATCTTTAAGAAGATAGTTTTAGTATTTTACCACAAAGTACGTTTGCTGTATTTATTTTTATAGATTTAAAAAAGCTCAGACTTAGGAAGTTCTTTTTGTCATTTGCTAAGAATATGTGTGTGAATATATCTATGTGTATGGGTGTTTCATTATAATGAGTGTTGAATTTTTCACATACTTTTCTGCATCTATTAACATATATAATTGTGTCCTATTTTTTCCCTAATACTATGGTGCACTGCACAGATTGATTTTCAATTGTAAAACTACCTTTGAATACCTGTGACAAACCCCCTTGGTCAAGGTGTATTATTCTTTATATATTGTTAGATGGATTGTAGATTTAAATTTGAAAGATAAGACAACAAAGCTTTCAGGAAAAAACTTAAGCAAGTATATACATAAGCTTGTGTAGCCAAAGAATTAGTAAACAAGTCTCAAAAAGTTAAACACAAAGAAAAAAGAAAAAGTGATGAAAAATTCAACCATATTAAAAGTAAGAACCTCTGCTTATTGAAGGATATTAGTATTAACAGAGTGCAACTGTATGCCACCACAATGTGGGAGAAGGTATTTGCAATACATATAGATTACGAGGGTCTATAGAGGATATAGAAAGAACTTCTACAGACCAATACTAAAATGCAGGCAACCCACTTAAAAATCAGCCATAACAGAGAATAGGATTTCACAAAAGAGAAAACCCCAATCACAATAAACATATGAAAAAGGAATAAATATCATTAATTATCAGTGGAGTGCAAATTAAAATCACAATGAGATACCATTAAACACACCCCTAGAATGGCTAAAGTGAAAAATACACACAATATCAAGTGTTATCAAGGATGAAGCAACTAGAGTATTGCTTATAAAATAATAAAACTTTATAAGCACTTTGGAAAACTCTTTGTTGGTATCTGTCTGATGCAGGAATTCCACTACTAGGTATATACCTAAGAGAAATGCATAATATACTGACAAAATATATGTAAAGGAATGTTCAGAGTAGTACTATTTAGCCAAAGGTGGAAAACTACTCCAATAACCACTGTGGTAGCCAGCCTCTGAGATGGTCTGCAATGTCCCTACCTCCTCCTGGTATTCACTATCTTTTGTAGTCCCCTCTCACACTGAAAAAGTTAGTCTGTGTGACCAATAGAGTATGGCAGAAGTGATGGCTTGTCACTTCTGAGATTCAGTTATCAAAGACTACAGCTTCTCTCTTGGACTTTCCCCTCCCCTCCCCCCTCTTCTCCTTTCTTTCTTTTCTCTCCCCCACTCTCTCTCTCTCACTCTCACCACTCTCTTGGGGAAGTCAGCCACCATATCAGGAGAAACTCTATGAAGAGACTTATATGATGAGAAACTGAAGCCTTTTGCCAATGGACACATAAGTGAACTTGGAAGCAGTTTGCCTTAGTCAATTCTTCAAAGACTGAACCTGGCTGCCAGCTTAAACACAATCTCCTAAGAGACTCTGAGTCAGAGTCCCGCAGCGGCATCACTCCCAGGTTCCTGATCCTCAGAAACAGTGTAAGGTAATCTTTGTTCTTTTAAGGGGCAAGTTGGCTGCAAATTAGGGGTAATCTGTATGCAGAAATAGATAACTAATACATCCATCATCAGAATAAAATTGAAAATCATGGAATACTTGTAAAATGAAATACTAAACAGCAATAAGAATGAGCAAACTACAACTATATCCAACATTACAGATGAATCTCACAAATATGTTTAGGAAAAGAAACCAGATACTCAAGAGTACATATATCATGATTTCATTTGCATAAAGATCAAAAGCCAGCTGGTAAAATGAATCTATAGTGATAGAAGTCAGGATAGTTACTCTTTCATGAGGCATAAGGGGGCTTCTAGGAATACTGACAATGTTTTATCCCATAATCTGAGTATTGGTGACATGGATGTGTTCATTTTGAAAAATCTATCATCCTGAAAGTTTATGAGTCATTCACTTTTCTATATGTATGTTATAATTACACGGTTTAGTTAGGTTAGAGGAGGGAGGATGTGTCATGTGAATTTCTGGATGAGGATCTTTGAACAACATAATGAACTATTGTTTCATGATAGTTTCTTAAAAGTACAGAATCACTTTACGTGCTGTCATTTCTTATACTGATTCTCAGTAAAAATCAAGCACAAAAGAGTGAATCATTGTACCATGAAGAAATTCTCTAGGGAATTAAATTATTAAGTCCGAGTATATAGTTTTCTAGTAATTAAAATTAATTCTGGGATAAGCTTAGCAGTGTTTCTCAAACTTTAATATGCATAAGAAATATCTAGGACAATCACTGTCACCACTATTATTCAACATAGTTTTGGAAGTTTTAGCCATGGCAATCAGAGAAGAAAAAGAAATAAAAGGAATCCAAATCAGAAAAGAAGAAGTAAAGCTGTCACTTTTTGCAGATGACATGATACTATACATAGAGAATCCTAAAGATGCTACCAGAAAACTACTAGAGCTAAACAATGAATTTGGTAAAGTAGCAGGATACAAAATTAATGCACAGAAATCTCTTCCATTCCTATACACTAATGATGAAAAATCAGAAAGTGAAATTAAGAAAACACTCCCATTTACCATTGAAACAAAAAGAATAAAATATCAAGGAATAAACCTACCTAAGGAGACAAAAGACCTGTATGCAGAAAAGTATAAGACACTGATGAAAGAAATTAAAGATAATACAAATAGATGGAGAGATATACCATGTTCTTGGATTGGAAGAATCAACATTGTGAAAATGACTCTACTACCCAAAGCAATCTACAGATTCAATGCAACCCCTATCAAACTACCACTGGCATTTTTCACAGAACTAGAACAAAAAATTTCACAATTTGTATGGAAACACAAAAGACCCCAAATAGCCAAAGCAATCTTGAGAAAGAAAAACGGAGCTGGAGGAATCCGGCTCCCTGACTTCAGACTATACTACAAGGCTACAGTAATCAAGACAGTATGGTACTGGCACAAAAACAGAAATATAGATCAATGGAAAAGGATAGAAAGCCCAGAGATAAACCCATGCACATATGGTCACTTATCTTTGATAAAGGAGGCAAGAATATACAGGGGAGAAAAGACAGCCTCTTCAATAAGTGGTGCTGGGAAAACTGGACAGCTACATGTAAAAGAAGGAAATTAGAACACTCCCTAACACCATACACAAAAATAAACTCAAAACGGGTTAAAGACCTAAATGTAAGGCCAGACACCATCAAACTCTTAGAGGAAAACATAGGCAGAACACTCTATGACATAAATCACAGCAAGATCCTTTTATATCCACCTCCTAGAGAAATGGAAATAAAACCAAAAATAAACAAATGGGACCTAATGAAACTTAAAGCCTTTTGCACAGCAAAGGAAACCATAAACAAGACGAAAAGACAAACCTCAGAATAGGAGAAAATATTTGCAAATGAAGCAACTGACAAAGGATTAATATCCAAAATTTACAAGCAGCTCATGCAGCTCAATATCAAAAAAATAAACAACCCAATACAAAAATGGGCAGAAGACCTAAATAGACATTTCTCCAAAGAAGAGATACAGGTTTCCAACAAACATATGAAAGAATGCTCAACATCATTAATCATTAGAGAAATGCAAATCAAAACTACAATGAGATATCATCTCACAGCAGTCAGAATGGCCATCATCAAAGACTCTGGAAACAGTAAATGCTGGAGAGGGTGTGGAGAAAAGGGAACCCTCTTGCACTGTTGGTGGGAATGTAAATTGATACAGCCACTATGGAGAAGAGTATGGAGGTTCCTTAAGAAACTAAAAAGAACTACCATATGACCCAGCAATCTCACTACTGGGCCTATACCCTGAGAAAACCATAATTCAAAAAGAGTCATGTACCAGAATGTTCATTGCAGCTCTATTTACGATAGCCAGGACATGGAAGCAACCTAAGTGTCCATCAACAGATGAATGGATAAAGAAGATGTGGCACATATATATAATGGAATATTACTCAGCCATAAAAAGGAACAAAACTGAGTTATTGTAGTGAGGTGGATGGACCTAGAGACTGTCATACAGAGTGAAGTAAGCCAGAAAGAGAAAAACAAATATTGTATGCTAACACATATATATGGAATCAAAAAAAAAAAAAAAAAAAGAAAGAAAAGAAAATGGTCAGAAGAACCTAGGGGCAAGATGGGAATAAAGATGCAGATCTACTAGAGAATGGACTTGAGGATACAGGGAGGGGGAAGGGTAAGATGGGACAAAGTGAGAGAGTCGCATGGACATATATACACTACCAAACATAAAATAGCTAGTGGGAAGCAGCCGCATAGCACAGGGAGGTCAGTTCTGTGCTTTGTGACCACCTAGATGGGTGGAATAAGGAGGGTGGAAGGGAGGGAGATGCAAGAGGGAAGAGATATGGGGACATATGTTTATGTATAACTGATTCACTTTGTTATAAAGCAGAAACTGACACACCATTGTAAAGCAATTATACTCTAATAAAGATGTTTAAAAAAAAAAGAAATATCTAGGGCATTGACTTAAAAATGGAGATACACGATCTCTATTCCAAGAGAGTCTGATTCAGCAGGACTGAGAAAGAGCCATTAATCTGTGTTTTTAACAGATATTCCAGTGAAACACTTTGTAAAATGCGAAATAAAATTGTACAGGTGTTTTTTGCACACCTTGGTACATACTCACATTTCTGAATTCTAAATAGAAACCATAGTTTTATACTGCACACGCGTGGTTTTTGATACTTTTTTCTAACTTCCCTCACAATGAGGGTAGACAAAAAATAAAGCTTGAATACAGAAGCTTGTATTTTAAAGGTCTTTGGAGAATAAAAATGATATGAACTAAAAAGAATCACATATACTTTACTGATTCTGTTACACACAGAAAGGTGACATCTATAAAATATATGCACCAGACGTACAATAAAATGTCATTCTCACACAACCCCTTACACACACACACACACACACACACACACACACGTACACACTTAAATCGCAGTCCAACTTTGAATCCTCAAATAAAACACACCACAAAAAAAGTTAAAAAAACAAAACAATTTTCAGTAAGTTCACAGTGTTTTCTTAGAAGTTTCTCTCTTCCTACTTGTGTCCCTCACTACAGTTCATAAATGTGCACTTGGCTGTGGATGTGACTGTAGCATGGAGAATATGTGATTCTGCCTTGGAGGGAAGAATAAGCAAAAGCTCTCAGAGGACAAATATCCAAATAACCTGTTTTCATGCAAATACACTCATAACAAACAGAGCAAGGCAAAAGGAATCCTGAAGTTATAAGATATATAGGCAGAATTATTTATAAACTGTATTATTCTGAAACTGCTCAAGAGGCATCAGCAAGTCTTTAAAGGTCCCTTATGATCACTGTTATAAGTACTGCTGGAAATAGCATATAGCAGTAATAAACCACAGGTGGCTACAGAAGCAGGCATATCACTTATTTTACCAAATGGGGTTTATTTTTCCTCTGTAGTCTCCTCTTAATAATATGAGCCCCAAAGCGAGGTGTGTGTCTAGATTTATGAAATAAGTGAAAATGGGGAGGTCCCAGGTCCTCATGCACACCAGCAACTCTGTAATCAAGCAACAGCTTGCTGGGTGGGGTGATGTGCCTGCCTCTGTGTTCTGTACATTAGCTAGGCCTCTTAGTGCTCATTCAATTCTTAATGGGGATGAAGACACTACAGCTGAAAGAAGATTATAAAGGCAGCTATCCCAGGTGCAAAATTATGGGCCAGATTTTAAGCCCCCTATTGCTGAGCCCTATGGATCTTTTGATTAGAACTATCATGTGAAGGAATGTATAAACATGCTTATTAATATCTTCACTCTCTATAGAGTAACTATCTGGCCCCAGTGAAGCAGGTAACATCTCCCCTTCTGGGCAGTGAACTTTAGGGTAATCAGAAGTCAAGGTGGTGCCTCAAAGGGCAAAAGAATAACAAGGACACTGACATGCTGGCAGAAGTGGAAAAGGAAATGTGTGTGTGTGTATGTGTATGTGTATATAAAAGCACATATATGTACACACATATACAGACACATATATACACACATATACATATATATACCTAGATATATGAAAGAAAAAAGAAGAAACACTTTTAGAACAAACCAAATCACAACTCCATTAAATAGAGAAATTATATCTGTGTTAAACCAAATGTTGTAGAACTGTATTAACCAGCGCAAAACAACAGTATAGAGCTATCTAGTTATTTTTCTCAAATGCTAACTTCATTGAGGGCTGGAGATAATTCAAAACCTCACACCTCAATTTTGACCTATGGAGATTATCATGAGCAAAAGAGTTGGTGAGATGCAGTAGATGAGGGGCTCTCCATACTGCCCCCTCATAATCTGAGAAAGCAATTGTGGTCGACTGATTGTAAAAATGTCCCCAGTTCTCCTCCCAGCCCTGAACCCCTGCCCTTTGCAATGTGACTTTCACCTCCTCCCTTCTAGTGGTGGAGCTGACTTCCCCATCCCTTGGATCTTGGCTGGCCCTGTGACTTGCTTTGGCCACCTGTCTGCAGCAGAAGTGATGGTGCACCAGTTCTGAGATTAGACCTAAGAAGCCACCTTGGACCAGCCAGACATGGCTGACCTGCCAGCTGCCCAGAGACACATGAGAGAGTCCAGCTGAGTCTGGCCTAGGTAGCAAGACTGCCCAGTCTATCCATAGGCTCTTGAGAAGTAATAAATATTATTTTGTGTCATTAAATTGTAAGGCAATGTGTTATACAGCAGTAGCGATATAATCTTGCCTGACATTATAGTGAAGAAATTCCCTCTCTAAAGAAGTTTTTTACATTCCTTTCCTGATTCTAGATTCTAGCCACTATTACCATTTTTGCTATCTCATGTGAGGTACAGTTCAAAGTACCTCATACAATTACTACAATTAATGGCTTTAAAAAATCCAGATTTCTGATAAAGTGCTTTACCTAAATGGGAGGTCTGCTTCTAACCACAGAGACACTAGTCTCTTGTCATTGACCCTCTGCATTAGAAAAGGTAGTTCAAAGTAGCGGCAGCCAGTACAGGAAGGTAGTGGGAAGATTAAAAGTGATCTAGGCATGGGGTGACTGGGGAACCAGATGAAAAGTGAGTTGCATCATGAATAGGAAAACTCTCTAGTAACCTTTTCATCCTCAATTGGCACTTTGAACTGAAATCAACCTCAAAAGCTCAAGATGAAATGTATTCAGAAAATGACTAGTATCTTTAAATCATCATGGACAGGTACCAACTGGGACATTGGTCCCAGGGTGCGCCTCTGTAATTGAGCAAAGACAAACATCCTAATATTCTTCTTCCTAAAAACCAAACTCTAATTGCTGAGCAGACTGTTCCCAGGCAAAGACATCTGAAAATAACCCAGTATCCAATCTACTACATATTTGAATCCAAATGATAAAAGAAACCGTATAATTTTAAACATGGGCTCTCTAAAAACACTGGTGATCACAACATATTGAAAAATCTACAACTTGGAAGGGACTGTAAAGTATCATCAAGACAAAAAATAAATAAATAAACATTTCTATTTCCTTGACTCTTGCAGATTTCCTGCTTTGGCCCAGGGGTAGCTGCCACATGAAACCCTCTTCATGAAGACAGAAGCAACAGTGGGAGAGGTCACAGTTATTACTACTTTTAACCACTATCACATGTGTTTCATGGCCCAGTCTGCAAATACCAGCATCACTAGTTGCAAAGAAACACAACATTTAAATGAGAGTGAATTTCACACTTGAGGCAACAGGCAGCTTTACATTTGGATATGACATTCAGAGCTGTGTAAAAATACTACTTTGCATACAGATTATTGAATGCTTTGCCTTGGAAACCAATTTGTGTTCTGCATGCCAGGACCAAGGGAAAACTGGTGGTGCCGACTGGCAGAGTCTTTCGTTTAAGTTACAGAAGTCCAAGAAGGAATATAATTTCCCCAAAGCATATTTTATAAAGAAGGGAAAGCAGGAAGGTTTGAGGATGGACTTACAAGCACCTACAATGAGAGAAATACACCCTTTGAAAGTCAGAGACACTATCATTTTCCCCGAATTGGTAGTGAAACTGAGTATAGAAATTTGCATAATCATGCTAAATAACATAGCACGGTTCACCAGATTATAATTTTTTTAATTTAAAGTTCTTGGAAAACAATATCTGGATACTTAAAAAATTAACTGTCATAATAAGAGTTACCAATTATTGAGGATCTACATGTGAGGACCGTGTAGCTGATTTTTTATAATAACCCTGGTCCTCACAGCATCCCTCATTAAAGGTATTATTGTTATTCCAATTTTAAAAATGGGGAAAATGAAAAGAAAATGATATATAATTCACCAGAAGTCACCTTCTAAATACATTAATGATTTAAATAAATAGTTTTGATTAGAACAATTTTAATGCTTTTTTTTTTGCTGCCTTTCACATTTGTCATTTTTTGCTGGCTCTATGAAAACAGCAAAGTCAGAACAATTCAGACTCCTCTAAGACCTTTCTTCTCTTCCCCATCTCCCTTTTCGATTACCTTATAGCTCAGAATCCCTCTATTCTCCATTTAGATATCTATTTTTCATTGGTCACCTTATTCCCCAAATCTTGCTCCACTAAATTCTATGGTTACACTCCATGAAAACAAGACGCAGATTTTAGACCATGAGGAAGACTTCATCATAACTTTCATATCTCTGACTGGTCCTCCAGTTAGCAAACTTAGTTACAAAAGGTTCCAGAGGTAACCTGTCTTCCTTACAGGACACTCCTCTGTACCAAATTTCTTGACTAGTATGCATATGGCCATAATTTTCTCATTTAATTGTTGTCAAACACGCTTGAGTTAAAGTCTATGTGTATGTGTTTTGATAAATAAGAACTTTAGGTTGGTGAAGAAGGCAGAGAGTTTTATACTGTGTCCTTTTCAGAACAGATGCATTTTATGTCAGATAACTAAAAACCACTCAAACTCTTTGACCTCAAAGCTGACATGTAATTAATCTTTAATGAGTTATTAATATTCTTTGCAAAGTTTTAAAAGGCCTTGCTAGGGACTAATAAAAGTATTAAAATTTGAAAAATTAGCCCTGAACAGATGAGTAGGATATTTTACTATCTTGTCAGGTGGATAATGTACTTGAATACTAAGTGTGTGGAATGTGCCACTTCACACAGGCTGGCTTTTGCAAACTTTTGCACTGTACTCTTAAAATTATTTGTCATCTATCTTTTCTTATATTTTCAATCAGAGTTGTCTTACTTTTCATTTTCAAAAAACTAAAATAGAAGAGAAAAAAGAATATAAGATCCAAGACAGTGCATTATTAAGACTTCATATTAGATACCATAAAGAACATATAATTCAAGATTGATAGCAATAATAATTTAAGACACTAAATATAACTGGAATTGGCATTTTTACCATATCAACAGTACTGTAATATTAAGGTAGACACCATTGTTTCCCCTTAGATAAATTTCCAATTTTGAACAAGATAATAGAGGTGAAAAATGCTTTGTAAAGCATAAAGTTAAACAATTTTTTCATGATATGATTATTAAAGTACATCAGACTGCTGGATCACATAGTTTAAGTTATAGACATTCTCTGCAGAAATGCACACTTCTATGTATACTATATATGGGTATGGCTGGCACTATCATTTTGTGTTTTCTTAAATTTAAATGAAAATTTAGCAACATACAGTTGAAATATACAATGGCAGTATTTCAGATTCTATAATATAATGAAATATAGTTCCCTAGTAATAGCTAACACACATTATCCTTGTGGGAATACATAGGCAATTTCAGTGATATAACAGAATTTCTTCCTCAGGATTTGCAAAGTTTCAGACTGAGCTTGCAAAACAGATGAATTATGTGGAGACTCTCACAAAGGTAGGCAGCCAGGAAGCTGAGATCTTTGCTACTATGCTAAAGTGAGACACATTAAGTGGTCTGCAGGCTTCCTTCCCTTTCTTCTCTACATTCAGACAATTGACTAATGATGGCACAAGAACACAGTTAGTGAGATCGACAGTATCTTAAAATAGCAGAAGGATTTTTTTCTAGTTTCTTGGGCCTGTCATTTTTATTATAGAATAAAAGCAAACTCAGATATCTCAGCCTGAGCATTACTATTGTCTCTGAAGCCAAAAGGCAGTTATTTATTCCAACTTGGAAATAACTATTATGATCCAGCAGGCATTTAAAATTGAGGCACTTCAAACTGTTTGAAAATTAATACACATATTACATTTGATTTTTCCCTCCATATTCTATCTCCTTTTGGGCCCAGGAGATGGAAATTATTCATAATGTAGTAACAGACACTTGACTTCAATGTGTTCCTAGAAAATAGACTATGTTAGAAAGTTACAATATAATTATATATTGCTGTGCTATCAGTTTGTAAGACACTCCTTAATTTTAGAGATGTTAAAGTGTCAAAAAAATTGTCTCAGGATACATGATATAAATATTGTGTATGCAAGAGAGAGGGAGAAAGAGGGAGAAGAAGTTAAAACTTGACAATAGAAAAATTCAATGAGTTTTAAAAGTTACATATTTCTCCAAGTACACATCAGCACAGATATTTAAATATATTCTTTGCAAGTTTCACATGAGAGCAAATTTCCAGGTATCTGATTTCATTTCAACATTAATAACTCTCAGGGATTCTGAATCCTTTCTATCATGACTACATTGGACCTGACCTTCAAGAGTGAGAGGGATAGAGAATGAATAAGATTCATCAACAGGAAAATGATGTATGTTGATGACTAGGAGGGATTATGCATCCTGAAGAGGCAAGAAAATTTTAAATATTCTGTTGACAGAGAACAAAATGGACTAAATATTTATTTCCTTCATTGTTGAGCTTTCTGGGAAGATAGTCCACAGGTGCTATTTTAATTTCTTCATTTACCATTCATTTTTAATCCAAATTGTATTTCACGTGTTTTTTTTTTTTCCAAAAACTACCAACTCCTAAATCACAAATCCTGTGCTTGTCCCCTATTTTTTTCTTTTCCTTTTTAAACAGCATATGAAACAGTGATTACCCTCTTCTTCTTGAGAGTCATCTTTCTCTGGAATCATATCTGAGTTCTCCTATTTCCTTTCCACCTTTTTCCATCTTTTAAAAGCAGGAGTCACAAACGCAGGTCCCCGAGAGCCAGAAAGGCAACCCCCAGGAGAAAGCAGGTGGAGTCCCTGCGGGTGAATCCCCGTGGGGTGGCGGGATTAGGACCAATGGGAGAGTGCCTGCACCCAGCCCCCCATAAAGAGGTATGAGCTAATTAAACGGAGCCATTTGTTCTCACACAGGAAGATGGGTCCAGAGTTCCTACATCTTCTGATTTTTAAAATATTGAATCACATATTTTAAAAGGAATTTGCCTGCCATTCAGAATACATCTGCAAGTCAAATTCAGCTCTAAGGCTGCCAGTTTGTAACATCTGCTCTAAGTAAATCTTGTTCACTGGTTTCTCTTCCTCTAGATCTCCCTAAATGTAAGGAATTTCGTGAGTTTCTGCTCACAGTTTTCTTGGCTTTCCCCTTTAGCATCTTCTCCTCAGTTATCTCATCCAATCCATCTCTATGTTGATGGTTCTTACCTCTACACTACTAGCTCTGATCTTTCCTTTGAGTTCTTAGGATATGACTTTCCAACAAAGTATTGTTAACATACATTCCGCTCAGCATGTCTCAAACTATATATATCAAATAATTTAAAAATTTCAGTCATCTTTCGTTTTCCATAACTATTCACTAAAACCTGTGACTTGAGTTCCAATCCTAACATCCTCACTTACTAACCATGTGGCCTTAGGCAAATTACTTTGCTTCTCTGTGCCTCACTCTCCCTACCTAGAAAAAAGGATAATAATAGTTCCTATCCCACAAGGTTATCATGAGGATTAAAAAAATATTGACTAGATAGCAGGAAACAAAATGGAATGTTTTTTGTTTTTGCTGTCTCAGATTTGCAGAAGAAACCTCAAGTCATTGTGTGCTAGACAATCTATTCAGGTCTTCCTGAGGAAGTGCTAATCTAGTTTTGTGATTTGTACATGTTCAGTCACTTTGAGGGTATATAACAAGGGCTACAGACTAACTTTCAAAGATTGGTAGAGATTTTCTTTAAGGAGAGAGGGTTTTAGCTTATAATTTATTGGTATAACTATGTGCTAAATGCCCTTCCAAAGGTATAATATGTATTAACCTATTTAACCCTCATAAGAATCTAGTAAGCTGGGTCCTTTGTTAGTCACAGTTTACAGATGAGGAAACTAAGGCAAAATAAGTACATACCTATTGCAAGTGGAGAAAGAAGGACAGGACTTACAAGACCTTTGCTTGTGAAGGAAACTGATAACTGGACACAATCATATCAAAAAACAAATTAGAACCTAAAGTATTCTGTATGTCATACTGACCCTTATATTTAAGTACTAAGGAATTACAGTACTAGAATGAATACATGTCCAACAAGTAAAACTAAATATTCAGCCATTGTAGATAAAAATTCCAAAACACAGTGGATCATGAAATAAACTAATAATGCATGAAGGGTCTGTGTATATATATATGAAAGGTGTGTGTACTGGAATGCAGAACTTCTGGATGACTCACTGTGTAGAAATAAGAATTTATTTTGTGCTCTGCCAGATATTCAATTTAGGCCACTGGAAAAAAGCAGCAAGAGCAAACATGGATTATGGTAGGCAGCTAGCCAGCTATATTTACCAACACACAAAGAGAATGTTAAACATGGTTAAGTTTGGGCAGCCCTATAAAAACGAAAAGCACTGAGACCACTCAGCAAGTGCATAATGTAAAGAAAAATTCTTTGGGTCATTATTTATGTTAGATGATGAACAGGACTTATAATCAGCTTCTGATTTACAGCATCTGTCAGCAGCCTCGGTCCAGCTGGAGAGGCAGGTACACTGGCTGGTATCACGGTCCCATTGAGAACTATCATTACTGATGCGGGGCAGCAGGCAGCTTAAGCTGTGGAAATAGGTTGGACAAGCTGCATACAGACAAACAAAAAGCATCCTCCCTCCATCATTAAACTGAGCATAGGCTGTTATGGCTCTTTACATTTCAACAATGCTCTTGGCTATGTCAGTCACTCTTTCTGCAACCTACAAATGCAAGGCCAAAAAAAGAACAACCTCAATGAAACTTCCTGACTACTTAGGTTTCTCTATGGAATCTAATTTTTCACTATTTTCTTTAAATTTTTACAAGCAGGCAGCTATACTACTTAATATTGATAACTACAGTCTCACTTTATAGATATCTAGTGTTTGTATGAACTTCACTGATTATCTAGTCCTCAGTTACTAATAATAAGAGCCTTGACAAGTTACTTAATTCTGCCTAGAGTCAGCTTCCTCATTCATAAAATGGGAATAGTAAGAGCACCAAACACAATTAGTTGTTCTGAGGGTTAGGTGAGTGAATTGATGAAAAACATGCAGCACAGTGAACACAGAATGGGCACTCAATCAACATGAGCTTTGAGTAATTTATTATCATTATACAGCATATACCTATAATTATCATCTTGTGTTACTACACATTGCATTATATATTATTACATAGATATTACATATTATCTAGTTAAATCCTTTCCTTTTTTTTACAAAAACTAAAAGCCAGAGACATTTATTCACTATTCTAATGTGGCTCTGTTATATTCAGAAAAAAGGATTGAATATATTGGAGGTGAGTACAGAAAGAAAGAAATCCAGACTCTTGAGAAGCTAAAGAACCATAAAAAACTTCATTGGTGTTTGATGTTAGTCATCAAAACCTTTGAAAAAGCTTCTTCTGAAAAGTGCTTTCAGAAACTGAGCATCATCAACAAAGCTGTGGTGCTGGGCTATAGCAAAAACCTCCCTTCTTCTCCTTGTGCCACTGCTGTCATCTTAAAAGTCCTAGCAATTTAACCTGGTTTAGCGTAGACTACTGAATATTTTTCAGCACCATAAACTCTGTTTCTCATGTCTTTTCTTGACTTGATGGATTATTTCTATGAAATTTTAATCCCAGACTGCTCTACTAAATTGTCAAGAATGTTCTTTAATTGAATCTAGCAAATTTTTAATGAGCATCCCTTGTAAATCAAGAGCTGGGGAATACAAAAATGAATGATAGTTTTAATCGTGCATAAACAGACAATTATAATACACTCCGACGGGCAATACTACAGAAGGAAGGGGTTTAGTGTTTTTGTTTGTTTGTTTACATATACTGAAAAATAAAAATCCCTGAAGAATTTTAACAGGCAACAAAAATGAAGGAAGAAGGGCTTCCCTGGTGGTGCAGTGGTTGAGAGTCCGCCTGCTGATGCAGGGGACGCGGGTTCGTGCCCCGGTCCGGGAAGATCCCACATGCCCCGGAGCGGCTGGGCCCGTGAGCCATGGCCACTGAGCCTGCGCGTCCGGAGCCTGTGCTCCGCAACGGGAGAGGCCACAACAGTGAGAGGCCCGCCTAGCACACACACACAAAAAAAATAGAAGGGAGAAAAAATTGATTTAAGGGAAGAGGAATGAACATAGTGCTTTGGAGAATGATAAAGGTATGTGCGGTACAGGTGAGAGTAGTCAAAATTATGATGAGCTTAAATTATGGAATTTTGTAAGGCATCAGTAATTTGTTGAGGATTATAAAGTAATAACAGGATTAACTTTTTTAAAAAAGATCTAACGGAGACATTATGGAAGTTGATAAGAATAGGGGAGGGTTTCCCTGGTGGCGCAGTGGTTGAGAATCTGCCTGACGATGCAGGGGACACGGGTTCGAGCCCCGGTCCGGGAAGATCCCACATGCCGCGGAGCAACTGGGCCCGTGAGCCACGGCCGCTGAGCTTGCGCATCTGGAGCCTGTGCTCCGCAACGGGAGAGGCCACAACAGTGAGAGGCCCGCGTACCGCGATGAGGAGTGGCCCCTGCTCGCGATGAGGAGTGGCCCCTGCTCGCAGCAGGTAGAGAAAGCCCTCGCACAGAAATGAAGACCCAACACAGCTCCCCACAAAAATAAATAAATAAATTTAAGAATAGGGGAAAGAACAGCTCGTAGACCCACCACTCCTCAATGTAAAGCCGTGACTCCCTTCTGTTCCTGCAGAAGATGGGGAGATGAATGAATTGGTAATGACATAACCATCAGTCCTCAACCACATCCCTATTTTAAAACTGAATTTGCACAATAGCTTTTTGAAAGGCCTTTCACTGCTTTAGTGTTGCCTCTTGTCGCACTTCTCTGTGGGAGCTGACATTTTGCTGATGCTTCATCAGGCTGGACCGCCTGCTGAGAACCAGATTGGTAAAGGATATGCATCTCACTGCTGGGAAGCATGGGAGATGTATTATTTAAATACAATTTATTTTACAGCAACTTTAAAAATCAAATTGAGGATTGCTTCAGAGAGGTTCGAAGCATATTATTGCACCTCACCTCTTTGTGCTTGGTGATGCTTAACACTCAAAATTGTTCTACTAATAGTTTTTTGTTTGTTTTATCTTATTTTACGTTACAAGTACTCTTTTTTTGTTTTTTCTGCCTTAGATAATTGCCTTTTTCTCTTTTTATAACAGTATGTCATAAAGGGAATTCTAGCCCTGGTTTAGGGTAGGTGTGTTACAGGAAGTTGGAAAACAGCGTAGTGGTTGTTTGAGGGCTCATTTGGTTCCTTGAGATCTGAGTCAATACTCCAGCTACATGAACCTTAGAGAAAAAGGCTGGGGCGGGTGTGTGTGTCTACACACATAGCAACGCAACTTTATTGATTGATTGGCTGCATGAGGTCTTAGTTGTGCATGTGTGATCTTTCATTGCGGCATGCAGGCTCCTTGTTGCAGTGCGTGGGCTTCTCTAGTTGTGGCGCAAGGGCTCCAGAGCCCGCGGGCTCCACAGCTGGGGCACGCCGGCTCTCCAGTTACAGTGCCGGGCTTAGGTGCCCCGTGGCATGTGGGATCCCCCTCCACCACCAAGGGTCGAACCGGAGTCCCCTGCATTGCAAGACTGATTCCTAACCACTGGACCACCAGGGAAGTCCCTATTTTTTTACTCTTGAATCAATTAAGCTGAACAATTGATTTTTCTTTCAAAAATAAAATAGACTAGTCTGAGACAGAAATTTTTGTTTGTTGATTTGTTGGTTAATTTAATTGAACCCAAAAGGTCAAGTTAGTCACCTGTTTAGAAACAGGAAAGTAAAATCAACACCTGCAAAGTTATCAACTCTTAATATCAAAACAGAAAGTAAGTGTTAAGAAATCATTCAGATTCCTAAGAGTGTTCAGAATACAATTATTTGCCAGCCAGTGGTACACTGGAGCTGTTACTATCAGCTTGGAAAGCCAATGGTTAAACTGCAACCTGTTAAATTTTCAGGAATTTTGTGAGCCAGTTGACACCACATTGGTTGCTTGAAATTTCCCCTGTGGGAGTATTGCAGGGGAAATCGTCAAATTATACAAACCAGGGTTTTTATTTCAGAGAATAAGTTGTTAAACATTTACCAGCTTTTATCTACAGAAGGTTCACACTTGTGTTCATTAGTGTTTTCATGACGTTTGATGATGTTTGACCATCATCACGTCATGATGATTCATCATTTCATGAGGTTTGATCATATAATGTTTAAAGCAAAGTTGTATTTGGAATTGGTATCTCCCTTCCAACGTCTTCTCCCCTAGTCTCTCTAATTATCTCTCCTTCAATAGTGAAGGGGCCTATTTTGTGAACACTCATAAAAACATGGCAGAATTCAGAGAAGTAATAACAATGACTGAGGGATAGAAAATAAGATTTCTGAAAAAAGGGAAATGAAGTGTCCAGAGGAAACATTACTATGTTCTTTCATTTATCACTTTTTTTTAAAGCATTTTTAGTAGTGCTGCCAAGCTCAATATCCACCTTATCTAAAAAAAGGAGAAAACAGTCTTAAATTAAAAGAGCAACAAGATCAATTAGACTGAAGAAAAAACATCTTCACTGTATGGGAACAGTTAAGATCACCAGACAATACTTTAAGAACAGACAACTATGTTACTTAGATATTTAGTAAATGATTGGTCTGAAGATGATGTATTTTCTCCCTTGTAAAGGGGAAAAATAGTAAAGTAGTACATATGGGAACGACAAAAATGTAAAAAGGAGAAAAATATTCACTAATAGTCCCGCTGTCTAGATATGGTCACTGTTAACAACTGCTGTCCTTTCTACTACAATTTTCCACATATATACAAGCATACAGGTTTTTACAAATTTGGAGCATTCTCTATATACAACTTTTAATGTCAATTTAATGTCAATTCTCCTGACATTACACATTCTTCCAAAACATGAATCTTAATAGCCTCAGAATAGTCCACTGATGTGTTATATGATTTGTTTACTCTTTCTCCTTCTGGTGGATATTTAGGTTATTTTTATTTTGTACTTTGACTATTATAAACAATTTTGGGATAAAGAAAAAGTTGGGATCACTTCTGAGATGACTTGGTAAAAGGCCTGATATATGAGGCTAAACTTTCTCAGAGACGATGCATTATCATCAAGGGTATGAGTGTCCATGCAGCCACAGCTGCCCCCAACCCCGATACTGTCTAGGAAGCAGAAAGAAAAAAATACAATCTACCATAATCCGGAGGGTTTTCACACAGTGAAATAAAACTCTTTTTAAAAAAGAATTATTTTGCCCAAGTATTTGTATTTATAACTTCCAAAAGTTGGAATTTATATAAAGCCAATATCTTTAGAAATAGCTTTTTCATCTCTCCTGCCTCTAAAACATATTACTTTGTATAGCCTATATGTTTTTTTTAAGTTCATTATGCAGAATAAGTTTTAAAATTCTGTAAGCACCATTTACAGGGTGTTTAGAAAAATGTTGTATACTTTTCTCCAAACATAAGCCCCTTTTTAAATGGCACACACATTCCTTGTGGAGTATACATGAAGCATTTTTAATGAGTCCTATCCTTTGGTTCCATTTATTTTCCTAAATATCCTATTATGATGATTATATAATTTGTGTTTGTACCTTTGTTTGTGAAATCAGATGATAGCATATAACACTAAAGTTGAACGGTACTAGAAGTTGGGGAATATTTTTGCCTGTCCAATTCAATACATTATCTCATGTATCAGATTGACAATAAAATTAGAATTGTCACCCAAAATCACTCAGGATTATCATGATATATTCTCCTGGGTTTTGAAATCTTAGAATGGAAGAGTTGTAACATAACTATTAAAATTAATATTTTAAAGAATTAGCAGTTTATCTCTCCACTTCTTTCTAAATAGTATATTTATATCACCTGACAATTGGAACAGATATATCACTATCTGCTTAATAATTATTCCATTAAGATTGAGTTAGACAAGAGAAAATGTCACTTCACTGTGGAAATAGCAAGCAACTACCTTTTGAATATGTAAATTCTTACCTTTAAGCTTTTTTTTAAAGCAAACAAGTAGGTTAGGGATAGCCAATTGCTGCACCAGCAAACTTTTATACTGTTGAAAGGCCTGTCAACAGTGCCAGAATGACAGTCCTAAAGTATAAACTGATCTAGTTATACCCAGAAAAATCATCAGGCAACGACCTTGTCCTATCAGTCTTGCTTGAGGGTTATCCTTAGGAGCTGTAATGCATTTTCCCAAATGATCAGATGATTGGCTAAGTGCTAAATACTATCCTGGTGTTACTTTTTATATTAATGTTTAAGTTTCTGGTTTTATTTGCTTGTTGGCTTATAGAAAGTTCTAAGCACTGGAAGCTAATTCAGATCACTGTTTGCATCTCATAACATCATAGACAATCCAAACAATAGACTTTCCCTAACCTTTATCAGACACATTTGAAATAGTAATGTAAAAATACCATCCAGCCCACAGCTGTTCTCAAGTTCTCAGGTTACCCTGTTTCAACGTGGATGGAGTAGAGAATGCAATACAGTCAGGGTTAACAGAGGTTATGTAAGAATCACAAGCAGAAAAACAGATAGCAAGGAAGTAGTTCTACCGGCTCTTTGAAGCAGATTGAGTTTAATCACTTTTTATCAGTCTATAATCTGCTCTCTCTCTGACAAGAATGATAAATACAGTCTAGCAGATTCTTAAAGTGCCTTTCAGTATAACTTTAATAGTATGTTATGATAGATTGGTTCCAAAGATGGCTGCAACAATATCTCCCAGCCTGCAGGTCTTTTGCCACGAGTTTTGGCTACTCCTCTCATCAGGAGGTAGAATCTCTTTTTCCTCCCCTTGAATCTGTATGTCCTTATGACTCAACCAATAGCATGTGGCAGAAGTAACTATGTGTGGCTTCTGAAGGTAGGCTTTTTGATGCATTGTACCTTCTGCTTTCCCACTTTGGGGATGCTCTTTCTTGGATTGCGGTCTTGAGACTGCCATGCAATGAGGAAGCCCAAGCTAACCTTGTGGAAGTGCTATATATAGGAAAGGCCAGATTCCCCTGATTAAGAAGCCTAGTCAAGCCCAGTTCCCAGCTAATCTACTTGCTAGAAGCAGCCACTAGTGATTCCAGGTGAGACCAGAAGGAGAACTATCTTATCAATCCACAGAATCAAAAAAATAATAAATTGTTGGTGGCAGGATTTGTTACCAAGTATTGGGATGTTTGTTATACAATAGGTACTTTAAACATATACTCTTCTATCATAGCTCATAGAGCAGATTTTAAAAAGCATTTATAAAGCTAACAATTTTAATAACTTTGTTGGTCATCTTGTCTAGGTTAATGACTTTCGTATGGTACAGGTTTTTCCCTTGTAATCAGGAAGACACTCACAGTTTCCAGGTTTTTGTTGCACTGACCTCCATTCTCACAGGGTCCACAGGAGAACAGATGATCTGGTCCCCAGAGGCCATTAGGGCAGGCTTATAAAATAAGAGAGAAAGAAAGGAGCTAAGACTTGTAATAAATCTCAAGGTGGTCCCAGATTTCTGCTGTTGCCTAAGTGAGTTGGAAAAGTGTGTGTGTGTGTGTGTGTGCAGGTGAGTGTGTATGAGTTGCAAAGAAAGAAACGGAGTAGCCTCTAAGGATTTATAGCACTTCCAAAAATATTCCCTGAAGAAATCAACATGATGCCATATCTTGTCACTTTGGGAACACAGATACAGAGGTTGGCTTTTTGCTGAAAATGTGGTTTTGCAGATGTAACAATGGAAGCAATTTTGATACATCTCTTTGGAGGCAGTTGCACACACAAAATCTGAAATGATATGTAACTTGTAAAGGAAGCTAGGGAGGTGTAGTGCTTGGGAAGCTGTCCCCAAATGTTTACCTGAATCCTGTTCTCTCAGTCTTTGCTTATTTCTAAACTAGAATAATCACCCAGGAGGTTTGTAATTTGTGTGCTTTATAAGAGCGGGCAATGTATAAGGTAGAGAAAGAGGAACTTGTGCTGCTTCATTGGATGCCCTTTGAACTAGTAAAGGATGGCTGATGCTACAGGGACCACTGAGGTTTCTGCCTCCATTGAAACCACTGGAATTAGAAACCTGGAGGAAAGCATGCTTTCAACACAGGGAAAACAGTGAAACTTACCTAAACATGTGACAATTACAGAAAGTTACATCAAACCAAACTGGGCTGTTAAGTATGTTCTTGTCCTTAGCAGAATCTCTGAATAACAGAATTATTATTAATTTTCTGGGATGTTCATACAATTCCTGGCTACTATCTGTTGATCACTTCCTCTGTGCCAAGCACTTTACATAAATTATCCCACATTTCCATAAAAATCACTATATGACATAAACAACTTTATCTCCATTTATATAAGAAACTGAGGCTTAGAGGAGCTAAGTGACTTATTCTGGGTCACACAGCTAATAAGTAGCAAAGTCAGTATTCGAATCCAGATCTGACTTGTGAAACTGTTGCTCTCAGCCACTACACCCAACTTATGTTACAATACTAAGTACTCAGCACTTTTCAAGTCAATTAACCTGCTCTTAAAGACCCACCGGTGTTCAAAATTTCAAGGCCATCAGTGTGGAACTACTGTAACAAAAATCTGTCCTTTTTAATGGTGACACAAAGGTTGAACAGGCCTCCTTAGATGGACTCAAGAGGCTTGCTGGGCCAGAGTCCTCTACATTCAGGTCTGCCTGCAGCTGGGGTCCAAAATACCCCAGGCAACAAACTAATCAAAACAAGGCAAAGACACTGTTGTGTTTTTTTTTTTCTCTCTCTCTCTCTTTTTTGCTATTTCACAGATTAGTATAGAAACCAGCACTTCTGCTCTTAAAAGTCATCACCGATGGGCTAAATAAGGCCTGGTGCTGATTGTGGAGAGTACTGTTCATTAGTGCCATTGAAACAATTTGCAGTCTTTAATTAACTATTCATCTGCAATCTAGACACAGGTCTGGAGTCAAGATTTTTAAAGATATGTCTGGCTCTAGGAGCACTTGGGCTAGCTCACTCTTCTAAAAAAGAGAAAGAAGAACAACAGACCTGATTTTCATCATGCAACGACACTTAGAAAGCTTTTTTTGCCTTGATTTCAGCTGCCAATCATGGCAATCCCGTTCAGCCGCTCCAGTCTGAATCATAATTTCATGTTGTGGTTAGACAAAAATATCAGAATTGGACAAAGTTATCTGACTGAAAAATAATATGTTTTCCTGAGATGATGGTGACCTCTATTTTGCTGATTTACATATACTTTCAACTCATTTTCTTTCACAGTGGGAATCTCAGAAGCATTTTCCAATATAGTATATTCAGCAGTTGCTTTGAGAAAATGTTATCAGAGCAAATTAAATTTACCCAGGTGTGTGTATATGGTATTGTCTCCCATGTGTTGACTTCTAGAGCACGACTTCTCTAGGGGGTGAATGAATAAGGGGCTGACTCTAGGTTTAAAAACAAGTTGAAGCAGAAGGAGGCTTAGATATTGGAATGGGACCCGCGCTCATACCATATTAAACACATTCGTGGCCTTCCCTGGTGGTGCAGTGGTTGAGAGTCCGCCTGCCGATGCAGGGGACACGGGTTCGTCCTCTGGTCCGGGAAGACCCCACATGCCGTGGAGCGGCTGGGCCCGTGAGCCATGGCAGCTGAGCCTGCGCGTCCGGAGCCTGTGCTCCGCAACGGGAGAGGCCACAACAGTGAGAGGCCCGCGTACCACAAAAACAAAACAAAACAAAACAAACAAACAAAAAAACGCATTCGTGTAATGTCAGCTTCTGTTTCCCCAACTTCTCTTCCCCATTGCCTAGAAAGTCACAATCCAGCTACATATATAGCCCTAATCTCTACAAAATCTTGATGAACATTGCTATTCACATACTCTAGTTCCATAGCCAGTTCCACAGCCACAGGCAACCTGGAAGACCCTTACTCCCTTTCAGTCAGCTTGAACAAGCCCTGCAGACCCTTTGAAGATGACAACGCAGGGAGGAACATGTAATACACGAGAGCCAAGGACAACCTCCCACCCCAGTCCCTGCCTTTGTAAGTGGACCCAACAGTATGACGGCTTCCTTACAAACCTATTATCTCCCCCGATTTTATTTATCTATTTATTTAGTTATTGGCTGTTCCACATGGCATGTGGGATCTTAGTTCCCCAACTTGGGATTGAACCTGCACCCCCTGCAGTGGAAGCGTGGAGTCCTAACCACTGTACTGCCAGGGAAGTCCCTCTCTCCTGATTTTAAACAAGATTGCTTTGGATCACCTCAAAGGCAAAAAGTTCACGTGCCATTAGTCATGACAATTGTATTTGTTGTATGTTCAGTTCTGCTGTGTATTGAAGAGAAAAAAAAATGCTGTAATAATTTCCCCTAAACAATACAGTAACACGTGCTCAATTCAGAATGTATAATATGAGGGGCTTCCCTGGTGGTGCAGTGGTTGAGAGTCCGCCTGCCGATGCAGGGGACACGGGTTCGTGCCCCGGTCCGGGAATATCCCGCGTGCCGCGGAGCGGCTGGGCCCGTGAGCCATAGCCGCTGAACCTGCGCATCCAGAGCCTGTGTTCTGCAACGGGAGAGGCCACAACAGTGAGATGCCCGCTTACCGGAAAAAAAAAAAAAAAGAAAGAATGTATAATATGAGAAAATGAATAAAGAATAAATATTGATGATTCACATTTATATATTCATTTAATAAAATACTTATTGAGTAACTTCTATATATCCTGATTGTTCTAGGAGTTTGGGGATACTTTGGTGAAAAAAATGAATAGCTATACTCCCCTTGTTGGAGCTTAGCTTCTAGCAGGAAGGGCAGGCAATAAATATTAGGCATAATAATAATAATTAGAGTATACGGTAAGCACTTTGGAAAAATGCAAAAGTTCAAGGAGACTTGGCAGGGTGCAATTTTAAGTAGGTTGGTACTGACAAGATTCAGTGAAAAGGTAAAATACAAGTTTTTGAGAAAATGAGAGAGCCATGTAGATGCATTGGGAGAAGCATTCCATGAGTCCATAAACCAGAGAGAGCCATTACTAACATCTTGGAATACCTTTTTCCAAATTTCATATGCATCCCCACACACATATATATCTATACATGTTACTTATCTTTGGAATTATGCTGCACATAAACTTTTTTAGATTTATAAAGAGATTGTTTAGAAATTTGAGAAATGACCACACTGATAGCCATATTTAAATTTTCCAAAAATTTCCTATGGTTTCTCTTGTATTTATTTGAATCTATCTATCTTTAGATAGATAGATCTATCTATCTTTAGATATAAAGAAAATGATTCTTTAACTCTGGAAGCTAGCAGCCCTTACTTGATTAGCTCAGCTCGAAGAAGTGATTGGCTAGCTCTCATCTCCTTAGGAGAAGATTCTCTGCAATGTGATCTTTCTTCCCTTGCCCAAGCCAGCAAGGGGACAGCTAACATCAGAGGCTAAGAAAACAAGGTTAAATGACTTTATTGCCCCATGTCTCAGTTTCCTCACCTGCAAATAGGGGATTAATAAAGTTTAGTGCTCTCCTGAGGACTCTGGTGGATTAACTAATTAATGATCGTACGGTGCTAAACAAAAGCTGAGCATTGTTATTAGAGAAGAAAGAAAATTTATAGTCAGATAGTACCTTTCTGTCATCTGTTGCCTTGGTAACCAGATTTGCAGGTGCAACTGCCATTTTTGGCACTGCATTCCAGGGTGTTCTCCTCCACACGCTGACATTCTAAAGAGCAGCCAGCTCCATAGGCTCCCCTGGGACAGTCTGCAAGCAGATTGAGGCAACCCGGTCACCTGAAAACCATGCTTTGTTTCTTTCACATTGTTAGTGCACAGGCATGTAGTTCTGTGGGGCCTGATTATGGGTAAAACAAGGGGATCATCCTGACTGCCAAAAAATTAGGAAAACAAATGTCTTTCAAATCAGGCAATTCATTTGCTTTTTGGCAACTGGACGTGAACAGTGAAGCCTGAACTACTTAAAAGGCTTTAGGGCTTCCGGGAGAGAAATTGCTTCTCAATGCGCTCCATTGGTGCCTGTATTTAATATTCTCCAAGGACTGCTAAGGCCTGCCAGGCCCTGTATTCATCCTGCTGCAGCATGGCGATGATGGACAAGCATTGATGGGAAAGCTTGCCATTGTTTTCATTCCCTTTCATTATATGGTAATCCGAAATAATTTTACATCGTGTAGATGACACAAAACTTTCATCCTGACAGCAGCATTATCTTGGCCACATCTTTGGCAAATGGTGCTCGCCTTTCCTTCATTATTTTCCCCATGACTTTGAGTTTTAGGGATGTTAGTCAACACAGGAATTCTAATTTGAGAAACTCCCACCTTTGCATTCAGGAAAACATACTGTATCTTAGTTCTCTCTTTGAGGAGTTAGAGTAATTCAATTCCCTTTCCAAAATATAACTCTGACGATTTTTTCTCCCCCATTACAAGTGTCTACAGGACTCAAATAAAAGATCCTTCAAGTGCCCTCCAGGATCAAAATAATTATATTATATACCTATATAGGCTTTGCTGTGGACAGCTGCTTGGAGAGAACAAAAATAAACCACTTGACTTTCTGATGGACGGAAATTATTAGCATCTGCTAATATTTGCTATTATTAGCAGAGCTAATTTGAAGTGGTGGTTACAATGCCACCATGGAGGGTGGTCTTTGTCTCAGTCGCCAGAGACAAAGTTACCCCTTAAAGCAGAACAGAATTATTAACAGGGCTCCTTTTCACTGTTAATAGTATCCTATTTGGATGATAAATTATATGATACCTCCATCATCCTTCCTGCATCTTCTTAGTGTTGAGTCCTTTCCCAGACCCACCAAGCCCCCAGCGTCTCTCAGAGCTATTGTCTTCCTTGATGTGGCCCTCATGCACATTCTAGAACACTCACCTCCTTAGATCGGCTTCCATGCCCTACTTACTCTTTCTGGCTCAGCTTGTAGAACAGTGGTTCAGGGAACAACTCAGACACCATGGAATACTTAAATGTGACAGTTGGGTACATTAAGAACATAGAACTGGAGAAATATACTTACAAAAAAAGAAAAAGTGGAAGAAGTGACTTTTTTTTAGCAATCTATTGTCTCTCAGGATTTGCTATGCATTGAAATGTATCCTCCAAAATGCATATGTTGAAGTACTTACCTCCAGTACCTCAGAATGTGACCTCATTTGGAAAGCCTGTCTTTGCTGATGTAATTACTTAAGATGTGGTCATACTGAAGTGGGATGGGCTTATAATCGCATATGACTGGTATCCTTATAAATAGGAGAAATTCGGACACAGAGGCACTCACACAGGGAGAATGCCATGAGAATGTTGGAGTTCTGCTGTCACAAGCCAAAGAACTATAGGAAGCTAGGGAAGAGGCCTGGAACCGATCCTTCCCTAGCACCTGCAGAGGGGGCATGATCTGCCAACACCTTGATCCCAGACTACCAGCCTCCAGAACTGTGAGGCAATGCATTTCTGTTGTTTAAGGCACTCAATTTGTGGTACTTTATTGCGACAGCTCTAGAAAACTAATATAGGGTTGCACATTCAAGCTTCTTAGGGCCAGGCAAGTGGCATTAATAAATGAAGCCTCAAGTCTGAGCAATAAGAGTCCTGAAGAACTGGAATGTATATGATTTTCTAAAGAGGGTCACATGCCAAATGCTAACCACTATTGCCACCACCACCATCTGCTTTTTAAATTTTTGAGCAGATAAATTATGACTTAAATGTTTTTGCCAAAACATCTGGTATTAGCTTATAAAATATTCAAAAGTTATTACTAAAAAATGGGGAGTGTCTTGTTATCCTAGAGGAACAATAACAGAAGTGATGCTATCTTTGTTTCTAGGTGAGTTTTCTTCCCTTGGCATGTTCCAGGAAGTATCTGATGCTCTGGAACATACCATTGGCAGCTCCATTTTCTCATTTACCCATGTCTTCTCCCCTTCTCTTCCCTTTTGCTTGTCCAAGCCTTTCCTCATGACTCAGGTTCAGTTTTCTATGATGCCTTCACTGGCTCTGTTATTGGAGAATTCACAATTTACTCTCTGTTTTTAAGGAGCATGCCTTTTCTTAAGTAGATAAGGTCCATGGACATTCAACTAAAAATACAATATAAGACTCTAGAAGGTCTCTGTTATTAAAAAAAAAGGGTCATGGTATTACTGAGGTTCACTCAGGAAGGATTTTCAGAGGCAGGCATATGGAATAGGTGGGGGAGCGAGGTACAGACTGTTTCAGGCTCACAGGTACTTGCACACAGCTTCAGGATGGGATGGTCGGTAGGTGTCCAGAGCTGTCCCATTGGGAGACAACTTAAAAGTTACCGATGAGCTGAAACATTTATTGGTGATTGTGTTTTCTCACATCTTTTGCAGAATGTGATTGCTGGCCAAAATGCAAAATGAATAATACGTTTTAGACATTTTAGGGAATGATATTGTTTTGTACTAGAACCCAGAAATAAAAGACACTTGTACTGGGCCTTCGATATTCAACTTTCACAAAGTGTGGAATATCCAATATTAACAACCTTCTCTCAATAATCAAGGTAAACCTAACTAGGAAAAAAATGGAAAGACTCCAGAAATATTTTTCTTTCATTCATCAAAATATAGATTCTATAATGGAAGGAGGCTAAATAAAGATTAGAGCATAAATCATCATATATATATATATATATATATATATATGACAGGACCATATAAAATATGTTATACTTTTTACTCTCTTCTTTTGTCTAATATGACCAAAGAAGAACAGAGATGTGCTGCTTACCACCCAGTTCTACAAGGGTTAAGTCCTAACCCACTGCACGAATCTTGTACCCTGAGGGGAATCCAGGATGAAAAACAGGATGAGGCACTCTGTGCTTTGGATAAACAGGCCCTTAGATGGTTAGGTGCATATCTCAGGAAAAATTTCAATGAACCCAGATTCTTTTACCAACATGTATATATATATATATATATATATATATATATATATTTAGTAGAAAGAGTGGTTTTTTACAAAAATTACCTTAAAATGTCATTTACAGAGATACAGATTTACATAACTTGGCAATAACATTTTTTAAAATTATGGGCTATTTCATATTACTGCACTTCCTCTTTAATAATATATAAGGCATTTTATTTTACATAAGTAAAGGATAATATATAATATCATACAACAGGTGTGGTGCCAGTTAAGTCAAACCTAAAATTAAATGAGATGTGTATGGGAAGATAGAAATATATATAAATAAACTGGCTTCTCCCCTACCTCTTTGGAGCAGTTTCCTCAGAGCAAACTGAGGCACTGTCTCCTAGGCTCTAGTCTTCAGCAAGACCCTGAATAAAATTTAAGCTCGCAGCTCTTAGTTGGGTGTCTTCCTTTAAGTTGACACTAAAGTATTTTCAGTATTTTTCTGAGCTTCCTTGCTTACACACAGAGAGAAAATTTCGTGCCTGTGACTTACTCAGATGACAAAACGTCCCATAGCGCCCTGGCTCACACATACAGGCACCGTACACCCTGTGGCAATGGCCATTGCTGGCACAATTACATTTCCTTTTGCAACTCTTCCCAAAGAATCCTTTTGGGCATCCCAAAGGGTAGAAAGACAAAGGAAGTGAATATTAACCCACATGCAAACCTCACTAGAGCTGTTGTTACATAAGATAAGGAGCTTGCAAAAGGTAAGACATTTCCAATCTGATTGGACCAAGGTTAGAGAGTTCTTTTAAAAACCAACCCTGTGATTTTATATCCTCTGCCAAAAATTCTGCAATGACTTGCCATTGCTGTCGGGTTAAAAAATCCAAACATAACAAGACTGATGAGCCCCTGCACTGGCTGACCTCATGTTGCACTAATATCTCCCTGACTTTTGCTCCACCAGCTGACCTTCCTTAGGTGCCACTAATGTACCTCACTCTTTCCAACTTCAGAGCTGGGCAACACGTGGCTCACTCTCTCTTCCCCTGTCTCATGTCTCCTCCTTTTGCAGGCTTCTGCTTAAGGGTCACTTCTCTAGAAGTGGCTCACACAGTCTGTATGGTTCTCATGGTCTGACCTCCAAGCACACATTAATATTTAATTTGAAATACCTACCAACATTTGTAACCAATGTCTGCTTTGAACAAAACTGTAAGTTCCACAAAGAAAGACCAGGAGCTTTTTTATTTTTGTTTTGTTACCATATCATAAAACCTGGCACAGTGCCTTGCAAGCACTTAATATATATATTTTGAATAAATGAATGAATATTGTTCGGGGGATAAACAACTAGAGGTGCCTTCCTGCACCTCTCTGAGAGCAAATTAAACTTGGTTTCCATCTCCCCAGTTTCATGACATGTGAGAACCTAATAAACTCCGCATGATTTCTGGCAATCCCTGAAGATTTATATCTTCATTGACTCTCTGCCTTCAACTCCTGGGACTTTACAATCAGTTTCATTTTTGTGTTTTATCAACCCATGTAGAAAATGTGGTTTCTTGACTGGTTTCCATGAAAAATCCACATGCAGCACTCATTGGATTGGTATTTTGTGAAGTTTTTCAACCATCATTTCTCCTCTCTTTTCCTCTTTCTCTCTTCTCCTTTTCTTCCCTGATTTTTATCTCACTTCCTCCCTGATTTGCCCAAAGAGCTTCATTTTCTTCATTCTTTTAATATGCAGAGCAAATCAATTCAGTCAGGCCCTATGTGTAAATCTCTGCACACAAACTCAACATTTTGCTCAGCAAATAAGAAAGGCTTTCTGTATCCAGATTCATCCTGCTTAGATCACAGTTGGTGATTTAAGTATCAGTTATTTTTTTCTGTTACACATTCATCAGTCAAAGCAATTGTGCTCTTGCATATACAGACACAGTCCTTTACTTATTTAGAAAAACCACCTTGAAGAAGAACTACAATCCTGCAGCCTGTGAAACAAAAACTACATTCACAGAAAGATAAGATGAAAAGGCAGAGGGCTATGTACCAGATGAAGGAACAAGATAAACCCAAGAAAAACAACTAAATGAAGTGGAGATAGGCAACCTTCCAGAAAAAGAATTCAGAATAATGATAGTGAAGCTAATCCAGGACCTCGGAAAAAGAATGGAGGCAAAGATCAAGAAAATGCAAGAAATGTTTAACAAAGACCTAGAAGAATTAAAGAACAAACACCTAGAAGAATTAAAGAACAAATAAACAGAGATGAACAATACAATAACTGAAATAAAAAATACACTAGAAGGAATCAATAGCAGAATAACTGAGGCAGAAGAATGGATAAGTGACCTGGAAGACAGAATGGTGGAATTCACTGCTGAAGAACAGAATAGAGAGAAAAGAATGAAAAGAAATGAAGACAGCCTAAGAGACCTCTGGGACAACATTAAACACAAAAATATTCGCATTATAGGGGTCCCAGAAGGAGAAGAGAGAGAGAAAGGACCCGAGAAAATATTTGAAGAATTTATAGTCAAAAACTTCCTTAACATGGGAAAGGAAATAGCCACGCAAGTCTAGGAAGCGCAGCGAGTCTTATACAGGATAAACCCAAGGAGAAACATGCCGAGACACACAGTAATCAAATTGGCAAAAATTAAAGACAAAGAAAAATTATTGAAAGCAGCAAGGGAAAAATGACAAATAACATTCAAGGGAACTCCCATAAGGTTAACAGCTGATTTCTCAGCAGAAACGCTACAAGCCAGAAGGGAGTGGCATGATATGCTTAAAGTGATGAAAGGGAAGAACCTACAACCAAGATTACTCTATCCAGCAAGCATCTCATTCAGATTCCATGGAGAAATCAAAAGCTTTACAGACAAGCAAAAGCTAAGAGGATTCAGCAGCACCAAACCAACTCTACAACAAATGCTAAAGGAATTTCTCTAAGTGGGAAACACAACAGAAGAAAAGGACCTACAAAAACAAACCCCCGAAAATTAAGAAAATAGTCATAGGAACATACATATCAATAATTACCTTAAACGTGAATGGATTAAATGCTCCAACCAAAAGACACAGGCTTGCTGAATGGATACAAAAACAAGACCCATATATATGCTGTCTACAGGAGACCCACTTCAGACCTAGGGACACATACAGACTGAAAGTGAGGGGATGGAAAAAGATATTCCATGCAAATGGAAATCAAAAGAAAGCTGGAGTAGCTATACTCATATCAGATAAAATAGACTTTAAAATAAAGAATGTTACAAGAGACAAGGAAGGACACTACATAATGATCAGGGGATCAATCTAAGAAGATATAACAAGTATAAATATATATGCACCCAACATAGGAGCACCTCAATATATAAGGCAACTGCTAACAGCTATAAAAGAGGAAATCAACAGTAACACAATAATAGTGGGGGACTTTAACACCTCACTTACACCAGTGGACAGATCATCCAAACAGAAAATTTATAAGGAAACACAAGCTTTAAATGACACAATAGACCAGGTAGATTTAATTGATATTTATAGGACATTCCATCCAAAAACAGCAGATTACACTTTCTTCTCAAGCGCACACAGAACATTCTCCAGGATAGATCACATCTTGGGTCACAAATCAAGCCTCAGTAAATTTAAGAAAATTGAAATCATATCAAGTATCTTTTCCAACCACAACACTATGAGATTAAAAATCAATTACAGGGAAAAAAACATAAAAAACACAAACACATGGAGGCTAAACAATACATTACTAAATAACCAAGAGATCACTGAAGAAATCAAAGAGGAAATCAAAAAATACCTAGAGACAAATGACAATGAAAACACAACGATTTTTTTTGGGGGATGCAGCAAAAGCACTTCTAAGAGGGAAGTTTATAACAATACAAGCCTACCTCAAGAAACAAGAAAAATCTCAAATAAACAATCTAACCTTACACGTAAAGGAACTAGAGAAAGAAGAACAAACAAAACCCAAAGTTAGCAGAAGGAAAGAAATAATAAAGATCAGAACAGAAATAAATGAAATAGAAACAAAGAAAACAATAGCAAAGATCAATAAAACTAAAAGCTGGTTCTTTGAGAAGATAAACAAAACTGATAACCCATTAGCCAGACTTATCAAGAAAAAGAGGGAGAGGACTCAAATCAATAAAATTAGAGATGAAAAAGGAGAAGTTACAACAGACACCACAGAAATACAAAGCATCCTAAGAGACTGCTACAAGCAACTCTATCCAATAAAATGGACAACCTGGAAGAAATGGACAAATTTTTAGAAAGGTATAACCTTCCAAGACTGAACCAGGAATAAATAGAAAATATGAAAAGACCAATCACAAGTAATGAAATTGAAACTGTGATTAAAAATCTCCCAACAAACAAAAGTCCAGGACCAGATGGCTTCACAGCTGAATTCAATCAAACATTTAGAGAAAAGCTAACACGCATCCTTCTCAAACTCTTCCAAAATATTGCAGAGGAAGGAACACTCCCGGACTCATTCTACGAGGCCACCATCACCCTGATACCAAAATCAGACAAAGATACTACAAAAAAAAAAAAGAAAATTACTGACATATCACTGATGAATATAGATGCAAAAATCCTCAACAAAATACTAGCAAACAGAATCCAACAACACATTAAAAGGATCATACACCATGATCAAGTGGGATTTATCCCAGGGATGCAAGGATTCTTCAATATACGCAAATCAATCAATGTGATACACCATATTAACTAATTGAACAATAAAAACCATATAAAAAAAACAAGAAAAGACCACCTTGAAAAGTAGAGATGCAGCTTTCATTTTGTTTATTTCCTATTAGAAACATCAAGAACTTAAAGAGCTGTCTCATATGACCATTCCTAATGTCTTCACAGGTTTTCCCATGAACCCCTGAGGGGCACTCGCACTGCCAGCTCAGAGGATCACAAATGCCTCCGTTCTGACAATCACAGATGCCGTCATACTCTTTCCCACTGGTCTCTGGGGAACGAGCTATGAAGAAGATGGAGAAGGTGGATACACAGTGTAATATACTCATTGTGACACAAATGGTTAGAGAATAAAAGCTTGTCTTTCTATTAGAATGTATTCTCAGTAATTAAAATCTCTGTAACTTGCAGACTCAGGAAGAGTCTCTGGCCTGTTCCTAGTTTGAATGGCATCATCATTGCTGGGGGAATTACTGATACAGCTAGTTAAAATGATGCTGACTGAAGAACTGCTAACAAATTTTACATGCAAAATTTACCTTGTTCCTTAAACCCTAACCTTCACATTTTCAGAACTACTTAAACATTTTTGTTCTATATATGTTACTAACCTTAGTGAGAAACAAACTGCATCTTCTATTTTGAAAAATGGGAAGAAAATGTAGAAAAAAAAAGCCATGGATTTTTAACTGGAAATGAAGGCAATTAAGACTGTCTTGAGGGTTCCAAGGTATTCTGCACAAAGATTGACAAAGTCAAGCAAAGAACTGTTTTCTTTGGTTTGTTGTTTGGGGGGGACGTGCTTAGTATTCCATTAAAAATAAATAAAGTGGGGGAAATGTCTATGACTTTAAGCTTAACTTGAGTAAATAGAGCTGTTGAGATAAGTTCAGTAACCATTTAAATTGACATTTTATCATACTTGGCTAAATATTGTAAAACTACATTTATATCACCTCTGCCATCTACCCACCCACACCTTTCCAGATGCTGCTAATATGGAAACTTGGCTTCTTATTCGCTTTTTTCTTTGCTTTCAAGCTCGAGGTTACTATGAAAAGGAAAGGGGAAAACAAAAGGAGTAAGAGAGAAAGAAACTGGCAACAAATACTGGTTGAGACATGCATTGTTAATTTACATGTAGTAAGTCTTTGAATTCTTACAGCAACTATAGAGGGCACATTTAAATATATATATATACCTGGAAAATGAAGCTAGGCAAGTTCAAATAGCTTGCACAGTATCTGGGTTATAGCAAGGCATCAATATTGGCATACCAGCACTATCATCTGGTAGTCCCCCACTAAAATAATATGATATCATGGCGCACAGGGATTTACTAAATACTTCATTAACATCAAACAGAGCAATTATCCTGGAGAAGAAAATTTTAAAACAAACATGTGCTAAACCATAGCTGGATGATTTGGAAGAAGTCATGAATATTCCCTTCCATATAATATATAGTCCATTCATTTGTCATGTGAAAATACTCCTATCTCCTCTTTCCACTGGATAGAGTCTCACAATAACATGAGACAGTCAATATGAAATCTCTTCAAAAGAAATTGAGCTCTAAAATGTGCTGTTAAAATTAATATGTGGTAATTTTTTAATTGTTTCATTGTAACTACTTGGAGAAATTCCTAAAACATCCAAGTAGATGTTTTCATTATAGACCAGTAAGGATATTGGGCTAGAAGATCTACTCCATGGGAAAACCAACTTTCCAGATCCCTGCAGAATTTTTGTTTTTTTTTAATGTCTCTTGCTGCATTTGAAGAGCTGGTACTCTTAGAAATACTAGTGATGAATGATTGTCACTTCCATTTATTACAGTTTATAGGGATTTTTAAGAAAGTGTTCTTGCTTTCCCTTTTCGTTAAAGAATTACTGAGCACTTTTTTTTTTTTTCCAATTTGGATTGTTCTGTTTTAATTTTTGTAGAAGAAAAATGAAAGAAAGATAGGAAATGCAAAGAAGACATAAGTCTCTGCTTTCAGGGACAGACTGCCCGTTTCTGGACCATGTGAACACGTAGAGAATCTCAAGGTTTTCCAAAGCCAAAGAAGGGGTCATATTATCTTCATTTTATCAGGAAGTTCATTTTCAACATTTCTTTTTTTTTTTTTTTTTTTTGCGGTATGCGGGCCTCTCACTGTTGTGGCCTCTCCCATCGCGGAGCACAGGCTCCGGACGCGCAGGCTCAGCGGCCATGGCTCACGGGCCCAGCCGCTCCGCGGCACGTGGGATCTTCCCGGACCAGGGCACGAACCCGTGTCCCCTGCATCGGCAGGCGGACTCTCAACCACTGCGCCACCAGGGAAGCCCTCAACATTTCTATATTAATTTTGTGTCAGATGTTTTATTCTGATGCATTTGCAATAGATTTTTAGTTTCATCTCTCATGCTGACATTTTAGGGATCAAAGGTTTGGAAGATGCATATTTACCAAAAAAAAATTTACAATATAGGGAAAACATTTACTTCCTAATAGTCATGCAATAAGATTTATTTGATCCCGGTTTTATACAGTTGACTATGTCAAGCAGCAGGTTCATATAGCTGGGAGTCTCAATACAAAGTTTTATCCATTCATGCACAGGTGCCTCCAATTTGGAGAAATGTGAATAGGACCTGGTCAATAAGCTTCCAGGCTTGTAAGGAAATGGAACAGCAGCATAGCTAATTCTAATTCAATGGAGAGAGGGAGAGAGAGAGAGTAGAGAGAGAGGCTTTAAATCCACTGAAAATATAAATAGCTGTGATTAGACTGGGACCATCAAATAAAGCTTCAGGCAATAAATGGCAATAGACAAAGATGGCAGTTTAGCAAAAGGCACAAAGCTGAAAAGTGCAAAGCATTAAGTAGTGAGTAGTTTAGCTTACTGGAAATGATAAGCTGGTCAAAGAGTTGTGGATAAAAAGAGAAAAGGATTTATGAGGGCCTGATATTAGATGGTTGCCAGTAACTAGATTAGAAGCATAAAGCTTTATATATCAGGAAATGGGACACTCCTGAAGCTTTCTAAGCAGCAGGGAGACATGATCAGAGTGATGCTTCAGGAAGAGCCTCCACACTCTAACTAGTAATTCTGGGGGAACCACTTCACTATGTTATAATTCAAGTTTTGCATCCATCTCATAATAGAAACAATATGTGTGCTCTTTCTTCCCACACGCAGGGGCTTCAAAAGAAAATTTGCTCATATCATCTTCCAAGCCATTCACAAAGACCAAGAAAACTCTTTTATTAAAAAATTTATAAGGGAAATTTAAAAAGAGAAAAAGGAAATAAAAATAGTCATTATATTCTGTTTTTATTACTTGGCAGTTTTAGTATCTGCAAATATACCTCCATTTAAAATATAAAGGAAAAAATTTATTAGAGGTATTATTTTTCAAATCATTGACATTTTCTCATGAGAGACTTATATAAAAAACTTACAAGTGTCATTGGCTGTACTTACATATTGTTTAAAAGAAAAAGAAGAGAAAACACAAACAAAAAAGAGGCAGCAAACAGTCAAGCAGTTCCATTAACTGCACTTCGTAATGCAAATCCTTTCATTTTTTTTCTTCATTGGGAGTAGCTTGCCAGGGCCTAATGATTTATTTAAATGGAGGGATTTTTATAGTCCTAGAATATTAGGATCCTTTATAAACGTTTATGTTCCACGGATAAACAAGAGACAGCACATCAAGTTTCCCAGGGAACACAAAATCTCCCATTTTAATAACATGTTCAGTCTGCAACCTCAGTGCTTCACAGACATTCTTTGTGCACAACAAATAAATTGGTTTCTCACCCATATCAATTGTTAACCTTGTTAAAACATTTTGGGGAGAACATATGTAAAGAGCTCATGACCAACAGTTTACCAGCAGTAAAGGAAAATTCATCACTCTCTTACCAATGCTCCAAGGAGTCACTTACTGTCACTACAAAGAATGTCTCCCCAGCCACCTGGGAAGGAGCAGCCACTCTTTCCTTCCTGGCACCAGCCTCCATTCATGCAGCCCTCACAGCTCAACGTGCAGTCTTGTCCAAAGGCATGATCTAAACAGACTGGAATGCAATACCATCTTAGTGGACCCATACTGTCTATGTCACTGAAAATAAAGATGAAACCCTTCATGTCCCAAAAAACAAATAAACATGATCCTTGAGCACATTTCCTAAAGAGTCCCAGTAAAAGACAATAGCAAAGAGATACCTTTTAAAATACAGCTTGGAAGTAGTCCCTAAAGAATATTTAGGATATTTAAGAAAGTAAAAAATGAAAAGAAATTACCATTAATTTCTGAACACAAAAATAATCAATGGTCCTGACACTTTAGTGTTTTTCCTTCCAGGCTGTTTAATGCAAATTTGTTGTTTTTTTTTCCCCAAGTAAGCCTTTTTACTGAGATTTAATATACATGCAGAGAAGTGCACAGAACTCAAGTGTACACGTCATACATTTTTCTCCCACAGTGTAAACAACCCCGTGTAAATGCCTCCCAGATGATGATATGGATTATTACCAGCACCCCAAAAACTGAAAGGTGACTTGATGATTCCTAATCATTAGCCTTACAAATTAAGCTCTATTCTGATTTATATCACCATGGATTATTTTCCCTTATTTTTGAACTTTATATAAATGGAATTGTAAAGTATGTACTCTTCGGTATCAAGCTTCTTTCATTCTATATAATGTTTATGAGACTCACCCATATTGTGTGTTCACTAGTTTATTTTTTATGGCTATATAGTATTCTATTGTATAAATGTACCATAATGTGTTTATCCATTCTATTCTTGAGGGAAATTACCTTAATCTGAATAAGGATGGAGAGACTTTATCTCAGCTGTTTTTTTAAGGCTCATTCCATTTGCCCCTGTTTCTAGATGGGGTCTTTCAGATGTCCCACTTGAAAGCCTGTCACGTTTAGCAAGGCTTCTCCACCTTGGCAGATTCTCAACTCCAACTTCTACCTCTCTAGCACCATGCATGATATTGCTGATAACGGTGCTTAGCTCCTTACTCCCTCTGCAGCTGTCGATAGACTTCCTGGCTTCTCTGTCTGCATAGCCCATACATTAGCAAATGGCTCAAGGAGAAACATAGCACAGATTGTCCATCTCACTTGTCTGAGCTTCTCTTCTCTCTAGATCTTGGCCATCCAAGTTCTGACTGTCTTGGTGGTCCTGAACTATCTCTATTCTGCCTTTGAGTAGCCCAAGTATCAGGAGTCTAATTCAGTAACAGTAAAGCATTTCTGTCATTATGCAGATGCATTTATTGATATTATTATCATTGACCATAGCGTATAAACAAATCTGCTATCTTACTGAATGTCTTCTAAAGAAATCATTAAGCTTTGATGCTCTTAAAATACAAGGAATAGAGGGAGAACAAAAAGAGCAGCTCTGTCTTACAAAGAAAAGAAAAAGAAGCAGCAGACTGGCTGCAAACTGTTACTTTTGAAAGAGGTTATGCTAATTTATTCTGATCAGAAGTGATTTGATGCTTGAGTTCCGTTGCATGGATATATAAGAGAAACTGCTCACATTTGTAAAGATATTTTTTCTTGGTCCACTTGAGCATATTGAACCATTGGTTCTCTGCATTTTAAAATTTAGAAGGGTCTAGATTTTAAGGCTATTTAAGGTAAATTTTAACTATACCAGAATGACTTCTAGTAGAGTTTAAACTGTTAGAACTAAAAGGTCCCAATCCTTCTCTCCATTATGCTAATTCAAAGCTATTTTTCAGCTCCATTTCACTGTATCACATTTTCAATAGCGCTCACCCCCCTGCACCCCCTCGTCCACACGTACCTACATAGCAACCTTTTTTTGTGCTAAAGGAAGAAAGACAAAAGATGATGAATTTCACAGGGAGCTTTGAGGAAGTAATTTTGGGCCCATTTTTCTGGCTAATATCATGTTAAAACACTTGATGGCATTAAATATTGATAATGAAATTGTCTATGAAAGATTTATGTGAATTATCTAAAAATAGAGAAAAGAGGTGACTTTAATGAGATACATGCTTTTACCCAACAACTCTGTGCAAAGCAGTCAGTTCTCCTCGAATATCTTTCCCCCCCTTCCCCCTCATCTTCTTCATCTTCATGGGTGAGAGGCAGAGAGGTGGCCACATAATGAAGCAGTTGAGGTGGGCTCTTGAATAGAAGACCTGGAAACTTCACAATGTCTAATTCCTCTTCTTCTTCCTTTAGCTCATCATCATCTAAAACTCAGACCGCACAGGGAAAGACCTGGATTCCACATGCTGGTTAAAAGAAGGAAAAACTGAGCAAGGGTTGATGGGAAAAATGAGAGAGTCTGAACTAGACAGTCAAGGCAGGGGGCAGATGAAAGGTAAAACTCTTTGAGAAAGCCATTTCAAACCACCTATTGTAAATGAAGGTGAAAAGCAGCAAGCACAGAGTTGAAACTGCCACAGAGAGAACAAAGGGAAAAGAAAGATCTCAGTCTGTGAAGAGAGAAAGGGGAGGACAGGTTGAGTTAAAGAATATATGGTCTCCGTGCTCCCAAAGAACAAGACAAGGGTTGAAGTCGGTTAGAAGAGATTTGATAAAACTCTCCACAGCAACTTACAGATGCCAGTTTTTCCATCACTTACAATTCTGCAGCCTTCCTCACAAGTATACTCATAGGTTCCCACAGAGTTGATACATAGTTGGTCACAGACGATACTGACATCCAGACACTCATCCACATCTGGGAAAATTTAAACAGTGTCTGCTCTTAGGTGTTGAGAGATAAAATAGACATTATGAACTCATGGGCATATCTGTCACCTTTATTAACCAATAACAATGTATTGCTATATAGAAAGCATAGCCCCAATTCTTCCTCAAATATATCCTGCCAATGATTTTTCCTTCACTCATTTCCAAGTTTACCATAGTTTACCTACATAGACAAGGTCTCTCTGAGAGCTTGTTCATGAGATTTGAGGAAGAATTTAAAACTTACATGGTCTTAGGCTGTGCACCATTTTGCAGAATGTTCATTCACTCTTGAATTATTCAATATCTATGGTGAAGCCTTTATTCCATGCATAATTCTGTGCACAGTTTTTGGAGAATTTTAGAGATGGAAGAATCCTAGGCCTTAATCTCATATGACTTACTGGTGTTATGTCCACGTCTGAGCCCAGACTTTGATCAACGTGTTCAGTATACTAAAAGTTCATTTATGAAGCTGAGTTTCTAGGCCTGGCCTCAGGTTGTGGATACCTCTTCCATTTGGATGTGTGTACCCAAGTATGTATATTCACGCCACACAATCATCTCTTGGCTCACTCTGCTTAAGAACAGATGGTACATGAAATTCAATTTTTTTGGCCCTGTTAATTGGATGGGAGGTGTAAGTGGTAATATGCTCTACTGTGTTTAGGATATATAGATATCATAGTTGTATATTCTTTGCTGTTATCTATACTGCAAGGCTGGGGAGCTTGGCATCTATATGAAGAAACACAAATATCATCCTCAACAGAATACAAGAATTTATTTCTTTAATCTAAGAAACACTATTTTCTCTGAGGCTCTAAAGTCTTCTCATATAATTTGACTATTACTGAAATCTTCTAATCTTTGATTTCAAGAAAAGTAAGATTCAAAATAATGGTAATAATAATCACAAATGAAAATTTAAAGATTATATATTTAAGGTAAACTCGTTAAAGTAATTTACAGCAATGACTTACATGAGCCCTTCTTAATGGTATAAAAAAGTGAATTAACTCTACTCACTGAATTCAAACTCTCCTATCATATAAAAATATACCTATCAGCTAGAAGTCATCTAAAAGGTAAGTGAATCAATTTCAACAAATAAGTTAGAAAATTATAAAATGACTCATCTTAAAACTTGCATTATCTAGATTAATATCAGATATATAAAGGATTCTGATACAGATTTGGACTGTGGCTCACGAACCGGCAATCCTTTCGCTATTGCCCTTAAATTAGAAGGACACTCAGTAATCACCTCTGATTCCAGTCAAGCTTGCCACGAGCAATTCCTGTGGCAGTGTGCTGTGGCTTGCTGGAATCTCTCACTTGCCTATATATATTAAATTAGGTAAAAGGGATTATGGGCCGATGACTATTATAATAATAATAATAGCTACTTTTAGTTGAGTGATTTCTCCATGTCAATCACAGTAGCAGGTACTTTACATTTATTACTTTTCTTAATTTCCCCAGTAATCCCATTATTGTCTTCACTTTACTGATGAGGATTTGAGGCTCAGAGCACTGAGTGTCACCCAAGTTCATATAATAGAACATGGTTGAGCCACAGAGAGATCCAAGTCTCTTTAGTGTCAAAGCCTTCCCTTTCCCACCCTAACCCTCTGCCTCAGATATTCCCCCTCCATCGATTGCCCCATCACATCAGGGATTTCACGTTAGAGCTCAGGAATTCACCATCACATCCACAAACAACAGAACTGAATCCGAAAGCCTTCCTGACAACTGCATCCATAAACTCCTAAATAGTTGATGCAGAGCTGGGCCCGGCAGGCTTCTCCACTCTCACATTCATCAAGGTCTAAAGGGGGAAAGGACATTTCTGTTACTTAAGGGCAGGAATTTAACTGACCTGTGAAGGTGCTGATAAGCCTCACTTCGAAATTAAAACTGATTTACTAATCATTTTCTATTTCTCAGGTTATAGAATACAGACATTGAAGAGACTATAACACAAAATAAATGAGGCCGCATTTGGGTTTACGTTTCTGACATGCTTCTATGCCTGGTATTTATTTGAAAAGGATGTAAGTAATCTCCAAATGCATTTATAAGCACAGGGTAAGAGATCTCTGCTATTTTTCCAGTTTAAACAGCAATCTAACTGAACAAACAGAGAACTTGAAGAACGACAACAAAAACACAGCTTGAGAAGAAGAGCCCCAAAATTCCATTTAGTAGACATTTAATAGCTGCAAAGAGGAGGCAGTCTTAGGCCCCTATGTGTCTGTTCTTCTGGAACTTCAGATGAAAGAACATTCCCAAGCAAAAAGAAGTCACGTGACTGGGAAGAGAAGTGGATAAAGGCAATTTAGAGAGAGGGTAGACAATCATTTTAAATATTAAGTGTTAAATTACAGAATATTTCAGGGCATTTGCTTGAACTTTTCGATTATGCTTTGACTGAGATGAGTTTTTATTATAATTGGTGACAATTACGCTGGAATATCCTATCAGATAAACAGCTTTCTAAATGCTGATCTTTAAGTCTACTTCAGCACTGTTATTCTAGAATTCTACAATCTGGCATGTGTCTTCCTTTATTTGCCCTGCGGAAAATAAAAATGCACCAGAAGATGTCAAACTGAAACCTTTCAGCCAAAGGCTAATCGATTTATCCTGAGTTTTGAGGAGATCATTTATAATATAATTGGCTAAAGGGTAGCAACAGACTCTTTATCCACTGCTTTCACCAGGCTAGACACCTGGGAATTGCGTGGTCAGGGTTTTTGACTATAGGTCCTTGGTTCAATTCTACCCCCTTTGTTGAACTGTTAAGTTGGGTGGCCTGTCAGTGCTGAGTTTACAAAATCCCATTGCTCTATAACTACATGAGCGGCCCCAGATATAAAAGGTCAGTGTCTCAATTAACCTTGGAAAGGGTACCAATGTAAGAAAATGCAGACAAGAGAAAGGAAGGAAAGAAAATGCAATCAATCAGCTAAGGTTAGGGGTCACCATAAAATATCCAAATGAAGGTCATTTGGACATAAAACATTCTTTCTCCTACAAAATGTCACAAGCAGTGCTACTCACAAAACTCTCGATGATATTTTTTCCTTTCTTATATTAAAACTTCATTTATCCTTTGTATTACATAGCATGGATATAGAGGACAAAAAAAAACTTTAAAAAATTCAGTTTCATTTTATCTAAAACATTATCTCTTATGTTTTTTGGATTTTCTTATTTCAAGATTTTTTTAAAAGTCTTCTCAGATATCACCAGAGCCTCTAAACATATACATCTCATGATTCCCTGTTCTCAACCAGTAAGGAGCACAATTGCATCACATAACTGGAAAAATGAATTCCTCGATCTATCATTTTATGATCCATTTTGGATTCTTCTTCTATTATCATTCCTCTGGGGTTATTTTCTGTCTCATGTACAGAACTCATCTGAAACCCCATTCTTCCTTTCTTAAAATGCCCTGTCCCTTCAACCCTTATATCAACTGTTTTCCTAAATTTCTTGATTCCTTTTCAGATCTTATTTGGTAATATCGTTGCTTGCTTATTTTTTATTTTTCTTCCTCTCTGATGATCATATTTTTCCTATTTACATTGGCCAATACCCCCAATATTGCAGTATTGCAGAGAAATTCACCTGTACTTAAAAATGTAGCCCTAATCAAAACTACAGCATTAATTGCAGTCAGGTGAAACAATTAAACATTTCAATTATGACTTCAGAAAAGCATCAAACTTAAACCTTGAAAAAACTTGACCTTCTGTATCTGCCCCCCACACATAGTCACTGAATAAAGCTCCAAAGATTAGAATAAAATTTTTTTTCTTATAACTACCAATTGTTAAATTTAGTGAACTTACTGCTGGTCAGACACTTGTATTTTGTATAGTTGTCTTTCAAATTGTGTTAGCACATCTCTAGGTTTTAGCCCTAATAAATTTTTGCATTTGGGCAAGACTGACCATTTGCAGACTAGAACATACTTATTTGTAAAAGGAAAGTTGTGTAAAAGGAAAGTTATGTAAAAGGAGAGTTGATCCTAAAATACACTAAAAAGAAAATTGTTTAATTTCCCTCATGCATGAATGTTTTACAAAGCATCCATGGCCTTAATCGGTTCTCAGGCAAATAAGCAGAGTATGTATATGCACACTCCAAACAAATCATTGGCTTTACTCTAGTGAATATTTGGTCTTTAGGAATGAGTGTTATTTATTGTTGGAAAATGAAATAAACTTGAGCCGTAAACAAAACAATGTTGTCATGTTGACTGCTGAAATGTCATAAATATGCAATTTTCTACATTTTGACCCTGGCAGATGCTATTTTTTTCTGGCTGTAAATAAGAACTTTAATGAATTGTACTTTTCAAAGAATAAGGAAAGATACCAAATTATAAGTTGCAAACAAAAGGTTTAGCAAAATTCCAGTTTCCCTTACCCTACGGTCAAAAAAAAGAAGGTAGGAAGGAAAGAAGGAAGGGAGGGAGGGAGCAAGGGAGCAAAGAAGAAAGGAAGCCCTTTATTTTTTCCAGAGATACAAATGTTAGCAAGGTAGAAAATTATAAGCATAATTTTCATTACAAAAAAGAAGCAAGGCAAGCAGCTGGTTTCATTAAGTTAATCACCATAGACACTGAGAAAAATGCAGAAGGTGATGTTCAATCAAGAAATAACAAGTAATGACATTGTTTTGGTTAAATAATTTATGAAACCAGAATACTTCAAAAGCCCTTGAAGTTCACTCTGTCACATTATTGCCAAACTAAAAAATCCCAATGACTTAGGCTTTTGAAATTCACCTCTTCTCTTTTGGTACTTCTGTTTGCCTCAAATCAGACTGTAGCATGAAATGGCCAAAGATTTTTTTAGTACTCACATCATAATTTTTAAGAAAGGTGATATAAAATATCACAAAAGAAAACAAGCAAATATGGTGTCATAATTCTCGAATGATGGCAAATTGTTTTAGGGGCTTGTAGGTGCGCTCAGACCCAGAGCACATAGTAATTTAGTTTGATGCTCACTCTGCCTATTTTTAGTAGATATTCCTTTTTCTCAGAAGTTCTAGATTAAACATTTCATTATGAAGCAAAGCTGGGGTAGAATTTATTCTTCTCATTGTCTCAAATGATATAAGTTCTAATAATATGTTGAAAAAGTTATCCATTAAAAATAGTTTTGAGCTAGGATTTCCAAAGAAAAACATCTTTTAAAGTTTTCTTTTGGAACATAGCTGCCTGCCATGTCAAAGGTGAACCTGCATCCAAATTATCACCAAGTTGAAAACCAATGAACATGATTGTTTCTGCTTGTGGTGGAGAGAATTAGCGTGCATGGTGGCATTTTTGTTTCAATTACAAATTACATTAAATGGTTAGATAGGCCTTAGAATATTTTCCAGAAATATTAAGTTAAGTCCATATATATTGCTAATAAGTTTTAAATCTCCTTTAACTTCAAAGTAAATATCTAAACACAATGATGTCTTCTGTCAGTTAGTTTTTCTTTTACATTTATCCAGTAGCCAAAGACACTGTTCATTTTACTTCTTGCAGTTTGAGAGACATGGCTACATTAGAGCACTAAGTTTTAGAGAAGAAAGGGCTATATGAATCCAGGGCAACCTCTGAAGGAAGATGGCATTTACCATACATTACCTATGCATGTTTTCTCATCTGAATCAAGCCGGTGTCCATGGTTACAGGAGCAACAGGGCCCACCAACTGCATGTTCACAGTGACAGGAACAACCACCATTATTCTTTTCACAGCTATTGACAATTTTCAATTCAATCCCTTTCCAAAACAAGCAAAAGAGAATTATTAGCATAATAACAGAGAAATCTGAATACATGGCAACAATGAGTACACTCTGTCTGTTGGAAGATGACAAACTTTATTGGAATGTCAACACTCTAAGCATATAAAAGTAAAAGTCTCATTAGCCAGACTCATCAAGAAAAAAAGGGAGAAGGCTCAAATCAATAGAATTAGAAATGAAAAAAGAGACATAACAACGGACACTGCAGAAATACAAAAGATTATTAGAGATTACTACAAGCAACTCTATGCCAATAAAATGGACAACCTGGAAGAAATGCACAAATTCTTAGAAATGCACAACCTGCCGAGACTGAATCAGGAATAAATAGAAAATATGAACAGACCAATCACAAGCACTGAAATTGAAACTGTGATTAAAAATCTTCCAACAAACAAAAGCCCAGGACCAGATGGCTTCACTGGCAAATTCTATCAAACATTTAGAGAAGAGCTAACACCTATCCTTCTCAAACTCTTCCAAAACATAGCAGAGGGAGGAACACTCCCAAACTCATTCTATGAGGCCACCATCACCCTGATACCAAAACCAGACAAAGACGTCACAAAGAAAGAAAACTACAGGCCGATATCACTGATGAACATAGATGCAAAAATCCTCAACAAAATATTAGCAAACAGAATCCAACGGCACATTAAAAGGATCATACACCATGATCAAGTGGGCTTTGACCCAGGAATGCAAGGATTCTTCAATATACGCAAATCAATCAACATGATACACCATATCAACAAACTGAAGGAGAAAACCATATGATCATCTCAATAGATGCAGAGAAAGCTTTTGACAAAATTCAACACCCATTTATGATAAAAACCCTGCAGAAAGTAGGCATAGAGGGAAATTTCCTCAACATAATAAAGGCCATATATGACAAACCCACAGCCAGCATCGTTCTCAATGGTGAAAAAGAGAAACCATTTCCACGAAGATCAGGAACAAGACAAGGTTGCGACTCTCACCACTCTTATTCAACATAGTTTTGGAAGTTCTAGCCACAGCAATCAGAGAAGAAAAAAAAAATAAAAGGAATCCAAATTGGAAAAGAAGAAGTAAAGCTGTCATTGTTTGCAGATGACACGATACTATACATAGAAAATCCTAAGGATGCTACCAGAAAATTACTAGAACTAATCAATGAATTTGGTAAACTAGCATGATACAAAATTAATACACAGAAATAGCTGGCATTCTTATACACTAATGATGAAAAATATGAGAGTGAAATTAAGAAAACACTCCCATTTACCATTGAAACAAAAAGAATAAAATATCAAGGAATAAACCTACGTAAGGAGACAAAAGACCTGTATGCAGAAAATTATAAGACACTGATGAAAGAAATCAAAGATGATATAAACAGATGGATAAATATACCATGCTCTTGGATTGGAAGAATCAACATTGTGAAAATGACTCTACTACCCAAGGCAATCTACAGATTCAGTGGAATCCCTATCAAACTACCACTGGCATTTTTCACAGAACTAGAACAAAAAATTTCACAATTTGTATGGAAACACAAAAGACCCCGAATAGCCAAAGAAATCTTGAGAACGAAAAATGGAGCTGGAGGAATCAGGCTCCCTGACTTCGGACTATACTACAAAGCTACAGTAATCAAGACAGTATGGTACTGGCACAAAAACAGAAATATAGATCAATGGAACAGGATAGAAAGCCCAGAGATAAACCCATGCACATATGGTCACCTTATCTTTGATAAAGGAGGGAAGAACATACAGTGGAGAAAAGACAGCCTTTTCAATAAGTGGTGCTGGGAAAACTGGACAGGTACATGTAAAAGTATGAAATTAGAATACTCCCTAACACCATACACAAAAATATACTCAAAATGGGTTAAAGACCTACATGTAAGGCCAGACACTATCAAACTCTTAGAGGAAAACATAGGCACAACATTCTATGACATCAATCACAGTAAGACCCTTTTTGACCCACCTCCTAGAGAAATGGAAATAAAAACAAAAATAAACAAATGGGACTTAATGAAACTTAAAAGCTTTCGCACAGCAAAGGATACCATAAACAAGACCAAAAGACAACCCTCAGAATGGGAGAAAATATTTTCAAATGAAGCAACTGACAAAGGATTAATATCCAAAATTTATAAGCAGCTCAATAACAACAACAAAAAACAACCCAATCCAAAAATGGGCAAAAGAACTAAATAGACATTTCTCCAAAGAAGATATACAGATTGCCAACAAACACATGAAAGAATGCTCAACATCATTAATCATTAGAGAAATGCAAATCAAAACTACAATGAGATATCATCTCACACCGGTCAGAGTGGCCATCATCAAAGACTCTGGAAACAGTAAATGCTGGAGAGGGTGTGGAGAAAAGGGAACCCTTTTGCACTGCTGGTGGGAATGTATATTGATACAGCCACTATGGAGAACAGTATGGAGGTTCCTTAAAAAACTACAAATAGAACTACCATACGACCCTGCAGTCCCACTACTGGGCATATACCCTGAGAAAACCATAATTCAAAAAGAGTCATGTACCAAAATGTTCATTGCAGCTCTATTTACAATAGCCAGGACATGGAAGCAACCTAAGTGTCCATCAACAGATGAATGGATAAAGAAGATGTGGCACATATATACAATGGAATATTACTCAGCCATAAAAAGAAATGAAACTGAGTTATTTGTAATGAGGTGGATAGACCTGGAGTCTGTCATACAGAGTGAAGTAAGTCAGAAGGAGAAAAACAAATACCAAATGCTAACACATATATATGGAATCTAAGAAAAAAAATGTCATGAAGAGAGTAGGGGTAGGACAGGAATAAAACACAGACCTACTAGAGCATGGACTTGAGGATATGGGGAGGGGGAAGGGTAAGCTGTGACAAAGTGAGAGAGTGGCATGGACATATATACACTACCAAATGCAAACTAGATAGCTAGTGGGAAACAGCCGCATAGCACAGGGAGATCAGCTCGGTGCTTTGTGACCACCTAGAGGGGTGGGATAGGGAGGGTGGGAGGGAGGGAGACGCAAGAGGGAAGAGATATGGGAACATATGTATATATATAACTGATTCACTTTGTTGTAAAGCAGAAACTAACCCACCATTGTAAAAGTTATACTCCAATAAAGATGTTAAAAAAAAAAAGTAAAAGTCTGAGGACTATTAAGCACTGTAATTATCTATACCATATCAAAAAGCTAATAAACCTATAAATAATGTCAAATTGACAGAGTGTGGCAGAAAGGTAATGAGTCTACCAGTGGTATTAAACATATCTTAAAGGACACTTACATCTGGGAATTTTCAGAATGTAAAAAATATGTGTATTGGGGCCTCCCTGGTGGCGCAGTGGTTGAGAATCCGCCTGTCAATGCAGGAGACATGGGTTCGAGCCCTGGTCTGGGAAGATCCCACATGCCACGGAGCAACTGGGCCCATGAGCCACAATTACTGAGCCTGCGCGTCTGGAGCCTGTGCTCTGCAACAAGAGAGGCCGCGATAGTGAGAGGCCCGCGCACAGTGATGAAGAGCGGCCCCCGCTTGCCACAACTAGAGAAAGCCCTCGCACAGAAACGAAGACCCAACACAGCCATAAATAAATAAAATTTATAAAAACAACTCTCCCAGAGCAACCCTGTATTAAAAAAAAAATGTGTATTGAATCAATGTTCAGAAAGCAAATACAGCTGACATATCTGTTCTCAAACTAATGGTATGTTAATATCTGCCCTGTTTTTAGGCTGTGAGTACATGAAAATACTGTTAAAAATGGCTTTGGGGGTTTCCCTGGTGGCGCAGTGATTGAGAGTCCGCCTGCCAATGCAGAGCACACGGGCTCCTGCCCCAGTCCGGGAAGATCCCACATGCCGCAGAGCGGCTGGGCCCGTGAGCCATGGCCACTGAGCCTGCACGTCCGGAGCCTGTGCTCCGCAACAGTGAGAGGCCCGCGTACAGAAAAAAAAAAAAAAAAAAAAGGCTTTGGAACAAAACTATGAACAAGAAAACAATGAATTACCTGATTATATGTAACTGATATCATGTTCGTATGCTAATCAGCTTTGATGTATACAAGAGTCACTTATTACATAAACATTCTCTTACTTTGAGCACTAATTTGCTGATTGTGGTACATGCCACTACTTTGGGGCACTTTGGGGGGCATCCAGCTCAGTATACACATGCCAATTTTCCTGAGCACACAAGTATTATAATCAATCGTTTTCTAAGTGAGAAAATGAAAAATAAAAGAATGCTTTGCATCATTGTTAAAAATATGGAATTAGATACTCTGCTATTTTCACCATTGGCCTCTACTGTTCTTCATTTGTGCTGCTTGGACACACCTCTAAATGAGAGCGACTACATTGGTTCATTTCCTTCCATTCTTAACTCCTGAATCCTTTGAAAGAAGAAAGATGGGAAAGAACAGGACAAGGGCACTTAGGATTGTGGTATTCCTTGAGAGCCTATACCACCATTCAAACTGCCAAGGTATCTGCTATGTTCCTGTATAGTTACTAGTACAGAAATCATGCTCCCTGGTCCCAGCTTCCAGTCTACGCTAGGCAGCAGCCATGTGTCCCAGGGCGCCCAGGGCACATAACTGTTATTGTACTCATTCCTCTGTGCCTTCATCATCTTGTACTACCCAGCTCGTAACAGATGTTCAAAAATTGCTTTTGAGAGTAGAGAATGGACTTGAGGACACGGGGAGGGGGAAGGGTAAACCGGGACAAAGTGAGAGAGTGGCATGGACATATATACACTACCAAACGTAGGGTGGATAGCTAGTGGGAAGCAGCCACATAGCACAGGGAGATCAGCTCAGTGCTTTGTGTCCACCTAGAGGGGTGGGATAGGGAGGGTGGGAGGGAGATTCGAGAAGGAGGGGATATGGGGATATATGTATATGTATAGCCTATTCACTTTGTTATTACAGCAGAAACTAACACACCATTGTAAAGCAATTAGAGTCCAATAAAGATGTTTAAAAAAAAAAACAGTGAGAAAATTTTTAAAAAATAGGTTTTGAATGATTGAATAAACAAAAAAAGATTATGCTAATCAATTTATTGTTGAAAATAAGAATGCCTTTGGGTTTAGAAACAGCTAGTTTAGGACACAGCAAAATAAGAGAGCTAAAGGAAAGGCTGAAATAATTAAGGGAACTGATATTTTTCACAGTATGTTAGCATATACTCTGTAGGGAGACATATTTCCAATTTTGGCTCTTATTCTTGTTTCCCTATGATCAATGCAGCTGTAAGACTGCCGGAGGTACTTTACATGTAAATGACATTACTGTAACCTTATAAAGAGCTAAACTAAACGGGACTCAGACATGTGCATATTCATCTAGAACTGGCCACTAGAAGTAAGCTGAGAGGGGCTTCCCTGGTGGCACAGTGGTTGAGAGTCCGCCTGCCAATGCAGGGGACACAGGTTCGTGCCCTGGTCCGCGAAGATCCCACGTGCCGCGGAACGGCTGGGCCCGTGAGCCAACGCCACTGAGCCTGAGCGCCTGGAGGCTGCGTGCCTGGAGCCTGTGCTCCGCAACGGAAGAGACCACAACAGTGAGAGGCTCGCAAAAAAAAAAAAGTAAGCTGAGAGTCTGCGTTCTTGATACAGATGATACTGTTTAACTATCATACCTAAAATATGCTTTAAAAAACTTTAAAACCTGATCCCCGTGGTTTCTCACAGATAGCAAATAATCATTAGTTACTCAATATATTAAATATGCATTAAATACATATGGAACTTAGGTTCACTACATACTGCTTTGTAGTTTGGGAACAGTTTTATTTAACCATGCTAGATCTGGAATTTTCTAATTTCTAATCACAAGATAGTGATAGTTCATTCATAGCATACTTTGAGGATTCGATGTTTATGCTATACAGTATTTTGAGAGCCACTGAGAAGAAATGATATAAATACAAAATATTGTTGTCCTAGGAAAAAGTTAAAACAATATTTGCCTAAAATATACTGTTACATGAAGAACACGTAATTCATTGGTTTTTTTCTTTTTAAAAATTTATTTATTTTTGGCTGCGTTGGGTCTTCGTTGCTGAGCGTGGGCTTTCTCTAGTTGCGGCAAGCCGGGGCTGCTCTTTGTTGCGGTGCAAGGGCCTTCTCAATGTGGTGACTTATCTTGTTGCGGAGCATGGGCTCCAGGAAGGTGGGCTTCAGTAGTTGTAGCACGTGGGCTCACTAGTTGCGGCACACAGGCTCACTATTTGTGGCTCGTGGGCTCTAGGGTGCAGGCTCAGCAGTTGTGGCACACTGGCTTAGCTGCTCAGCGGCATGTGGGATCTTCCCGGACCAGGGCTCGAACCCATGTCCCCTGCATTGGCAGGCGGATTCCTAACCACTGCACCACCAGGGAAGTCCCTCATTGTTAAACATTACCATGTTCTGAAAACATTTACCCCACCTACAAGTTTTAAAACACTCAAAATACCAGTTTTCACCAAGAAAGTTTTGTATGTCAGTTAGTAAATATTGAGGTCTGGTGAGAGCTACACAAAGAACTTAGCCAAATATTCACATGAGGGAAATAAATGTAAAACTACACTTCTACCAAATGTATTCAACTCTAGGGCAAATTGCTTTCCCAAGTAACTTTCACAGAAAGCCTATACCTCATGACTCATTAGCAATGATGGCCCCCTCTTTCATGATAACTGAGAACTCAGCAGTCAGATTGCAAGAGATTTTATTTCAGGCATCTGTAAACTGTACTCATCTCCTAAACCTCTGCTCACATTAAAAAGCCAAAATATTAATAAGAAAGAAAAACCCATCCACATTTCTCTCTGCCTGAAAGGACTCCTTAGGGCACTGAGAGAAAGATTCACTTCAAAAGAAGTTATATCCTAATTAGTAGTTAATTCTTCTCTCCCATGTTATTTAGTTTTCTCTTTAAAAGACAAATATCACTGGGGCTTCCCTGGTGGCGCAGTGGTTGAGAATCCGCCTGCGGATGCAGGGGACACGGGTTAGTGCCCCTGTCCGGGAAGATCCCACATGCCGCGGAGCAGCTGGGCCCGTGAGCCGTGGCCACTGGGCCTGCGCGTCCAGAGCCTGTGCTCCGCAAAGGGAGAGGCCACGACAGTGAGAGGTTCGCATACCACCAAAAACAAAAAAATAAAATAAAAAATAAAAGACAAATATCACTGCAGAAAAACTGCCCCGTCTTTAAGCAGTAGAAATATACCAACAGAACTTAAGGCTACCCTGGCAACCCAGGCATTCAAGGATTAGAGTTTTATGCAGTGGAGGAGAATGAAAAACTTAGTGACCTTAAGAATGTCTCTTCATGAGAGAGCTTAGGTAAAAATGCTACATAATTTATTCTGTGTATCATTATCCTTATTCTTCTTCCTTCATTAAAACTGACCAAGAGACATATGATGTACACAAACACATAACAAAGTTCAAAGGATAGTATATTTGGAGCCTAAAGACCCCAGTTCAAGTCCCAGTTCTGTCACTTACTCATTTGTATAATTGAATGTTTGACTTCTGCCCGGAATGGTTTACTCAGATGTGGAGAACTGGGAAGGGCATCTTTGGAACTGAGATGGGAAATCAGACATGCTATTACAATCTAGAGCCGCTACTTGTGCTCTGGTTCCTTCACTCCTGCTGGTTCCTTTTCCCTGAGTTTTACACTGGAATTGTTAGTGTTCAATAAATATTGCACAGCAGAGGTGGTGAAGGAAGACAGACTCTTCACAAAGGAGAGCCATGGGTCCAAGAGAGCCCTGAGTCAGAAGACCTGAGACTTAGTCCCTGTGGTCTACACTGTGGATCATGATGCTGACCATTTTCTGTTGACTCTGGGCCCCTGTTCTGTCAAATTAAAATGAGGGGGTTGGCCTTCGAAGCTCCCACTCACACCCCACCCCTGTGGAAAACATTCTCAGGAGCTTCCACTTTGGCAAGGCATTCAGTGTAGTTCTTTTGTTTGTTACTCTTGTTTAATACTTGTAAAATGCCACACATTTCCTGGGCTGCAATTATTGCCACTTACTGTAACACTGTTTTCCATCAGCTCCCAGCTCAAAACCAGGGTGGCAGGCACAAGTGAAAGATTCCACTGTGTTCACACAGCGATGGCTGCAGGGAGCAAGCCCTTCCACACACTCGTTTACATCTGCAGAAAGAGATACACAGGAGCTGTGTCTTCAGAGCTGGAATTAAGGTTTATTTGTAAACTATAAAAATGAACTAAAGCACCCCTGCCTCTCAACTCCCAACATCAAACATAATAGTAAAATACCACATAGGCTCCATATTTGCAAATAAACCAACTGCGAATGACATAAACTCTACTGCAGGTCTTACGTTCTCAAACACTTCTTTCTACCTATTAGAACCTACTAGTATCTATTAATTTGAAGAAAGAGAAAACAAACAAAAAAATAGACCTTTTCTATCCTCTAATAATACAAGCAGAAGTCATTGTAATTTGTCTTCATGAATATATATCAAATTCTTAACCCAAAATGGTATCTCTCTGATTTAAGACGGTACAAGTGGCCATACACAAGGCAGATTTGGAATCTTCATATGTAGCAATCAATCCATGGTGTATATTGTACATATGATTGTTACAAGGCAATGCCATTTAAACACTCGTGCCCTCTCTCTCTCCTGACACTGATGGCCAAGTCTATTCAGTATAACATCATTTTGTGGCCATGTAGTTTCTGCAGGCGCCCCCTTTATGTTTGTTTTGTTTGTTTGTTTTTTTTTTTTTGCGGTACGCGCGCCTCTCACTGTTGTGGCCTCTCCCGTTGCGGAGCACAGGCTCCAGACGCGCAGGCTCAGCGGCCATGGCTCACGGGCCCAGTTGATCCGCAGCATGTGGGATCTTCCCAGACAGGGGCACAAACCCGCGTCCCCTGCATGGGCAGGCGGACTCTCAACCACTGCGCCACCAGGGAAGCCCCAGGCCCCCCCTTTAAATGGATAGGTTCCACCATTATTTTCCCAAATAGAACCTCCTCCTTGTACGGTCCTGCATGCCAACCCCCACCAGGACTCTCAAGAGAAATACTCATTTTTCTAAGGTATTTATAAAACCCTACGTAGGCAGTAACTTTGGGGACAGACTTTTTAAGAATAATGTACCAGATATTATTAAAATAAAATTTTGAAAAAGGTATTATATAGATAAGTATGGATATATGTATATATCTATATATGTATACATTTGTGAATTTTCCACAAATTTTAATAAGATCCTATTCTGTGCCAGAAACTCAGCAAGGTAGGTGCTATGCAAACAGAGGACCAAAACAGAAATGTTCTCTGTCAGAAAAGTACGTTAACATAATCCACAGAAAATTTTATCTTGGTTTTGGCTTAAAGAAAAAAAAACTAACTTCACACTAATTTTTATGTCTAATTCTTTTTCAATTTCTTAAAGTGTTTATCAGTCCCATAAGTCAGGAAACATTTTGTATTTTCTTAATTAATGCAAATAAACTGTTTCTCATTTCATGGAAATGCTGTGATAAAAATGAAGGAGTCTGTGATTTCTCAGAAGTTATTAAAACAAAGACAGTCCCACAGGAATGACTTCATTTATCAGTTCTGGTCACGAAGTAATTTATCACTTTCATCTTTGAATTGAAGTGTGTCTGTTTTGCTATTTCTAGGAAACAGAAATATGTAACCTTGTAGTTATAGAGTTTCTTTCTTTTTGGTTTTAATTATTCCTAACTTCTGAGAGCACTTATTTGCACATAGTTGCTTTTCAAAGGTTATCCCCACCTTCTGTAGCCTATAATAAAAAACTCCCTGTGAGGTTATGGAAGGTTTTGAAATATTAATTGTGGAATTCACTCCAGAATGAAAAACAGAAAACAAAAAGAATTAATTCTGAAACTACACCAGATCATTTTTTGTAACTAAAAATTTCACTGAGTTTTTACAGTTCCATAAAAATACCTTTCAGAATGATCAAATAAGAATATAAATGTTCCTTTTTAAGCATAAATGAAAACACCTTTCTCTGTTCTGACTATTCAAAACTGAATTACCACAGCATTTCAAACAATTACCCAATTAATCCATCAGTTCAACTTCCAACCTGCACAGGCCTTTTTGTATTCAGACAGCTGGTACCCTGCGTGACAGGCACTTCTGGCCACGCCATGCTCACTCTGACAGATGTGAGCACATCCATTTCCACCCATGCAGGGGTCCATCGCTAAAAGCGATTAAGCAGTGATAGTTTTCAATTCATTAACTTTAGAAAGATGTACAACGCAGAAGTGTGGAGGAAGGTAAAAGAGAACTGGGACAGGAGGATTTCTTACATAAAGATGGTAAGTCCCCTGGCAAGTCTTTCCCACTTTCAGATGACGCTAATGCAACAAAACGTTTCCCATTTTGTGATCTGAACTCCAAAATCTGAACAAATCCAAACATGGATCAAGGTCAAAGAACTGGCTAATTTTACTCTTCTCAAAAGTCCATCTGCTGTCCTCTTGTACCCAAAGTTAAATACAGTCAGCAGGAACTCCTCCACACACCTTTGCATTTTTTTCTCCTTCTCTCCCCAACTTTTCTACTCCTTTGAGCAGCAATTATCCTCAGATAAACCTTTCACCTCCTCTAGATCTCCTCTGCCTTTGGATAAGCAACCACGGTGCCAAGAAAAGGCCAACTGGAGCAACATGGGAGAGTCTTAGCTACAGCTGCCATGGAGGTGAAATAAAGAAGTTCAGATCCCACTGGAATTAGTGAGTGACCTCCTTCTGATCTCCTTTTCCCCTCACTTGCTCTTGTCTTAGTTTTAGTCATATTCTCTGGAAGTCCAAAGTAATGTGAAGCCACACATCCTATAAGGAGTACCTTCACACAGCTTATTTGTTGAATTGATGAGCTACGTGATCCTGGTCTGACTCTGTAAATCAGCCTTGGCTACATTACAAGCTGCTGGGGTGGGAATTCCTACTCCTGTATGCTCCTCATTTCCTTTCTTAAAATAATGCACAGAATATAAAAAGCAGAACAATGAATAAAGCTATCTTGCTCCCACATTCACCCAGTTTCAATGTAACAACTACCACAAAATGTAAGCAGATGGTACATTAATGCTTACATGCTTTTATTAATTTCTTGTAAATCCTTCCAGACTTTATGAAAATATAAGTGATACAAATATCTATCTATCTATCTATCACAGATACAATATACATTGTTCTACTTCTTGCTTTTATGTAGGGAGAGATTAAATTGAATTTGTAGATCAATTTGGGGGAGTATTGCCATTTGAACAACATTAAGTTATCTGATCCATGAACGCAAGATGTCTTTCCATTTATTTTAGTATCTTACTTATTTCAACAATGTTTTACAGTTTTCCTTATACAATTTTGGCACTTCTTTTGTAAAATTTATTCCTATGTATTTTATTCGATGCTATAATAACTAGAATCATTTCTTAACTTTACTTCCAGATTTTTCATTGCTAGTGTATAGAAATCCAATTGATTTTTACAGTTTGATCTTTAATCCTACAACTTAGTTGGATTTCCTTATTAATTCTAATAGTTTTTTTAGGTGGATTCCTTAAAATTTTCTGCTACAAGATCCTGTCATCTGTGAACAGAGATATCTTACTTCTTCTTTTCTAGTCTGGATGTCTTCTATTTTCTTGCCTTTTTGCTCTGGCTAGAACTTGCAGTACAATGTTGAATGAAAGTGGCATGAATAAGATATCCTTGCCTCATTCCTGATTATAGGGGGAAAGCTTTTAGCACTTCATTGTTTAGTGCAAAGTTACCGTGTGTTTCTCATAGTTTCCATTTATTAGGTTGAGGAAGTTCTCTTCTATTTCTAGTTTGTTGAGTTCTTTTATCATGGAAGGGAGTTGGATTTTGTCAAGTTTTTTTTCTTGCATCTATTGAGATGATCAGGTGGGTTTTGATATGATATATTACATTAATTGATTTTCAGATGTTGAACCCATCTTGATTTCCTGAGATAAATCCTACTTGATCATAGTGTATAATCAGTTTTATAAATTGTTGGATTTGGTTTACTAATATTTTGCTGAGGATTTTTACATCTACATGCATAAGAGATATTGGTCTGCAGTTTTCTTTTTTGTGATCCTTGTCTGATTTTGGTATCGGGGTAATACTGGCCCCATGGAATGATCTTGGAATTGTTCTCTCCTCTTCTATATTTTGGGATAATTTGTGAAGAATCTGTATTAATTTTTCTTTAAATGTTTGGTATGATTTACCACTGAAACCATCTCAGTTTAAACTTTTCTTTTGGGAAGTTTTAAAATTACTAATTCTATCCCTCTCTTTCTCTTTTTTTTTTTTTCCTCAGGAGGATGTGTGTAGGTCACACACAAATACTACACTATTTTATTTACTTTTTTAAAAACTTTTTTTACAATTTAAATATAGTTAAGGAACAGTATTATGTCAGTTTTGGGTGTATACCATAGTGATTCGACATTTAAATACATTATGAAATGATCACCATGATAAGTCTAGCTTTACTTATTAAATGTCTAACGAGATTTTCTATTTCTTTAGAAGTCAGTTTCAGTAGTTGTTGTCATTCTAGGAATGTGTTCATTTCATCTAAGTTATCTAATCTGTTGTGACACAATTGTTCATAGTATATCCTATTTTCTTTTTAAATTTCCTTAGGGTCAGTAGTGATGTCCCTCTTTCATTAATGATTTTAGTTATTTGAGTCATCTTTCTTTTTTCCTTTGTCAGTCTAGCTAAATGTTTGTCGATTTTATTGACATTTTCAAAGAACTAAATTTTGGTTTTAATTAATTTTCTCTCCTGTTTTTCTATTCTCTATTTCATCAATTTCCATACAAATCTTTATTATTGCCTTCCTTCTTTTCTTACCTTTTCTCATCCTTTTTCTCCTTGTGTTGCTCCTGCCCAGCATCAACTCTCTAAAAACTCTTACATTCGAGTCTGCAGATTCAATCTGCCCCACAATTTCACAAAAGTAAAATTTGCTGGACCTTTTTGGTTTTGCTTGTTTTCTTCATTTTTTCCTGTATGCATTGTCACAGGTTAAGAAAAAGATGTTGACCTACACAGCCATGTTTATACCAGAAACTTACTTTCTTTACTCCATAACCTCTACCACCAGCTTTTAAGACCAGTGGTCCCCAACCTTTTTGGCACCATGGACCGGTATTGTGGAAGACAATTTTTCCACGGAAGTTGGGGAGAGATGGTTCAGGCGGTAAGGCAAGCGACGCGGAGTGATGGGGGGCAGCAGATGAAGCTTCACTCGCTTGCCTGCCACTCACCTCCTGCTGTGTGGCCTGGTTCCTAACGGGCTGCGGACTAGTACTGGTCTGCAGCCTGGGGGTTGGGGACCCCTGCTTAAGACAATGGGAGAGGTAACTTTTCTTAACTCTGAAAAGTGAGAAGTCAATTCCACCAGATGCAAGATTACAAAGCAGATTGCAATTATCTTTTTTTTTTTTTTTTTTTTTTTTTTTTTTGTGGTACGCAGGCCTCTCACTGTTGTGGCCTCTCCCGTTGCGGAGCACAGGCTCCAGATGCGCAGGCTCATTGGCCGTGGCTCACGGGCCCAGCCACTCCGTGGCATGTGGGATCTTCCTGGACCGGGGCACGAACCCATGTCCCCTATATCGGCAGGCAGACTCTCAACCACTGTGCCACGAGGGAAGCCCTGCAATTATCTTTGATATGTTCTTCTCATTAACGACTACCTCTGGGAACTTCTCTAAATTTACTTTAATCTCTTATTGCCCTTAATGCCTTCTTGATGCCCAAGGTCTCCAACTATGAGGCTTACTGGTCCAGAAAATCGCTGCATATAACCTCCCTACAGCAAGCCATTGTACTGTCAAAACTCCCTTCTGTTTTTGAGACTGATTTTAACTGTGAACTTAAGGATTGGGCTCTAGAAAAGAACATATGGATTGGACTCTAGAGAAACCATAAAATAAATCTCCTACAATGAAGCATTTGATTGTAAATTTGCAGCTTTTATTCTCAGCTGTAGAACATAGGAGCACATTTGAAAGTAGAATGTGGGCCACAAGTATTATTTTCAGTCAAGAAAGACTGAAAAGACATTAGAATGTTTAGAGATAAAGGACAGTGCCCTTTACATAGTAGCACTTAAATGGGGCTTGTGATCTTCCAGGAGTAACTGTAACTGGGCTTAACTTCTACAAAAATAAACAATGGATATTAGTCAACAGACAGCACAGGAGGTAGAACACTGAGAGCAGAGAAACAAAAAGCTCAATTATTGCTGAGTTCTGCTGGAGGCAACTTCTGGATTACAGCACATGAAAGAGAAACCAAAGGACAGCTCAATGATCTTCCTAAACTGGAAAGACAGATCCCACATCATGATTGTTAAGGCAAGTAGTCTTGAACCTTTGACTAAATATAATTCAATATATACATAGGGTAAATCTCCATGAAGTCAGACAAAGAACAACACACTAGAAAAAAGAATGAGGGTAACTGTTAGCCAAACAATTCCCCGAGCACACACAGAGCCAGGAATCAGTTCTCAGCAGCTAAAGTGGAGAAATGTTGTTGACTATGCAGGGCATTCAGTAGAGATTACAGAAGGGCCATGGCTAAGTGGTATGGCTAATTGAACCCCAGAGTAAAGTTTACTCTAGATTCACCCTAACAAATCTTAAAAACAGTGCTTGACAGGATTAAACTAATCTGTACATGAGTTAACTTGGCATCCAGAAAAAAATGTATGATATTTTTTAAAGGAGTACAACAAAAGCTAGCACTCAACCATGTAAAATTCATAATGTCCCACACCACATGAAAAATTAATAAACATCTGTAAAGAGTAAGAAAATGTGACCCATAATCAAGAAAATACTCATTCAGTAAAAACAGACTTAGAAATATTAGTGATGATTAAATCAGCAGATAAGGACATTAAAGTAGCACTATTAATAAACCAAATATGCCTAAAGAATTAAAGAGAGAAATGCATTTAATAAGGAGGAAAATAGAAGATATTAAAAAACTACAAAAGGGAACTTTTGAAGAAGAATACCAGATCTGAAATAAAAATTTCACTAAATGGGACTAACAGCAGATTAGATAATTAGAGAATTATGGAACTTGAAAAAATTAGAAATATAAATTATCCAAAATGAAGCAAGGAAAGAAAAAAAATGGCCTACACAATTTAAATAAGAAAGTATGGGTGACCAGTAGGGCAATATTAAGCAGACAATATCAAGTAATTTGAATTTTAGAAGGAGATTCTCTAGTCAAAGTACCAGGAAAGAGGCAGCCTAGCAAGACAGCAAAACCACCCTGCTGTAGCCAAACACCATAAAAATAATGTGGCCCCAACCATGACACCAGAGTTTGAGTGGCAAGGCTAGACTATCCCCCTCACCAGGCTGTAATGAGGTGTTTCTCCCCCTCCCTTGGGGTGGCATCAGCGGAAGCTTTTGGAGAGTCAAAACTTTCACTACCACTCTGATAATGAGCCCACTCCACCATGGTATCCATGAAAGCCATATGGGAACAGTAAATAGGCACATCTACACTTCCTAGCCAAGTGGCATCAGTGGTGGCCCAGTGCAGAGCTAGAATTCCCATCCCTGCACAGAAGTAATGAGTCATACTCTCCTCAGGAGTTCACAGAATCCAGATAGGAAACTTGGACTTCTACCTCAATCAGGCAATAACAGGTAGCATTCTCCCCTTATCTTTCCTAGAGTTGTGTCAAAGAAAACCAACTAAGATAGAAGATTTAAATGAGATATAAAGTCTTATAACATAATACATTAAATGTCCAGTTTTCAATAGAAAATCACTAATAATATCAAGAATCAGGAAAATCTCAAAATGATTTAAAAAGTCAACCAATAAATGCCAATATTAAAATGTTAGAATTATCTGACAAAGATTTTAAAGCCACTATTATAAAAATGCTTCAATGAGCAATGAAAACATGCTTAAAACAAATGAAATAGAGTCTCAGCAAAGAAATAGAAGGTATGAAGAACCAAATGGAAATTTCAGAACTGAAGAACACAATAACTGAAATAAAATATCAATGGATGTGCTAAAAAGCAGAATGTAGGGGACAGAGGGATGAATCAGCAGATGGAAGATAGAACAATAGAAATTACCCAACTGAACAACAGAGAGAAAACAGACTGAAAAAGAAAAGGAAAAAAATGGAGCCTCAGAGACCTATGGAACTATGACAAAGCTATAGCATTGTGTCAATTAAGTCTTAGGGGATAGAAGAGAGAAAGTGGGGCTGAAAATATTTTCAAAGAAATGAGGCAAAAAAATGTATCAAATTTGACAAATGACATAAATCTATAGATCCAAAAAGTTGAGTGAAGCTGAAGCAAATTAACCCCCCCAAAACCGACCCTAAGGTACACCATAGTCAAACTTCCGACAATTAAAGTCAAAGGAAAAGTCCTTAAAGCAACAAGAAAGAAATTATACCTATCTATCAGAGAAAAATGTGAAATAACAAAAGATTTCTCATCAGGAATCATGGACACCAGAAGGAAGTGACAAAATTTTTCAACTGATGAAAAGAACACAACCCAGGATCCTATATCCATCAAAATTACCCTGCAGGAATGAAGAGAAACCAAGACCTTCCCACATGACGGAAAGCTAAGAGAATTTATCTGCAGAAGACTACTCTGAAATAATGTCATTTTTCTAAATAGAAAGGAAATTATTTTTAAAAAAAGGGAATAGTGGAACATCAGGAAGAAAGAAAGAACAAGAGCATCAGAAAGAAAGAAAGAGCAAGAATAAATATTCTCATTTATAGTTACTTTTCTTAATTTTATTATTCTTATTAATATTTAATATATATTATTTATATATAAATACAAAAAACTTTTCTTCCCCTCTTGAATCTTCTAAATTATACTTAATAACTGAGCAAAGCCTATAACATTGTCTGATGTGGTTATAAATGTACATAGAGGAAATAGTTAAATATATGAATGGAGAAGAGTAAAGAGAAAGTAGTTAAGGCTTCTACACTTCACTTGAATTGGTAAAATGATTCTACCAGTAGATAAGTCAGGTATACACAATATAATACCTGAAACAACCAGTAAAAAGCTAGGTAAAGAGATACACTCAAAACTGTTATGAATAAAATGAAATGGAATCCTAAAAAATGTTATAGTAATGCATAGGAAGATAAGAAAAAGATACAGAAAAAATTTAAAAACAGAAACAATAATTAATAAGAAAAAAGAAATGGCAGACAAGCTGTGACATATCAATAATAACATCCATGTAAATGGCTTACTATGCCCATAAAAGGCCCATATTTGAAGAGTGACTTAGAAAACATGACTCAACTATATACTGTCTACATGAAACTCACTCCTAATATAGTGATATAGGCAGGTCAAAAGTAAAAGGATGGAAAAAATACATATCGTGCAAACATTAATCAAAAGAAAGCAGGAATGGTTATATTAATATCAGGTAAAGTAGATCTCAGTGCAAAGAAAATTACCAGAGACAGAAAGAGACGTTATATAATAATAAAAGGGTCAAGGCACCAAGAAGATATAACAATCCGAAATGTATATGCACCAAAACAAAAGAACTGCAAAATATGCAAAGCAAAAGCTGATAGAAATGAAGGAGAAATAGACAAATTCACAATTTTGGTTGTAGACTTCAACACCACTCTTTCACCCATTAATAATAGAACAACTAGACAGAAAACTATCAAGAACATAGAACTCAAACCCACCATCAATCCCTAGATCCAGTTGACACTTATAAAATACTCTACTCAACAACAGCAGAACATACATTCTTGTCAAGCGCCCACAGAACACTAAACAGAACACATCTTCTATGTAATCCCTAAGCCAAAGAGAAAATCTCTAGAGAAAATAAAAATCATCAAGCTGAATAAAAATTAAAATTCAACATCAAAAATTTGAGGACACAGTTAATGCAATGCTAAGAGGGAGAGAGATTTGCAGTACTAAATACATTGGAAAAGGTCTCAAATCAATAATCTAAGCTCCCACCTTAAGAACTTAAACTAAGAAGAGCAAAAGAAACCCAAATCAAGTAGAGTGAAGAAATAGTAAAAATGAAAGCAGAAAGCAATAAAATTAAAAACAGAAAAAATAGAAAATATTATTGAAGCAAAGAGCTGGTTCTTTTTTTTTTTAACATCTTTATTGGAGTATAATTGCTTTAAAATGGTGTGTTAGTTTCTGCTTTATAACAAAGTGAATCAGCTATACATATACATACATCCCCATATCTCCTCCCTCTTGCGTCTCCCTCCCTCCCTCCCTATCCCACCCCTCTAGGTGGTCACAAAGCACTGAGCTGATCTCCCTGTGCTATGCGGCTACTTCCCACTAGCTATCTATTTTACATTTGGTAGTGTATGTATGTCCATGCCACTCTCTCACTTCGTCCCAGTTTACCCTTCCCCCTCCCCATGACCTCAAGTCCATTCTCTATGTCTAAGAGCTGGTTCTTAGATCAATAAAACTGGCAATAGCAACTGACAAAGAAAATAAAAGAAAAGATACAAATTACCAATATCAGGCATGAAACAGGATATCACTATAGACCCTGATGACATCAAAAGTATAATAAGGCACTATTGCAAACAACTCTGCCAAATTTGGCAACTTGGATGAAACGGGCTAATTCCTTAAAAGAAATACAAACAACCACAACTCATTCATATGAAATAGAGAAGGTGTATAGACCTATAACTTTGAAAAAATTAATTCATCATTTAAACACTCCCTAAAGAGAAATCTCCAGGCCCAGATAGTTTCACTGAATAATTATACCAAATGTTTAAAGAAGAATTGACATAAATTCTACAATTTCTTCCAGAAAATAGAAAAGGAAATACTTTACAATTTATTTATTTTATGAAGCTTGTATTATTCTAATGCCAAAGCCCAGAGAAGACAGTACCTAAAAAAGAAAAAAAGGAAGAAAGAGAATACTATAGACCAGTATCACTCATCAATAAAAATGCAAAAATCCTTCAAAAATTTTAGCAAATAGAATCCAGCAATATATACACAAATTATGCAACATGACCAAGTAGGTTTATTGCAGCATGCAAGGCTGGTTCAATATTCAAAATCAATCAATGTACTCTTCATATTTACAGAACAAAGAAGAAAATTCACATGATAGTATCAATCAATGTCAAAAAACATTTGACATAATTCAACGTATTCATGATAAAAAGAAAATGGGAGCACTGAGAACTTCCTCAACTTGATAAAGAGCATATACAAGAAACCTACAACTAACAATATACTTAACGATAAAAGACCAAATTATTTCCCCCTAGGATTAGGAACAGCACAAGAAGGTTCATTCTCATTGCTCTATGCAACATAGTGCTAAAAATTCTAGCTGGTGCAATCAGGCAAGAAGAGGAAATAAAAGGATAATTGATCAGATAGGAAGAAATAAAACTATTCCTATTTGCATATGACATGATTGTCTGAAAATCCTAAGGAATCTACAAACTCCTAGAACTAAAATGTGAGTTCAGCAAGTCAGCAGGATACAAGGTAAACATATAAAAATAAATTGCATTTATACATACTATTAATGAACACACAGTGAAATTAAAAAGACAAAACATCTGCAATTACTCATTTACAGGACACATTTTATATATTTGAATAGATTACATACAATTCTTTGAAGGCTAGGACCTGACTCCTATAACTTGATATCCCCATATGTCTAGAATCTATATAGAAGGTGCTTTATAAACTGTGGTTTGTTGGAAAGAGGATGAAGATTTTCAGGTATTGGTCTGTTAGAAGATGGAAAATTAAATGACACAATAGATACACAGTGGTAGACTCTAGATGCATACTAGAGAATAGGACCATGTCCTTGCCCTCCTGAACCATTCATTCTGCTGGGTGAGGTAGACAGTATATAAGTAAATCAATAAGAAAAATCATCACAGATTATTCTGAGTGCTCTGAAGGAAATAAACAGGATGATGTGAGAGACAGTAGCTGAAGAGGAGAGCCTGACGGGAAAAGAGAATTTGGGGTAGAGGTCTTAAGACATTGAGGTAGAAAAGGCATAGCATACTCAAGAACAAAAGGAAACCTCTGGATGCACATGTAAGACACTGTGGTCCACAGTAAAGATTTTGGAATTAATTTAAGTTCAGTAGTAAGCCACTGAAGATTTTAAATGGAGAAGTGGTAGGGTCAGAAGTAAAATTCCCATGTCTGCCAAATCTTGGTTCAATAGTCCTTTATTTTTATTAAAGATGGTTAAAATATGTGTATTTTTTAAGAAAATGCTTCATTACAAAATGGTAGTCCTGAAGCCACATAGGATAAAATATTTCACTGACTTTGCAAGCTTAAAAATCTCTCTGTATCTTGCATTCTTATGCACAGTTAAGGCATTTCAAATTCAAAAGAAATTGCTGTTTCTTTTTTACTTCTGTGTAACTTGAAGAACACACATAAAAAGGTAATTTGGATGTATGAGTTTGCATGGATTTCACTAAATATGTTAGCTTAAGAGCAGTTTAAAATAATACATTGCAATTTATCTTAAACAGCTCAAACTCTGCCTGAAAATCTTTTTTTCTTTTTTTTGCGGTACGCGGGCCTCTCACTGTTGGGGCATCTCCCGTTGCGGAGCACAAGCTCTGGACGCGCAGGCCGCAGGCTCAGGGGCCATGGCTCGCGGGCCCAGCCACCCCGCGGCATATGGGATCTTCCCGGACCGGGGCACGAACCCGTCAACCACTGCGCCACTAGGGAAGCCCTGAAAATCATTTTAAGGGCTTGATTATTAGTCACAATTATGGAAAATGTTTAAGTAAAAAAAATAATTATTTTATTTTATATATTCCCAGTACAACTTAAAACCTTATTTAGGTTTTTAACAAATATGAGATAAAAATATGATTTAAAAATTGGTTATGATTATAATATTTATTTCAAATGAGTGTTTGTCATATACTTCTACTTTCCAAAGAATGTATTGGATAAACAGCCAGAGAGAGATTCTTGACTTATTTGTAAAATTAAACACATACAGCCATCTTGCAAACTGAGCCAATTTACACCTCTGAATTTTAAAGAAAAACTTCTTATATAATCTGTACAAATGTACACTGAGGCAGCTAAATGTTATTTAATTATAATCAGTGACACAAATTTCAAGCTCAACACCAGAATATTTTCTCTCTTAAAGATGCTCTATTACACTTCCTCAAGTTTTCCAGTCACCAGTCTTCTGACAGTTAAAGGTGGAAGAATTAAAGATGCCATAGAAAAGATCTGGCTACTTCTGTTCTTAGTATTAAGACCTCCCAACACTCTCAGGTAACACTTTCTCAAAATGACTTTCTCAAAAGCACGTGTTGGTAACCTCCATGTATATCCCCATAGGCCCCAGAGCATTTGCTAAAGGTATTCACTAGTTAAGAGTCCCTTGATTTCCTCTCTCTAGAGTCTCACTTTTTGAGTTTCAAAGATGCCTGAAAGCCAGTGATTCTATTTGTAAGGTTAAGATACCCATGTTTAACAAAGTACCCATGTGGCTAAACAATACCCATGTGGCAATACCAAAATACCCATGTGGCACCTCTTCATATATGAGGGTTTATCGGCATTTTACCAGGGAATATGTTCTGGTCCAAGAAATGTATTCCTAATGAAAATTACTTGGATATATGGCAATAAAATATCCCCTCTAAAATCCTAACAGCTTCCTTAATTGTTGATATTTTAAATATATGGAGTCTCTATACATGCAGCAATTCTAGGTAGAGGACTTCTGTGACCTTGGCATTGTTCTCTGGACCAATTCTTTCAAAGTTTAACTTAGATATCATCTCTTAAAAGCTTTTTTCTGAAGCCCTTTAGGCTGGTTTATATGCTATGTACTGGGGTTCCTGTAATATATTATGTACAACTTTACTACTGTGTACTCTTCATGCATTTGTCTCCCCCACCAGACCATGAGCTTCTTGAGGGCAAAGACCTTTGATTTTTGTATCAAAGAACTCTTCGCTTCCAACTCCAGTGCCTGGTATATAATAGGAAGTTGGAAATATCCCTTGCAGGAAGGAAATGAATGACAAAGCAACATGTGAGAGAATAGTGAAGAAGATAAGCAGATTTTCTATCTGGTGAAATACCAAATGACTATCCCAAGCCTGAAAGAAAGAAATCCTCAAAGCAAAAATGAGATAAAACAATCATTCATTCCATGCTCTTGAGAAAGAGGCAGAAAACCCCCCAAACCTTTAGATTTTCTTTTTAAGTTTTGCTCATTACTAATATTATTCATTTCCTACACTCACTAGATCTGTTAAAGTCCCTCAGAGAGTCAAGATTTATTTCTAGCACAGCATTATGGATCCCTTTCATCTAGTCCTAGATAAAATGCAAGAAATCTATTTAGTTCATGGAGAGAAGTGTGGCTGCCGTTGGAGCTTCTACATGCTTAATGAACTGCATGTTCACTTGAAAGGCTAATCCCATCCAACTAGAGTTAGGGCCATTATGAAGCTTACAAGGGTGCTCAGACATGAAATGCTGGCTAAGAATCTAACTGAGATTCATAATAGACAGTATCCTGGTTTATAGGACAGGGAGGTTGTATTCATCAAAGTACAGTATAAGACTTTGTATTGACTGAATGGAGGAAACTAGCCACATCTTCCTATGCTGCTATAGTTTAGTCTAGCTGTCAATTTGGCAGTTCATGGGTTGCAAATTGTGGACACTATTACTTAACATTCATGTCTGCTTCACATCCCAGCAGTGGCAGTTCACCATCGATGATCATGTTTCCTAACTGCAGTCCAACCCAGCTGAAGAGCCAGTTTCTAACACAATTGCAGCCAGCTCCGACAAGAGGTCTGGTAGTCAAATGCCACCTTCTCTGAGGTACTTTGGAGACTATCTGCTTTATACAGCATTGATAGATGCAATAAGAAAACCAATGGACAGAAAACAAACACTTTTTAAAGTTAAGTATTTTATATTATTAAAAATTATATTCTTCCTCAGAATTGCTATAATAATTATTGTCTAGAATATTCACATTGATATTTAACAGGTTAAACTTTCAAAATGGCATAGAGAAAATATAAAAAAGACATGAATTTGTAACCTGACTGCCAAGGTCACTAGCTCTGTGACCTTGGGACAGTCTTTTGACTTCTAGGAGCTTTTAGACCCTTAACTGTAAAACAAGCACAATAACAACTACTTCATGGTATTGTTGTAAATATTAAGTGAAATAATGTATGTAAATCAACTAATACAGTATCTGGAATATTGTTCAAATGTTAGGCATTATAAGTATAAATATAAAAGAGAGGAATTGAAATGGACAAAAGACTAATAAGCTAACATGAGAAAGAGAGTTTTGGAATTTAATACATTTAAAGTAAAACAACTGTGAGTTATATGAAATCCAGAGTGTATTCAGGTTTGTGAATAGCTAAATCTGACTGAAGTTGAGGAAATAAAAAATCCTTATGTAGAGAGTTAAAAGAATCAAGACAAATACTAAAATCAGCAAAGATGTACTGAATTCTTACTAAGTGTAAGATCCTAGGAGAGAAAGATAAATAAGAACTGACACTATGTGGGGAGATGAAGAAGTATGTACAAATGGGAAAAGATGTAGAAAGAGAAGATCAAGTATTAGAAAAAGAACCAGACCAGGTAAGAATAGGGTCTCAAAATCTAAGGGAAGAGACTTTCAAGAAGGAAGTCAAGTGCAAGCTGGGTCAAAACTGCTGAGGGCTGAGAGTCAAAAGAAAGGGCTCACATGTTATGAGTGCTTTCCTTGTGCTAAGTACAGTTTCAGGCACTTCTCATGTATTTGTTCAATACATCATTCAAGTAAGATAAGGAAAAGTATTTATTGAATGGTAGTAGGGAACAAGGAGATGAACTGAAGAGATAATAGCCCTGAGCTACATTTGGAAATCTGTAACAAATAATAATACTTATTATAATTAAGGACTAATAATTATTAAAATTATGGATAATATATGCTTAATATGTTCCAGGAATGCTTATAAGTGCTTTAAGTGTATTCATTCATTTAATCTTCATAAGAACTCAATGAAGTAGGTACAATTTAAATATCCATTTTATAGATAAAGAAACTGAGGCAGAAACTGTATTCAAGATCCCAAAGCTAAAAAGTGACAGAACTGGGATTTGTGGAAAAAAGAGGGCTTCAAACTCAGGAGGCTGGATTCAGGAACTTGTTTAACTTCTACACGATACTAGAGGAGAAGAGGTCTGGGCTCTCTCGTGATAGCTATAGAGATGGATGCTTATGAAGATAGGTTATAAAGGGTGGTGTACCCAGAAGATAAGTGATGAGAAGACAGAATTAAAGTTGGACAACAATGATAAATACAGAAGACAGAACAGCCAGTGGGGGAATGGGGCTTTTGATTCTGGGAGATGGGAGAAATGGAATTAAAGAAAAATTTGAGAGTGTACAGAAATTGATTCCTAAAACTCAGTAATCAAGGATTGGGAACCAGCAAAGTGAGGCTCCTGGAAGGTTGCACTGGATAAAGTACATGTGGTGTGAGAACAAGATTTGGTGTCATCAATAACTGAATTCCAGTCCTGACTCTATCAAGAAACAGCCATGTAACCCTGTAGCTGAAAATGTACTCCTCTCTGCTTTACTGTTCTAACAATAATTTTTGTAAGGAAACTTACTATGTTCTTTACATGCATTACTTATTTAACCTTCATTCACAATCTTATGACATATGTATGATTATTATGCCCAAATCACAGGTGAGGAAATACTAATGAGTTTAAATTAACAGCACATCTTCACAGTGAATGAGGGAGCTGAGATTCCAACCCAGATCTATCTGATCCCTTAGTCCTTTATACCACTAGGTCATACTGCTTCTTTAATAACCAGATGTTACCAATGAGAAAAAAATGGGTTTGAGAAATTTGAATCTAATTCACAATGCATTAAGTATAGGAATGCAGGAAGCTGAGAGCAGTGGCAGCAGTGGCAATTGGGGATCAGTTATTTGAAACTGAGTATGTGTGTAGCACCAACCCCAAGGACCGAGTTGGAGTGCTGGCTAGGAAAACACCCCCAGAGTTTTGAGCAATTTTTTTTTTTTTTTTTTTTTTTTTTTGGTGGTACGCGGGCCTCTCACTGTTGTGGCCTCTCCCGTTGTGGGAGCACAGGCTCCGGACGCGCAGGCCCAGCGGCCATGGCCCACGGGCCCAGCCGCTCCGCAGCATGTGGGATCTTCCCGGACCGGGGCACGAACCCGCGTCCCCTGCATCGGCAGGCGGACTCCCAACCACTGCGCCACCAGGGAAGCCCAATGAGCAATTTTTTTAATGGGGGCACTTGTTGGGTGGGTGATTGAGGTTAGACATGTGCAGGAGTGATTGAAGAGAATTCAATAACATAGGATCATTTCAAAAGTGATAAGAACAATGAAAATGGATCTTCATTGCTTAGCTTTTCCTAAAGCTGGAAATTATTTCACAAGAGTTTTCCTCTTAATGATGCAGGAGGAATGTTGGAATACTGATTTACAAATTGGGATACTACATTTTTCAAGGAAAGTCAAATGTTCAAGTATATTTACAGATACCAGAGCTTTCATTTTAATTTTTGGTTCGGAAAATGTTAAAAAAAAAATTTCAAATCATTTCCAAAGTGTTACTATAGCTTAATAACGGTCATCAATAATTTCCATGTATAAAGGCATTTCTAGACATACCAATATTTAAAACAGACACACTTGGAACTTCTATGAAAGCAATGGTAGATATAATTCCTTGATGTATTTGCAAAAGGTACAATAGGTCAATGAAAACCGTTTAACCTCAATGCTCCAATAATCATTTATTCAGCTTCTAGATGATCTCTGTAATTCAAAGGATTCAGGCAAACATTTCCTTAGGTCAAATATCACTAAAATAGGAAACACAGGACACTTTGCAGATCTGGATTAATCAGTCATAAACCCTTACTGAAAGCCTATTATATATGCAAGGCACATGAGTCTTAAAGATTTTTTCAAATGTGAATTTATACAAATCATCTTTTAGACTTCCAAAATATTTTATAAGGTCAGAACAGAATTATTAGGCTTGTTTCCCTCAAGATACAGTGGTGATGTGATTTTCTAGAAATCAAAACAGGATTTGAATTTAGTGTTCTGTTGCTTCCAGTTTTCAGTCTATGTGTGTAAGGCTGAGGCACCCTAAGATTTAACTTTGCACAAAAATTTGATGTCATAATAGTGCAAGTAACCTCTGAACCCTAACAATTTTAACCACTGGAATTTATCTTAAGGAAATTATCATATTGGGAGCAAAGATTTATCTATAAGAATATTTACTGCAATTTTCTTTAAAATAATTAAAATGTGCAAATCTAATTATCCTACATCAGGATATTGGACTGCAGTTATAAAAGCAATGATATGCTATGCATAGTACAGTCAGCTGGAAAAATCTTGGGTTCCAGAGTTCCAGTTCCTGGGTTCAAATCCTGTTTCTGTCACTTTCACGCTACGAAATCTTGGGCCAATTACCCAACTTCTACTGTGCTTTATTTCCTCTTTTGTACAGTGGGGATGGTAACAGTGCCTACTTCATACAGTTGCTGTGAATTTGAAGGAGGCAATGCATATAAATGTACTTTTCAGTGGTGTCTGACCCAAAGATAATTCTAAGTAAATATAAGCTATTATTATAGTGCAGTCATTAAACATCATATGGAAAAATTAAATTTTAGTTAAATTTTTTAAATTAAATTTATTACACTAAATAATGTTTCAAAATATTTTAATAAGGCAAATTGTATAATGGAAGCTATAGTATAATCTTATGTCATTTACTTATACAAATAAAATACTTGAGAATATATACACCAATGCATAAAAATTGTTACTTCTCTATCATGGAATGGGCAGTTTCTACTATTTTTCTTTTGTGTTATTTAATTATCCTTTTTTTTTTTTTTTAGATTTCCTTCAATGAACTTGTATTGCTTTTATCATAGAAAGTGTAAAGCAATAAAAATAAAATAAATTGCATGGCATATATTGATCCATGACAAAGTTAAGAGGACCTCAGTAGAAGTTGCTGGTTTTAGTATGTCAGTAGTTCCTGAGGCAAGAGATGCTAATGACACCAAAAAGACCACAGGGAGAGGAGAGGTGTGGAGGGGGACTCAGTGTATTCAATATAAAGTAATAGAATTTGAGGTTGATGACAGTAGGACCAAAAAGTCAATGTCTGCTGAAAACACAAAAGGTGCAATTTTAACATCAAGATCACTACCACTGAAGTAGAAAATAATTGTTTCTAATGATCTGGAAATAGAGTGATTTTACCTTGAGTTAAATATGTAAGGCCCTGATTAAATTCAGGCCCTCTTTATGCTTTCTTTGGGATTATTTTTATTTTCAGTTCAGTTTTAGGTGTCATTTCAAGGACTGAGCAAATCCACCCCCATGGTAAACAGCAGTGGGATACAAGAGTGGAAGGATCTTCAGTCATTCCAAATGGTGGCTCTACGCCTTTAATATTGGTTTCCCTTATGTACTTTTAACCTGTATTTCTTTTGGTACTCCTTTTATGATGCCAAATTGTTTGGTAAAAATCACTACTGGTATCTAAGATGTCATAACATATATATGTATATATATATATATGCACA